>NC_142584.1:2410000-2720000 GCF_965207765.1 Zootoca vivipara
AGCACCCAGAAATAGTATAATATATAATATATCAACCGATGGACACTTCTAGATCAGAAGGGCTTCAGCAGCACATATACTAGAAGGATTTCCTTTCTGACAGATAAATGACCACCCAGAACTTCTTTTTTATTTTATATAATTTTATCCTCTTTTGAACTTTTAAAGTTTGTAAGTGGTGTTTTTGTCTTGATACTGATCATTGACTGGAATAAAATGACTTGTATTTGGAGTTGGCGCCCCGCTTCCTTGCAACATCCCAAATATGTATTTTCTATAGAATGAGATTGGTTGCCTTGAACTCTTTGCTACTAGCTCTTGCTACCAGGCCCATGTTTGTTTGTTTAAATAATTTTACCCCCACATTTCTGAGAAAATGCCAGAAACATTTAGCAATATTTTAAAAACCTAATAAAACAGTAATAGTAGCAGCAGCAACAACAGTAATAATAATAATATACCGTAGTTATGAAAAATTCACACAGTATAAACAAACAGCTAAAAGCTAAAAATTGTATCATGAGGGATCCAGCCCTTGCTTGCTAGAGGCCACAGACTTTGCCTCCTGCCCCCCAGAGCCCCCCAGTCTCCGCCCTTCTGGGCTTCATCCCTAACCAGGTGGCATGAGCCGCCTCTGGAGCAGCTGGATCTGCTTGAACTGCGTGAAGAATTGCTGAGCTATGATGATCAGCGTTCTGAACGATTAATAAGACTTGTTAATAATAAGTTAATAATAACAGGAACAACAATAATAGACTTTTTAGTGGCTTATTATCTGAGTGACTGACAACATGTTTAAAAACATTAATATAAAAACATAGTACATACAGTACCAAAGCCACGGGAAGCTTGGACAACACACTAGTAATGAATACGCAATAACTTTAAATACTTCTCATTTAAAAAGAGCCTTTAACAGCATCTCCTTGTTTTCCCTGAGTGCTACCTTTTCCACTCGTCTACACAGAAGAGGCAGGTCTTGGCAACAGACTAGCAAAGATGGGCATCGAGGAGGGTGGAGACCGGCTCAATTATCTCAGTTTACAATATTTACAATAGCCAGGGATACTGGTTTTTCTTCTCCACTGTACACACCAGGCTTGTAAACTGCTATTGGCCTGGTCACCCGGTAGCAAACACCGCTTTCAAAACACTAGGCCAGAAAATTTCTATGAACTAGAAAACAGACCACTCTTTTTGTCTTCTGTGGTGTCAACATGCCACAAATGACTAATGAAGGTTGCCAAAAAATGTTTACTAGTAACTTCTGCATAAGTTATTTCCATTACTTGCATATTCACCTACCATCTTCTCAGTCATTTCATGTATGTCATTAAGCCGTGGCTTATTCGCTTAGACCAGGGATAGGCAACCTAAGGCCCGGGGCCGGTTGCGGCCCAATCGCCTTCTCAATCCAGCCCGCAGACAGTCCGGGAATCAGCATGTTTTTACATGAGTAGAAGGTGTGCTTTTATTTAAAACTAGCTGGCCCTGCCACGTGTTGCTGTGGGTTATTTGTGTGATTTCCCCTACCCTGTGCCGATCCATGACGTATCCCTGTGATTCCCCCCTCATCCCTGTGAATCCCCCAACTCTGTCCTGACCTATTATGCCCCCTCTTCCCCCCACCCCCGGCTTATCCCTGTGATTTCCCCCTCTCTTCCCCCTAACCCCCCCACTTAACCCTGTGATTTCCCTCCTCTCCTCCGTCCACCCCCCCCTGGTTATCCCTGTGACCCGTTCATTTTGCACACAATCATTCCCCCAATGCGCATGTTCTGTAATTTTTTGCCCTGTCCCAACCCTGACTCCCCTACCCACGTGTGTTATGTGAAATAACATTTATTCTACCCAAAGGCATGGCCCTGTAAAAGTTAATTCTATGTTAATTCTATGCTGCGGCCTATTCAGCCCCCCATCCCCCCCGGCAGGCCCCTAAATCCACTCAGACTAGTCTGCAAAGCCGAGGCGAGATACTGTGGAGAGGGCAGGTTTCATCCCTGTGTCTCCCCCCCCACCCTGTTCTGACCCATTACCTATCCCTGCCCCCTATTTCAGCCCCCCACCCCCCAGGCAGGCCCTTACCTCCACTTGGCAATGTTGGGCCTTGTTGCTGCAAAAGGCCTGTTTTCAGTTGGTTGCTGTGGAATTTTGTGGTGTCAACTGGTGGTGTGGCTTTGGAGGCAGCAGTGGGCGATCTGCCTTTCTATTGGATGCTGCTGGAGTCTTCAGAGCTTCTGCTGGTGATGTCTAATTTGGGTGCCACTTTTTGTGTTTAATCATTATTTTAGGTATGAAATGTTTGCTTTTTTGGGGGGGAAATTATGCCAGATCCCTCACTGATGGGCATGGAACATTGTGGCCAAATTTGTTACATTTACAGTTCAGTGGTTACAGAGAAAGGCTGTGACCTCCGCGCATGCAATGCCTACATTTTTATATATATAGATGCATCTCTGGGTTATTTGTGGTGCATAGGAATTCGTGCCCCCCCCCCACAAAAAATATAGTCCAGCCCACCACATGGTCTGAGAGACAGTGGACCGGGCCACGGCTGAAAAAGGTTGCTGATCCCTGCCTTAGACTTATCATGCCATGGCTGATTCCCTTAGACTGTCCACGAAATTAATAATAATAATAATAATAATAATAATAATAATAATAATAATAATAATAATAATAATTATTTATTTATACCCCGCCCATCTGGCCGGGTTCCCCCAGCCACTCTGGGCGGCTTCCAACAAAACGCTAAAATACAGAAATCCATCAAACATTAAAAGCTTCCCTAAACAGGGCTGCCTTGAGATGCCTTCTAAAGGTCTGGTAATTGTTGTTCTCTTTGACCTCTAGTGGGAGGGCATTCCACAGCAGGTGTTCAGCCCACCTGACTGTATATTCCACATGCATACATGTAAATGAATTTGGCGTAGGAAAATCACATACAAGTACTGTGGAACCTTGGTTTATGAACACCTCGGTTTACGAATTTTCAGTTTACGAACGCTGCGGACCCATCTGGAACGGATTAATTCATTTTCCATTACTTTCAATGGGAAAGTTCGTTATGAACGCTTCAGTTTATGAACAGACTTCCGGAACCAATTGTGTTCATAAACCGAGGTACCACTGTAGCCCATAGTACTCAAATCTTTATGCTGCTACACAGTGCTTTTTTCTAAAAATATGGGGTACTGAACTCTCATTTTCCTACTCATCATGAAATACTGCCCCTCAATGAGGCCAAACTTAGATTCAAAAAATGTTTAGGGGAATGTGTCCCCCTGCATCCCCCCAGGAAAAAAGCACTACTGCTACAGATTAACACAGCTTCTGTCCTGGAGGTCACTCCCTCAGGCGTATTTTTCTGGGGCTTCACAACAGGACGGTGATGCCTTACTGACAGGTTCCCCAAGGCTGAGTCTGTCTCAGCAGAGTCTGCTCTGGAAATGTCTTGTTATTTTCGTGTCTGCAAACTGGAAAGGCAATTGGACCTAGCATGTGGGAAAGAGCCAGGGTGGTAGAGTGTCAGACTAGAGCTGGGGAGACCCAGGTTCAAATCCTCACCCAGCCATGTAGCTTACGATGACCTTGGGCTAGCTGTTATCTCCCTCAGCCTAACCTAACATAGGGATGTTGGGAGGATAAAAGGAGTGAGGGATAACCTTGAGATCTGTCAGTCTGCCCAAATAGCACTTGTGCTGAAGAATGGGATAAAAATCACTTATATAAATAAATAAAAATAGGAAGGAGCTCTGTGTTAGGCCAGTGGGTTTTATTCTTCATTCTTTTTCATGCATTGGGTTGACTTTATAGTTCACCCTCACTTTCTCCTTCTCTCCATTTTTTGCGTTTCATGGGTGATTCCAAATCGGATGGTTGCTTGCCCATTTGTTGCATTTGATGGGAGCTGTTAGAAAAATGACTGGTAACTGGCGAGAACTGCAGCTACAGCTGACACCAACCTACTGCCAGGGGTATATTAAAAAAGAGGTTGAAAGGAGGAATTAGAATAATAGAAACTGACAGAACCAACACAGCCTTGTACTCCAAGTCCATTAAAAATACTGGACTTGGCTGCTGGTTCACTGGGTCCCAGAGCCACTGTCACAGCTAGAGAGTCATCCGCTGTCTTTTTGCACAAGACGTAGATGCACCTGTAGTGCTGTTGACGTGGCTTGGCCTGTCGCAAACCACCTGCAGGCATGTGGGCAGTGATTACTATGATTATGATTATGATTGTTATTATGACTACTGCTACTACTGCTATATTTATCTGATGCCCATAGTTCTGTGGGCAACAAGCACATTAAGAAACAATTAAAATCACAGTTCCAATGAACCCAGTTAATAACACCACAAGAAGTTACTTAAAGCAACAGGCAACCCTATCAAATCAGGGTAACACATCTTCAGCAACCATCTCATAATCTCAAAGGGCTAAGAAACTACAGTGAAATGCAGAGGTAAATATGTTCAAAATGCAATACAGTATTTTAAATGGCCTGAGAAAAGTAAAAGGTCAAAAAGTGGCCCAATTAAGCACACCTGTATAAACCCATGACTGACAAGGTCCTCAGAGAGAGCCATACTTTGAAGACAAAAGGTCTGTGCAAGGACCTGAATCGCGCCACCACTTTCTCCTCTATCATCAGAGAGATCAGAACAGGAAATTATCCTCCTCACCATCATTCTAGCATTCCCTTTAACTTAGAAAATAATTTCCAAAAACAAAACAAGCCAGTGGCCTTTGAAGATCATTAGGAATGAAGAGCTTTCCCACACTCCCCCCCCTTCACTGTCTTCCCCCCTAGGGAAGAGATTGGAGGGGAGCGATGTTCCTGCTAGCGTGACTCCCCACCAGGGAAATAGGGGAAATGTGCTGCCACCCATTCTAGGGATGGGAAAAGGAGTCAGAGTGGGGGCTGATGTTGAAGAGTGTTCTAATTGGCTAAATACTTCCTAGGATAGTCATGCCACATGTCCTGCTGAGAGGACAATTCTATATCAGGACTGGCTATCACAGGGATGCCTATTTGAAGGAGGCCACTATTTGTGTATAAATTCTAGTTATTGAATTTTGATGATACAGAAAAAAGTAAAATGCGTAAACAGACAGAAATTGACTACTATTTACACAAACACCATTTATCCCCATCCCCTCCCCCCCTTGACAACCCATCACCACAACTTGACTTCCATATATTTTCAATTTGGTACAAAACATTGCAGTCTTTTGGGTTTTGTATTTTAATCTCTTTATAACGACTTCTTAATGGTTTCTTTTCTACTTCACTCATTTAATCTAAACATATCAGCATATTCTTTTTTGAACAGTGTTTATCCATATATTCTTCAAAGCATTGCCATTCTTGTCTAAGTTTTTGATTTGACTGCATTCTTATGTATGCTGTTAGCTTTGCCATTTCCATTAACTTAATTTATGTAACCAGTTGTCTTTTGTAGGTATTGTCTCGTTCTTCCATTTGCTGGCTAACACGATCCTGGCAGCTGCTGTAGCGTATAGGAAAATTCATTTCTTTTCTGGGGTATATCTTTCCCCAGTAGACCTAATAGAAATGCCTCTGGTTTCTTTTGTATAGGCACTTTTGGCATTTTTTTTACATTCTTCATGAATCATACCCCAATATACCTTAGCTTTTTCGCAAGTCCACCAGGCATGGAAAAATGTTTTGAAGGAGGCCAGGGCCAAGTCTGGTTTAAAGATCAAGTAAGGAGAGAGCAGAGGCCTTTGAGTTGCCCATCAACAGTGAGTAGCACCTGGGCAGCAGATGGAGGAAGCATAGAGGTCACTGGGTCTCAGTTTTCTCTGCTACGGTGAGATGTAATGTACTGCTATTTAAATTATAGTAATTACAGTGTTTCTAAATTTGCATGTATACATATAAATTAGCATGTGCACACTTTTATGCAAATTGCCAAGTGCCTTTGTCCCCCTTTCTGGTGATGTGGAAGCGGCCACCCTAGTAGATACGTGGATTATTTGTGCATAAGATTCTCCAAACATTTTCCACTCTTTTTTTCCAGTGCATGGTGGTGTGGAATGGTCTTTGTGACTATCAAACTCTATGAGAGAACACCATGTTTGGGGGAGGGTTAGGGGAGAAATTCATTTGTTTTTTTTAAATAAAGACCCAACAGATTCACACTTCTTAAACTAATACGTGAACACAGCTATCATTCAAAATTTGCATTTCTCCAAATTTTGTAATGCAGTTTTTAAACAATGTGCCCCCCCATGTGTATATTAGGGGAAAGTGCAGACAAGTGGAAATAAGTAACATAAAATGCCTTATATTAGGAAACATGTCTGCAAACATGCATAGATCAGGTAAAATTGTGTACGAAATGTGCACCTTATGAGATAATATGCACGTGCATGAAAATGTATATATTCTTGCAGACTTTTTAAAATAATTTGCAAACTGATGTGGAAATGGGGCAACCTGAATTTGAAGGCTTGTCTACGCATTTGCCTTTCTCGCTGCTTTCCTGCTGTTTACCGCTGAATCAGAGCAAAGGTCAATTGGGTTTTCTCCAGATTGACCTTTGCTCCAATTTAGCACTAAAGAACAGGTTTTATGAGGAAAGGTCCATTTTACATACATAGGACATCAAAAACTGCATAGAAAGCACATAACAAGTGGAAAGCCCCTCAGACCCATGCTCTCTAGGTATGGGACAAGCGAAAGTGTGGATGAGCCCTAAGATTACAAAAACGGGGAAGGAGAGTAACCAAAATTGACAAATTACTGTACATAATCCATCGCTAGCCTGCCTCTGAATCACTTCATTGTATGCTTATATTAGACTAGCTGGCCCGGCCACGCGTTGCTGTGGTTCTTTCCTGTGATTCCCCCCACTCTGTCCGGACACATGACTTATCCTGCCCCCTCCTCCCCCTATGACTGCCCTATGACTCCTCATCCCTATGACTGCCCCCACCCTGTCCTGACTCAAGAAATATTGAACCCCCTCCTCCCCCACCCCCCTGTCTGAGCCCTCTGTTGTCTCCGGGGAGGGTTGGCCCCTCCCCCTGTTTCCCCATACCTTGGCCCCCACCCTTGGAGAAGGAACTGTCAGCTTCTGGGTTCTGTTTCCCAGCATGCACTTTTGTCTAAGCTCTCTATTGTCCCCATGGATTGTTGCTCCCTCCCCCCTGTACTTCCATGCCTGGGCCCCCACCCTTGGAGAAAGAACTGTCAGCTTCTGGGTTCTATTTCCCAGCATGCACTTTTGTCTGAGCCCTCTGTTGTCCCTGGGGAGTGTTGTCCCCTCCCCTCGGTACCTCCATACATTGGCCCCTGCACAAGCATCGCGAACATTTTTATATATTTAGATTTTAAAAATTTGAAATAAGAACATGAGAAGCAGAAGTTATTATTGTTTAATTTTATTTTTGGGGTTGTCATTTATTTTGGTGGGTATTGTATGATTTGGGCGTTGTTGTGTTTTGTGGTTGTTTTTTTGGTTATCTGGATTTTCTAATTTTGGAGTAGGTGTTTTGAATGTAGGATGAGGTGTTGGTTTTTTTGTTTATTGTGCTGTTTGTGGTGTTTTATTTCTTTAGTTGGGGTTGTCATTTATTTTGGTGTGTAGTGTATGATTTTGGTGTGGTTGGTTTTTTATTTTTGGTGTAATTTTTTGGATTGTAGGATGGAGTGCATTTTGTTTTTTTAATGTGTTGTTTGTAACTTTTTATTTTTATGGTTTTTATTGTGGGTATAATTGAGGAGTATTTGGTGTTGAGGAAGGTGGGGAGAGGTCTGTTTGGAAAAAACCCAAAGCCGGGGGGGGGGGGAGAGGTCCGTTTGGGGAAAGAGAAGGCTCGGGGGTGATGATGTGCCCCAGGACCCAGAGAATTACTTTAATAATCCCGACCGGGGGTGGGGGGAATCAAATAGTGAAGCCCCACAGCCCCATAGCAACAGAAGGCACGTTCCGAAGTGCCCGAGCTGTTCAGTTCCATAAAAAAGACCAGGAAATGGCATGGGGAAGGTAGGGGATTGTAAATAGGGGGGGGGGGGTTGGCCACTGCAAATATCTGAGGACTTAAACTGGGGAGAGAAAGTGCATGGTTGCACTAGGAAAAAGCTGTAGGTGCGCCGGCCGAGATAAATAGGTACCGCTACAGCGGGAAGGTGAACGCCGTTTCCGTGTGCTGCTCTGGTTTGCCAGAAGCGGCTTTGTCATGCTGGCCACATCACCTGGAAGCTGTATGCTGGCTCCCTCGGCCAATAACGCGAGATGAGCGCCACAGCCCCAGAGTCGGTCACAACTGGATCTAATGGTCAGGGGTCCCTTTACCTTTACTAAAAATGTATGGTATTGTATGTGAAAAGTGCCAAGGGGAAAATAATGCTTTAGTGTGTGCACACAGTTCACCAGCTGCCCAGCCATTCTCATTCTGCATTTTCCACATGGTGAGATGAGCAGCCCATTTCTCCTAATTCATGGTGGCAAGTCATGTTACAGAGCAGGGATATAGAAGTACTGAAGACACTTGGCTATAAAGTCCCTGGTGTGAGTCCTGCCTTTAT
The DNA here is from genome assembly GCF_965207765.1 of Zootoca vivipara. Taxonomy (NCBI): domain Eukaryota; kingdom Metazoa; phylum Chordata; class Lepidosauria; order Squamata; family Lacertidae; genus Zootoca; species Zootoca vivipara. The sequence continues at coordinate 2,418,562 of NC_142584.1, forward strand.
CAGAAACTCACCTGGGGGCCTTTTAGGAAGCTTATCACACTTGGACTGAGCCCAACAAACCTATAATATGGAGATGATAAGAATACTCTACTGCCCTGCTTTAGGATTACAAAAGAATGTGTATGAAGTCCTGGGAAGATCATTATAAAAACCTTAGAAGGCAATTGGAGACAAAATGCTCATTGTTTAATGAACACTTCTTAATTATGTTGAGGTGGTTATGAGGACCACAACACCGTTGAATTATCACCATGTTGTCCGAAAATTGAGCAACTGCTGGGTCGATGAAGCAGGACATGGGGTCATGACAATTTTCTTAATTTGCAGTCTAAGCACTTACACTTCAAATTTGGTCATCTTGCATTTTGAATGTTGTGGAACGAGAAATTTCTGTATTTAATTAATGGAGATTTTTGTGGTTCATGAGTAGGAAGGAGATGAAGTATGGCTATTGGCAGACTTAGAGTATTCCCAGGAAACTTTTTGTTGCTTATTTAGCCAGTGTTGTGTCTGGCATAAAAGTTGCTGAGTTGGGATGGCTGAGGGGAGCCCAGGGTGATAAAATACCTTCCGCCAACCCTGTATTACCTTTGGACTAGCTGATTTGTGTAAACATGTTTTTAGTACCAATAAACAAGTTCTAAGCTGATTGGAGACCTTTCTGTGTAACAAGAAGCTAACAAGTTCAATAGTTAATTAATTATTACTGAAATTTGTATCAGGAAGCCCTAAAAGTATCTCGTGCAAGCCACACCCAGCAGTCCACCCAGCTGAGTAAAATTTATTTGTTTTAAATAAAATTGCCCCCCCAACCCTATCACTGAACACTCAACTCAACAGTTCAGCATGACAGGTGCAAACTTATGTGCAATCCATCCTTTGTCAACTCTTTCTATTGAAAATGTTTAAGCAGGGTTCATCTGTCAACACCTAATCATTATGTGTGGGGTAAATAGGGCATTCTTATACTGTAGCTGAATTTTAATTATTGCAAAAGTAATGTGTGTTACTCCTTATTCAGTAAGCAAAATCATTTGGAGCCGGCTGCACCTCTTCTGGCTCTTGAATAATAATGGCTTTGGTTGCCCAGAGAATAGTCTAAAGGCACATGATTCAGTTCTGCTGCTGTAGCTAATTAAGCCTGGCCCTGAACGAGGCAGCCAAGGAGAAGGCAATCTGAGCTCCTTGGAGGAGGAGGGATAAGGGATAAGGCGCAGGTGCAAGAGGTAGCCCAGGTAGCCCAGTGAAGTGGGCAGGGATAGGCAGCTTGTTCACTGCTCAGCTTCACGTTAGAAATGCACCATGAGCCAGAGGGCTGTAGCTAATCTGCAAATTTTAGTGGCATGTTATTAACATAATTGGTTTAAATTATACAATATAACAGATGCCAAGCTACAATTAACTGGTATGGTGTACTTAACCTATAATAGGTTTATTCTATAGTTACATTATTATTATTATTATTTTAATATATTTTTTAAAAATTAAAGTTTCATGGCTGGTGGAGGAGCCAAGATGGAGGATCAGGACATATTAGCGCCTCAGGAGGAAAAAACAAATTGCACCACTCTTTCCTTTTGTGTTAAACAAAACTCAGGGACAAACAACTGATGATTCACTAAGCTGTGAAAGAACCTCAATACAGTCATACCTTGGTTGCCAAACGCCCTGAAACTCGGACGTTTTGGCTCCCGAACACTGCAAACCCAGAAGTGATTGATCCGGTTTGCGAACGTTCTTTTGGAACCCGAACGTCTGACAGGGCTTCAGTGGCTTCTGATTGGTTGCAGAAGCTTCCAGCAGCCAATCAGAAGCTGCAATTTGGTTTTCTAATATTTTGGAAGTCGAACGGACTTCAGGAACGGATTCTGTTTGACTTCCAAGGTACGACTGTAGCTGCCACTACAGTCTACCAAACAGTAGGGCCACCCGTGTGGAGAGGTGAATTTTTACAGGCCTAACAACTGTACACTAACATTTGAATAACCAGCTACTGCTCCATGCCTGTGCAAAAGAGTTGCTGCTTCTTTCCTTAACATGCTGTGGCACCATAGGGTTGCCATATTCCCAGAGGTAAAAATCTGGACAAAAAAACTTCGCTCTCCCCCCCCCCCCGGCCACCTGCCACCCACATCAGAGCATGAAACAGCCCAAGATGCCCACACCCGTGCCAGAGCCCACACCAGAACCTGAGCCGCCCCCTCACACATATTCTTTTAACCCCCCCCCCAACTCTGACATTTGCTCAACATTGTAAAAATCCCCCTGGATGGGTATGTAGGCCCCCCAAAAGAGGACATGCCTGGGATTTCCCAGACGTATGGCAACCCTATAATGTTGCTCCTGCTGCTGCTCCTCTTCTTTGTTTCCGGCTCACACAAAATACCTGGTTCCAACTGTACTAAAGGCAGCAACTGAATAATGAGAGGAAATGTATAGGGGGACATTAATCAAAACCAGGAGCCTCATCTTTAATCTCAACAAATGTTATCCAAATCATAGACCACTTTGTAGCCTTCTATAAACCGTGGGTAAGGGGACTGTCACAAATGGTGGGGGGGCAGGCTCCCTTCTAATTTGTACTAGATAAAACAGCCTTGTATTTGTCTGCTAGCCATGGGCAACAAGGAATTGCATGTAGCTGAATAAGTTGGCTATTTTGAGGATGAAGTGTTCTATCCCTCCTCTGAACCTAGCGTATCAAGCTGCCTATTATCCACCTTCGCAGACCAGTAAAACTTTTTTTCCATGTTTGTGGCAGGCTAGTATTTATTTATTTAATTTATTTATTATGATTATCTTTTACAAAGCAAACAGATAAACAGGGAACAGTACACCTGTTGTCTCCATTTTCAGTTCATCGTGTTTTTCACAGTTGAGACACTTTTCTCATACATATCTTGCAGTTGTGGGAAAGGGGAGCAGCGAGAGATAGGGATATTGTTCTTTCATTCTATTGCCTATTCTTAATGTAGGGGGTTTGCGTCAGCATCATGTGGGTAGGTTTTATTGATATTGCGAGAGGTTAGGGCTTCCCAAGCTTGGTTGGTTGTCTTTAGTTGATTGCAGTGTGGCTTATTTGTGTGAGGGAGGCAGGCTAGGTTGTTGAGTCAGGTTAGCCATATTGATTTGTATGCTGTTGGGGGAGATAGGTCATTGTCCTGTTGTGTTGTGTATGTACTAAATGGGAACCACACTGGGGTGAAGGCATCCTCCGTAGCCTATCCCCGTGCTTGTTTGAGGTTGTTAGTTAACTTTTCTAGAAGGGTGGTTTCTCATACATTTTGTTACCTGGTCTCTGTTCACTTCTGATAGGTCCTTCCAGTGTCTAGTTATGATTTTTCTCGCTGAAAGCTGAAAGCAAGTGACTTAGTGTCCATGTGTGTTGTTGTCCTGGAAGATACTTAATAGGGCAGGTTCTGTAGTTGCTTCTATTACCTGTTTTGTTATTTTGGAAATTTTCTGCAGCGCTGATATCCAGAAGGATTGGTTTTGGGTGCAATCCCACCACATGTGGAGGTACGGGTATGCAGCCTCTCCAGCATTTAGATGAAATTCCTGGGTGTATCTGTGCTAGCTTCCATGGTGTTAGAACGAGTTCTCTTCTTTTGGCCGAGATGGATTTGAATTGTGGATTATACCATAGTCAGACCGTTGGGTGTGGTTTAATTCATGCCAAAAAAAGAGTTGTATCTGGAGGCAGCAATTTAGTATTTAGGCTCAAAATCAATATACTTCAGCAACTGGTACCCAAATAGGGGAAATAGGCCCAGTTTCTAGCAAACAGATAAAACTGTAGGATATAATGTTTACGGCTATCAACAAATTAAGACAATTTTAATATATTAATAAGTTTCCACTAAACTAATTAATTTTATTTACATATTACTGAACTTCTAGTGGAAGTAATGTGAGACAACTTGAACTTCAAAGGAAAAAAAGCAACCTTTCTTTTTGGAAGGGACCATCTTTTAATGTTTTCTTTTTTCATTTTCCCTATTAAAACACTGCACCGCAACAATGATAGACTGAAAAATATTTTTAATATATATTAAGAAAAAATTAAATATGTATTTCATGGTTCTCAGCCTCACATATTAAAAATGTTGTACTGTACATTGATTAATGAACTAAATATTTATATAAGAACATAAGAAGATTTCTGTTGGATCAAGCCAATGGTCTATTTAATCCAGTATCTTGTTTCACTCTGGGGTCATCTAGATCAGTGTTTCCCAACCTTTTTTCGACCATGGCCCCTTTCCAACCTTGTTTCCTTCCTGTGGCCCCCCATAAGCATAGTGAAGGGGGGCAGGGGGGCAGCTGCCACTCAATAAGTAAAAATCAATACAAATCTGAGGTCCTCCCCCCCCCCAATAAAAGTCTACCCCCTAAGAAAAATCCTGGCTATCCCCCATCCTACCAATAGAAAGTTAGCTATTTAAATGTTTTGTTTGTAAATAGAACATGTTTTACTTATATTTTTTAAATTTATACAAAATACAATTACATAAAATGATAGGACCATAATGAAACATAGAATCCTGGAGCTGAAAGGGACCCCGAGGGTCATCTTCTTAGTGCAACCCCCTGCAATGGAAGAAACTCTGGTGGAAACTCAGCTAAAGCATCCATGACAGATAGCCATCCAACCTCTGCTTAGAAACCTCTCAGGATGGAGAGTCCAGAACCTCCCGAGGGAGATCCATCTTACATGTATAATAAAAAATAAACAACACTTATTTGACCCCTGTTATTTGACACAGAGGAGGAAACCTACAGATACAGTCCAAAAGGTGCACAGGGAGAATTTTAAAAAGCAAGTGGTTTTCACTGACCTGGTGCCAGGGGCATAGGAAGGGGGGAGGGGGCGGTCTACCTCGGGTGCCATCTCTGAGGGGGTAGACCACAAACTTGACATGAGTCAACAGTGTGATGCAGCAGCTAAAAAAGCCAATGCAATTCTGGGCTGCATCAATTGGAGTATAGCATCTAGATCAAGGGAAGTAATAGTACCACTATATTTGGTTGCCCTCCTCTGGACTTGTTCCAGCTTGTCAGTATCCTTCTTGAACTGTGGTGCCCAGAACTGGACACAGTACTCCAGGTGAGGTCTGACCAGAGCAGAATACAGTGGTACTGTTACTTCCCTTGATCTAGATGCTATACTATTGATGCAGCCCAGAATTGCATTGGCTTTTTTAGCTGCTGCATCACACTGTTGACTCATGTCAAGTTTGTGGTCTACCAAGACTCCTAGATCCTTTTCACATGTACTGCTCTCAAGCCAGGTGTCTCCCATCCTGTATTTGTGCCTTTCATTTTTTTTGCCCAAGTGTAGTACTTTACATTTCTCCTTGTTAAAAGTCATCTTGTTTGCTTTGGCCCAGTTGTCTAATCTGTTAAGGTCATTTTGAAGTGTGATCCTGTCCTCTGGGGTATTAGCCACCCAATTTGGTGTCGTCTGCAAACTTGCTCAGGATGCCCTCAAGCCCATCATCCAAGTCATTGATAAAGATGTTGTATAAGACTGGGCCCAAGACAGAACCCTGTGGTTAGATAAAGATAAAACATTATAGCCCAGAGGTTTTGAACCTTTTTGAGTCCACAGCTCCCTTGATCAATTACAGTCTTTCTGTGGCTCCCCTGTAGGGCTCAGGAGCCCGATTATGTCCCCCCTTGCCTGCAGAGCTGGCATCCCCTCACCCCTTTTTGAACACCCTCCCTTGTGGAGGGTTCCCTCAGCCTCCTCCCCTCCCCGCTCTCCTTGCAGTCCTTTGGGGTCCTCCAGGCAGCAGCTGCAGTCACCCCTGGTCTGTGAGCTGCCCCCAAAGAGAGGTGCCTCCTTACACTGCCCCATAGAGGCCTGTGAAGAAGATGCCCCCCCCAGCCTTAGTGTGCCAATGGAGACTGACCAAATGTGAGGCCAGCACCTTGCCTTGTGCACTGCCAAACACTCATCTCCCAGGCAGGCATTGCACACAGCAAGCACAAGAAAGGCCAGTGTGGTGCCTGCCTGCCTGGCCTCCCACTTGTCTGTCCATCCCCAACAGCAAGGGCTGGAGGACTGGCTGGCTGGGCTCCTTCACCCACTTGCCTGCTTACTCCGGGGCTGCCTCTGCTCCTGGCAACCAGCACCCCCTGGCCAGCCCAGAGGCATCATTCGCCTGAGGAGTTTTTAGCCAGGGCTGCTGCAGCAAGCTTTTGGGAGGCAGAGGCATGGCACCCTGGTTGAAAACCACTGCTATAGCCCCGCACACCCTTACCTGGGAGTAAGCACCACTGATCTCAGTGAAGCTTTCTTCTGAGTAGACCCTTAGTTATTTGCTAGATGCAAGTCAGCAGCACCAGACGACCCTGCTCGGCTAGGCGCTGGGGTGTATTTAACCCCGTGTCTTGCAGAGTCAGACCCAGGCTGCTGACGGGTCCAGCACTGGTGACAGCAACAAGCAGGTTGGGCTCGCTCAGCCCTACTCATTGCCACCCCACCACCACACTTACCAGGGTCAGGTGGGCCACCCCCATACCCGCTTCTGAATGGCCAAGCAGATAGCCAGCCAATCAGGATTATATATATATATATATATATATATATATATATATATATATATAATATAAATTCACTTCTCACTTCCCTCTGTGGCCCCCTAGCCTCGTACTGTGGTCCCCTATTTATGCGATTTTTACCTGGGGCCTCCTTGGAATATCCTGGAGGCCCCCAGGAGACCATATGGCCCCCAGTTGGGAAACACTGATCTAGATGCCTCCAATAAGATCACAAGTGAGGCACAGAGGCAATAACTCTCTTGGGTTGATTAAACTATCAATTAAAACTACTTAAATCTTGCAGGACTTAAAATGAAACATGGTTGGTGAGACCTTGTAAATGTGTGTTAATATGCTCCTGTTGCAACAATGCCTGTTTTTTTTGGGGGGGGGGGACGACCAGCAGGTGAATTTGAAGCAGACTGATTTATTAATCCCACACATATTTTTACATGCACGCACACACACACACACACACACACACACACACACATTCCACAAAGCATACAAATTCCTGCAGTCACTTTATAGGGGAAATGTGTACGGTTTTGTGGCAAGTGCCAAAACAAATATACCAACAGTCCAGGGCAATCTCCTCCCGAACTGTGCCCCCAGGACCACCTATCAAGGCAATGGCTGCTTTTCCTGGTTCCAGGAAATACTTGGCTTGCTGGTTAGAAATAAGGCTTCAGATTCCCATAATAGCCGTGTGGCCAGAAAAGAGCCCAGAATAGAGCAGGCAGGTGGTACGTTTTCTGCATTTGTCCCTTTCAGTCCTGGCCGTCTAAAGCACCACTTATTCCAGATGTGGCATTGTTCTTCAGCATGCCCGCTGGCAGGGATCTAAAACACTGCACTTAGTCTTGTCCTAATTCCATTCATTTTGGTCACAATCTCCTTTCCAACTTCTATTGAACTTGGGGCGGGGGGATCCCTGCAGGCTGTTTTGCATTCACACTTTCCCAAATCAATGTACACACATATTTCAGCTCTTGCTGAGGGCACAGTACATTAAGCAAGGGTCCTGGTTGTTCTTCCCACAGTCCAACTTCAGAATGAAGATTTGCAATTGGTTCTGTTGAGAGGCATCATGGATATGTGGCAATTTGTGCGAGAGCAGTAATTTCTACCAGCAAACAAGCAAGCAAGCATTTTGCAGTTCAGGAGCTGCTAACATTTTGAGATCCATTGTGCAATCCTAGTTTACATGTTTATTCAATGGAGGCTGATCCAGTAGGGCAAATGGGGCACTGCCCCACCAACTTTCCCTTGGCCAGGGGGTGGCACTGGTTATCAGCTTCTTCCTCAGTCTTAGGGTTTGTCTTCATAGAATTCAGTAGGGAAGAGAATGGGGACAAAACTGGAATTGGTTGTCTCCACCTATCATTGGCTGTGGCTCCACTTACTGTTGTCCTTCCTGCACTCTGCCCCATTCCCAGTGGGCAAAAGCCAAGCAGTGGGAAACTTGCTAACTAGTAAGTATGTTTAGGATTGCAGCATTATGCCAGCCAAATATCTCATTGATTTTTAAATTTATCATCTATATCCTGTCTTTCTTCCAATGAGTTTAAGGTGGCATGCAACCTACTAACATCCTCCCTAGTTTATCCTCACAGCAACTGAAGCTGAGAAAAAGTGACTGGCCCAAGGTCAACAAGTGAATTTCATGTCTGAGTGGGAATTTGACCCCTAGTCTCCTTGGTCCTTGTCTGATATTCTACCCACAATACTACAGAATCAGCCAACCAAATAAGCTGCGGCATTAAGCACCGACTGGGTTCCTGCCAGAAATCTGCATCCATCCATTTTGAGAACAGATTCTGTGGACAAGGTGAATTGTGATGGTGGCAGCTCTGTCTTTGGAGTGGTTTGCCTGAATCATGATCAAAGCAGGATTCGGGGTATCTCAGTTAGGCTCCTATACAGGAAGTGAGAAACCTTCCCCATATCCCCATAGCTTTCTGCAGGACGATAATGGGAGTGTTCAGTGCCCCTCACTGGTGCTTTCATTTTGCTTTTAAAACCGGTACTAATTAGCAGTTGGTATTTAAGAGGATGCAGCAGATTGGGTGTGGGAGTTAGGACTGGGGAGCCTAGATGCTTGCCGTCCCTTTTCCCATGTTCTGCAGCCCCTGGCGGTATGGCCGCAGGACCACCTTGAATCCAGTGCTGCAGTCCAGACCCGCTCAGGGAATCCTGGCCTTTTCAAAGCCCATGAACCTGAAACAATGGGCTTTGAGGCAGCTGTCTGGGATGGGGGATTAGCAACATCAGGGGAGCAGGGACTGAATGAGGGTGGTGGGCCAGACAGAAGGGGTTGGGCACACAGCGGAGGTGAGCAAAGGGGATTCTTTCCTGTCATGGTGGGGGAACACAAAACTTTCATTCAGGTCAGAGGGAGACCCAGCCTGGCTCACACGTGGAGTGTGGAATTTGGTCTGTTTAGGAGAGCTGACACACACACACACACACACACACACACACACAAGAGAGAGAGAGAGAGAGAGAGAGAGAGAGAGAGAGAGAGAGATTCCTCACTCCACCACTTCCAATCTCTTCATTCTCACAAGAAAATTTTATTTTCCTAATTGTGAGAATCTGTGATGTTGAGAGTTACAATATTTGGAAATGGCATTATGAGGCCTTGTCCCTTGCTAGGCCCAGAGTAATGAAGGGGGTACTGCAAAACGGGAACTTAGGGCCTCCTTCTCAAAAGTAGGTCACTTACACAGGATACTGGTACCCAAAGGCAAAAATAGGGAGTTATAATTGTTGTGCAAAGCTATGGGTTCACATGACCATTTTTTCCACTGTGGCAATGTTTTGCAGACATCTCCACTGGGAAAGCTGTCTTGTATATTTCATCAGATTCAGCTGCTCACAAATGCTGGTCTGATCTGGGAACCAAAGCTTGGCGGTAACAGCCATGTCAGGTCTTGCATCCAAGTACTTGCACCCCAACTTGAGAGGTACCTCAAGCAGAGAGAAGAACAACTGTCAGGTTGGTAAGTCAGGATTGCAGTGAGGGTGAAAGGGTTAATCCCCCTCCCTTCACCAGTTGCTATGGTCCCTATCGTGCTAAGCCAAGATGGCTATCCGTGTCTTTAAACACTTGCAAGTTAACAATAACACATCAAATGCGCATCTAGTTTGGCCCTAAGTCAGTAATGACTTTACATCAGATCTTAGAATTGTAGAGTTGGAAGGTTACAGGTAGGTAGCCGTGTTGGTCTGAGTCGAAGCAAAATAAAAAAATTCCTTCAGTAGCACCTTAAAGGTAAAGGTAAAGGGGCCTCTGACCATCAGGTCCAGTCGTGTCCGACTCTGGGGTTGCGGCGCTCATCTTGCTCTATAGGCCAAGGGAGCCGGCGTTTGTCCACAGACAGCTTCTGGGTCATGTGGCCAGCATGACAAAGCTGCTTCTGGCGAACCAGAGCAGCACACGGAAACACCGTTTACCTTCCCGCCGGAGCGGTCCCTATTTATCTACTTGCACTTTGACGTGCTTTCGAACTTCTAGGTGGGCAGGAGCTGGGACCAAGCAACGGGAGCTCACCCCGTTGCAGGGATTCGAACTGCTGACCTTCTGATCAGCAAGCCCTAGACTCTGTGGTTTAACCCACAGTGCCACCTGGGTCCCCTTAAAGACCAACTAAGTTTTTATTTTGGTATGAGCTTTCGTGTGCATGCACACTTCTTCAGATACATTTGAAACAGAAGAGTCAGACCCTTATGTATATACAGAAGGTGATGGGGGTGGTGGGAATGGGTGGTGGGCTGATGGGAGTGGAAGGGACTCTGAGAATCATCTAGTCCAACCCCCTGCATTGCAAGAATCTCAACTTGATAAGATTCCTGAATCTTGGAGCTTTATAGCAGACAGTGCCATAGGATTGGCTCCTTGTGATCACCTGGTTCCTAAAATCCTAGGCTTCGGGCCCACTGTTGGCTTGGCTACTGGCAGAGTGTAATTATGTTGTGTTTACATTGCTCTTTCCCTTGTTATCATGGCCAATACCAGTCTGTCCCAGAATTTGAAAGAATTGCCGATTCAAGCTCTCACCACACACACAATACATGCAGATATATGAGTTAATCATGACTGGGATCACCCAGACCTCATCCCAGTTTAGGTAACTGCAGTGTTAATTAAGTTGGGACTATTGGACTGGGATTTATCCTAACCCTTCCAACAAGGTACTGTACTTATATATTTATCTATCAAATTTATGCCCCACACCCTCCCCACAAAGGAGCCCAGGGTGGCAAACACATCTGTAATAAAAATGCAATTAAAAGTAAGATATAAATGTATTTAGAACATATTAAAACTGCTAAAAACAGCTAAAAGCAGTGTAACACAATAAAAATGGTAAGGTTTGCATAATGGGGTGAGGCCAGCTGGTCTACCAGCAGGGGTTGGGCGTTTCGCCTGCATGAAGGCCATGCCCTGGGAGTGCCATGCTGGCAGGCTTGGGAAGCGGGCTTGCCCCATGGCCTAGGGCCGCTGTTCTACTGGGAGTAGTTGGCTAAGACACCAGGCTCCATAGGGTGTTGGGCAGAGCTATGTGCTGTCCTTGGGGAATTCATGCTGGTCTTGGGAATAAGCAGCTTTGAAGAATGGAAACTGAGGTCCTCATGGTTCAAGAAGCTTTCTAGAGCTGCCTGTCACCCCCCATCCCTTTCTGGAGATCAGGAAGGGCCATGCCTCTGTGATGGGCTCTGCTAGGCTCCCATCTCACCCTGGTGCCAACCTGGCTCCCATTTGATGGCTGTGAAAGAGCAGGCAAGCCATCACCTATGATAGATAAATAGACCCCCTCCCCAAGTTCTAATTCCAAGGAGCACACTCAGGAGCCAAGAATGATTGGTATATAACTGCTTGAAATGTCCAAATTAATTCGTACCTGAGAGGATTGTGCTGCCAATTTAACAGGAGCCGGCAATTAAAAAACAAAACAAAACAGACTATGGGATGACAGCAAAGGAAAACGTCCACTCCAGACTGCCAGTATTTTACAGGAGGGATTCAAGTACATTCTGGGACGTTAGGTTTGCACAATTGAAGTGGATAAAAGTGCTCTGCCACCCCAGCACAACCAATTCAGAAAGAAAGAAAGAAAACAAACAAACAAACAAAGTGACTGGGGATAAAACAAATGCTTAATGGGAAGATGTGTAAACCCCCTGCAAGCAAATCCAGATGAATTAAGAATGAATGCTCGTTATTGTACAAACCCCTCCCCCCCCACAAATCAGAATGAATGCTCCCTGAAGACCAAATATTAATCTAACTTCTGCCTAAGCTTTGTGTAAGGAAATCAGGATGAATGCTCAATCAGTAGGTTGTCTGAAGGAGTCCAGATTGCAGTGGTTTGGGAGGAATGTCTTCTGGATTGTCAGGAATCGATGAATGAACAGAGAGGGTATATGCCAGCGGAAGAAAGCTAGTGTGAAATGGACCACTGTTACTGAATCCTTTAGCAGCTGCCTTTCCTGTCCACCCCTGAAGTCATCTCATGTTAGAATTCATGCTGCAAACCAGGGCCAGGTCTCCTGCATTCTTTTGCTGTTAACTCTCCACAGGTTAGCTTTTCTCCATCATTTTTGGTGGGGAGGAAGTATTGGGAAAGCTTTCACAGACACTTATGGCAACCACAAGTCTCCAGGCCTTGGCCCTTCCAGTTTCCAGTCATTTACCAGGTTCTAATGAAGGTGGTCTTTTCAGTTCATGCTAAAGGCCTTATTGCCACACCAAAGTAAATAGCAGGTGAAACTCAAGGCAAATTGTGCTCAAGAAGAAAAGGTTGTATGAGTTCCTTCTCAGGCTCCAACCCTGTAAAATTTAGCTGCTGCAAAGGCAACAAGTTAGCCATCCCAGCATACCTTCTACAGTTTGTATCAGGCCCATTCAGACCTTAGCTAGTTTTGTTCATCCACAGCCTTACAGGGCCTGAATTTGAGAGTCTCTGAAATCATATGTATCCAGTTAGTTAACTTATACCAAATGGCTTTGCTGCCATGAATTTATACTTTTTTAGTTTTAAATGACTAGGAAAAAAATTATAAGCAATAATGTGCACATTATATTTTATTGTCAACATTAAAGATGTAAATTCAAATTTCAAACATGAGGCTTAAAAGTGCTCCTTTGCAGTACAGGGGCCTCTTGTCCACCAGATATTAACATCAGAGAGGAGCTCAAAGTGAATTTAAACTTTGAACATGTGAGAGGAGCAAGGGACCTGTGGTCCTCCAGATATTGTTGGACTAAAACTCCCACCGGAAGGTGGTTTTTAATGGTCCACATTAGATGCTGAGGTTGCAGCAGGGACTGCCTCAAGGAAAAGCAGGCACATTTCCTCCTTATTCACAGGATACTGTCATCTTATTGAAAGAAGCTAGACCTCTGAACTGCGCAATCTATACTGGTTCATCATTGCCAGTTCCCTCTGCCATGGAGCCAATGTTGCCTGAAGTATACTGCTTTTCAGAGTAACATATTAAATATCAGAGAATACAGGCATTTCCCCACTTGCGCACAACCAGCTTATGCGCTCCTGCAGACACAAGCGCCAAAAACAGTGCCAAAAGGGGGCAAGGTCAGAACAGGGTGGGGAAATCTCCACTTGGGCACGTTGTCTGAACAACCGCCTCCCTCCATAAGTGGGGATTCCTCTGTATCTCCCCACTCCCTCCCTCCTCTGGACTCTTGCTCTCAAATCCACTCGCTCCACAACTTTTTCCTACCCAAACACACCAGCCCAACGTTCCCTGACAATCTGTTTCAACGATGGGCAACTCCTACCTTGCCCTACTCCATTCGCATTCATGAGTTGGAAGAGGCTGGAGGACCTTTCTAGAGTGCTAGGAGGCACTGGTGGAGGAACAGGGGTGCGGGGGGGGGAGCACACTGCCCCCGGCGGCACAATCCCGGTGGGGTGCCATCGTGCCCTGCCCCGCCCCCAGGATGCACACCACACCCCCTGGGCGCGGGCCAGCCATGCCCCCGCCTGCTCTCCACCCCCGCACCAGAGCTTGAAGCTCCGCCACTGCTGGGAGGCCAGGGTTCAAATCCCTGCTCAGCTATGAAACTCACTGATTGACCTTGGGCCAGTCATGGTCTCTCAGCCTAAACTACCTCTCAGAATTGTTGTGAGGATAAAATAGGGAGGAAGAAGTGGCACAGGTCAGTTGGTAGAACATGAGACTCTTTAATCTCAGAGTCATGGGTTCAAGCCCCACGTTGGGCAAACAATTCCTGCACTGCAGGGGGTAGGACTAGATGACCCTCGTGGTCCCTTCCAGCTCTACAATTCTATTATTCCCTTGGAGGAAAGGTGGGATATAAATGCAATAAATGAATGAATGAATGAATGAATGAATGAATGAATGAATGAATGAATACAAATAATAAATAGGTTTATCTAACCTAGTAATCAATAAATCTGTTTGCCCGTATAAACATCCACCCATTTACCCCAACTTCTTGTACACAAATATCTATTTGTATCTGTCTTCATACACATGCAGCCTGGATTAACTCTGTTCTCATTACTGTAAGAAGTCTTGTGCTTGTCTGCTCACACACAGATACATGCTGGGGGACTAGTGGTGGGATGATGGATTTTGCCACACACAGTTCTGAGCTGCCTTTTTATCAAGCCTGGGATCTTAGCAGCACTTGCTAATCCAGCCATTACATCACATTCCTTCACTGTGTGTGTGTGTGTGTGTGTGTGTGTGTGTGTGTGTGTGTGTGTGTGTGGGCACATGGAGTTAACCCTACAGAGGCTAAATTGGCCTAGGTTAAGGATGGTGCTAATCATGTTCCGGAAACAGAGTGGAGCTTTCCACTCTTCATATTGCTATCCCTGAGTTTTTCTTACTGCTCTCTTTTCTCTCTGATTTGTATTACCTGTGTAGTTTCTTTTTTACATTCCAGAGGCTAATAGTTATATAAATTCAAATGGAATGATGTAGGCAAATGAGTAACTGCATCCCACCCCTATTTGCCCCTAATTATGTTGGACGAGGGGAATATTGCATATGCTCTACACCCCAAAACAAATATGAAGGATTAAGCAGCAGCAAGGAAGCTAAAGTTCAAGCTTCTCTGCCTCTCTTTTAAATTTTTTTTCTGGGCAAACATTAAGGGCCCAGGTAGCATTTGTTATTATACATATTTTTGAAGAGATTTATTTATTTCGGTACCACCAACATTAAGAGCAAAATGCCGTGGTCATGAACAGCATAAAACCAACAATAAAAAGACATTCATTAAAACAAGTAGAAAATGCATTTGTGCCCTGCTCTTACCTGCTACCTTGCAGGACATCTTCAGGAACGGAAAAGGTTAAGGAGTAAACTCTACTCCAATCCAGAGTGGAGTCCCAAAGACAATCTGGGCAAGGGGGCACATAAAGATATTTAAAAGCATCGGGGAAAGGATTGCGCCTTGCGGGACTCCACACACCAAGGAGTGCCATGGCGACAACTCCCTAGCGCCACCCTCTGTCCCCGACCTGAGATAAAGGAGCGCAGCCATTGTTGGACTGTGCCCTGAATCCCCACATCGGCAAGGCGGTGGTCTAAAGGTTCGTGATCGACCATATTGAAGGCCGCTGACAGATCTAAAAAATTCAGCACTCCCGACCCACCTCGATCCAGCTGTCTACGGAGATCATCTGTTAGGGCGACCAGAGCTGTCTCGGTCCCATGACCAGGGCAAAAGCCGGACTGAAATGGATCTGGAGCCGATGTTTCATCCAGAAACCTACCCAGCTATTCGGCAACCGCTCTCTCAATTATCTTACCCAGGTATGGAAGATTCGAAACCGGGCGATAATTGGATAGATCTAAAGGATCTAGAGATGTTTTCTTTAAGAGTGGACGCACCACTGCCTCCTTCAACTCCTCTGGGAAAGTCCCTGTGCCAAGGGACAAGTTGATGATCTCACCCAGGGGGGCCCGTACCTCATCCGGACACGCTCTAATCAGCCAGGACAGGCACGGGTCAAGGGAGCAAGTGGTGGGCCTGCCAGCTCGGAGGAATCTGTCTACATCGGCAGGGAGTATCCGATCGAAGTGGTCCAATACTGGACTCAAAGACAATCAAGGGGCCTCCAGTTCTGTTATTGCATCTAAATTGGCAGGGAGGTCACGGCGGAGTATCAAGACTTTCTCTGCAAAAAAGCTCTTAAATGCCTCACAGCTATGGGTCAAATTTGTATTTAAATTTGGCTGTTCCTCTAGGGTTAGAGACCTAATTATTCTGAAAAGTTGTGCCAGGCGAGAGCTAGCGGATGCAATGGAAGCTGAGAAGTGAGACTTCTTTGCAGCTTTCACTGCCATCTCATAGGCTTTCATAAGCATCCTATAAGATGTTCTTGAGGCTCTGTCGCGAGCACACCACCATACTTGCTCTAGCCGTCTGAGGTCCCGCTTCATTTTCCGAAGCTCCTCGGTAAACCAGGGGGCCCGGTTTCGGTGGGGTCGCAGAGGGCGCTTAGGTGCGATCTCATCGATGGCCACCAAGAGCCGGTTATTCCAGTTCTCGACCAGCTCATCTAGTGAGCCGCCAGGGAGAGCAGGGTCCCACAAGGCCTGACGGAATCCATCAGGATCCATCAGCCTTTGCAGGCGAGCCCTAATAGGCTCGCCACCCAGGCGGGGTAGGGGCGGGAAGTCAATCCTGGTTTTCAGAGCATAGTGATCAGACCATGGCAGTTCCACAATTGAGGACATGATCACATCTATACCCGCACCCAGGTCTCCGTCACACAAGCCAGGTCAAACCCCAGTGAGATTAAAAGGTCTCGCATAGTGGCGGTTTTATTGTCTATAGACCTGGCATTGCACAACACCAGTGACTGAGGTGGGTAATCCCTGCTCACCAGTTTAGTACGCACCTTTCTGTGTTCACTGAAACCGCAGTGCCTGCTGCCACCAAGTCTTGATTAATTGCATCAGGTGTGCTTGAGACAACACCTGGTATATTTGTGAGGGATTCTATTGAGGGGGTTGAATAATGGTGAGAATGGAGAAGCCGGCATAAATTGCAATTTCAGCTGAATTTGGGGGAACCACTTGAAACAAGAGTTGTGTTGAAGTATTTAAATTGCCTTTGTTTGTACTGAGCAAATCAAACAGCCTAGCAGTTTGTACTGTAGGCCAACAGAGTTTCCTAAAGTCTTCAAAGGCAGCTCCACATACGACATATTGCAGTACCCTAATATGAATGTTGGGGACCCAGGTGGCGCTGTGGTTAAACCACTGAGCCTAGGGCTTGCTGATCAGAAGGTCAGCGGTTCAAATCCCTGTGACGGGGTGAGCTCCTGTTGCTTGGTCCCAGCTCCTGCCAACCTAGCAGTTCGAAAGCACATCAAAATGCAAGTAGATAAATAGGAACCGCTACAGCGGGAAGGTAAACGGCGTTTCCGTTTGCTGCTCTAGTTCGCCAGAAGCGGCTTTGTCATGCTGGCCACATGACCTGGAAGCTATACGCTGGCTCCCTCGGCCAATAATGTGAGATGAGCACGCAACCCCAGAGTCAGTCACGACTGGACCTAATGGTCAGGGGTCCCTTTACCTTTACCTAATCTGAATGTTACTAGCACTTGGATAAAGTGTGGCCTGTGGATATTGTGTGTGGGTGTGATAGAATTATTATAACTCTGGGTGGGAATGCACCTAAGTAGAGACGGCTTCCTTCTTCAGGTGTGTTGCCCCCCCTCCGTGCTGCAGTTCTGCTCTCCCCCATCACACTACAGTATTAAGCCTGAAGGGGCCCTGTATGTGAGGCCTAATAATTGGCATGAGAACAGGCCCTGTATTCTTTAAATGTGGGGACTCAGGCTGGAAAGGCACTGGGGTCCCAATCCAGAGAAAGTAGCATGGATGCTTGAATCTAAATAGGTTTTAAAAGCTTTAAGTTTCACTTTTTCTTACTATTTTAGTAATATTTTAATTTTGGGGTGGGTTCTTTTAATGCTGTTGAACAAATGAACAAGCACCACAGCAAGAGAAAGAAAGGCATGGTTGGAGAAAATAACTATAGAGGCAGGATCGCAAGAGTCCATTGATATCGGACATCAGTGAATTTGCCTATTGCCACAGCTAGGGCTCATCCACACTTCCCTATGTCCTTTGTTGTCTTCCTATTGTCTGAACATCGTCGTCCCACCCCCCCACCCCCGTTTACTGCTGAATTAGAGCAAACGTCAATTCGCAAAATCTGATTGTTTTTTGTTCAGATTCAGCAGTAGGCAGTGGGTTTTCAGTGGCAGGGCAAAATTTAAACCTGGCACCCTGTGCCTAGAAAGCATTGGGCAAGTGGAAGTGTGGATGCGATCCCCTGGTAGGGGAGGTCCCATGCCTCACAACTGGACCTTTTGCTCTCAAGGACACAGAATGGTCATGTTCAGGGAACATGAGTAATAAGATCAGAAAGGCTATTGCAAACCACATCATCATTATCAGCACTTGCTAGTCAAATTGTTTAGATGACATGCACAAGTGTGGAGCTGTTGGAAAACTAGACACTGCCTCGTCATAATCATCTCTTATTTTTTTACACAACAATTTCAGTTTTTCACAAGTTGCTTGAGAAACAAACCACACATAAAACAACACCCTATAAGGTTAAGATTATGTGTTTTTGTGGGGTGGGGTGTAGAATGGTTGTATATTTAAAGCATTTTTTAAAAATCCTGTTCTTCAGCTGAAAAGGGTTCCCAGAGTGGCTTAAAAATATCAAGGGAAAAGGCAGGTTTATAGTCCACAGGCTTATAGTTTAAGAGACACAACCAAAAGGAAAAGAGATTGGGAGGGGGGGGAGCAAACTCATGGGCAGTTTCTTAGTTGCAGAGTTATTGTAACAAGCAGCTGGAATGGAAATATGCTGGTTTTGCAGAGCAGTGGATGGAGAGGCCTTGCATTCCCACTCCTCCCCCTCTCCTAGAACCTGATGGGAATAGCTGCTGACATACATAGCTGCCAAGTTATCCCTTTTTTAAAGGGATTTTCCCTTATGCTGAATAGGCTTCCTTGCGATAAAAGGGAAAACTTGGCAGCTATGCTGACATATGGCAGTTGAGGGAAGAGCCTTTTCTTCAAACAAAATATTTTTAAAACTGATGGCATGGCTAATTAAGTGGCCAGATGCAAAAGAGACCTGGGTTCCTGCACCTGTTTTGTAGAAGAGGGAATTTCACAGGTGCAAACTGTCCTGCAAGCAACACCTGCTTAACGTCCTTTTTCTACACATCTATTGAAGGAACCCCCATCCTAGTTTGCATCTGACCACCCTAGGACTGACTGAAGATGATTCTGGCTCACAGTTAAAATGTATGTGCACGCATACACACATTTGGTTTATAGTAAGCTTTCTACTCCGTATGAACAGAAGTCCTGAAAGAGGAAGCCAGTTATTGAAGAGATGGCAGCTTTCTGAACATAGCTGCCAAGTTATCCCTTTTTTACAGGGATTTTCCCTTATGCTGAATAGGCTTCCTCGCGAGAAAAGTGAAAACTTGGCAGCTATGTTTCTGAATGCAGGCCTAAGGAAATAGGTTGGTGGCCTGCTGACTCCCTCACCACTTTCCCTGGGCTGCAGTTTTCCTTTCACTGCTCGTCCCTCTGCTTTCAGGGGGCCTGTTATTTTGAAGACAATGGCTTGAGACTTGGGAGTCCAGCCTGGCCCTCTGGGCATCCCTGCTCAGGTGATTTGGGACTATGTAAACTCATAAATGGGAATAGAAAGGCCATGAATGGCAGACCTTGGATCACCTCATTCATCCCCCTCCACCAGATCTGAGGGTTGAACTTGAGCTCTTAAGCATTACATAAGACCCTCAATCCTGCTCTCCAAGCAGCCATTCCATCCCCACCCTTCCTTGTTCAGTTTGAATGTGATGCTGCTGGGGAAGAGACTCCGACACTTTGAATCTCCTCAGCAACAGCATTAATGTATCAATTATTTATTTATGTCATCGTCATCCTGCTCTTCATTTCTACAGTAGAAATTTGGAGGGTCTGAGTCATCTTGTTTCCCAAGCCCCATTTATTTTCTCGTTTAAAGGTAAAGGTACCCCTGACTGTTAGGTCCAATCGCGGATGACTCTGGGGCTGCGGCGCTCACCTCGCTCTATAGGCCAAGGGAGCTGGCGTTTGTCCACAGACAGCTTCTGGGTCATGTGGCCAGCATGACTAGGCCGCTTCCGGCGAACCAGAGAAGCGCATGGAAACACTGTTTACCTTCCCGCCGGAGTGGTACCTATTTATCTACTCACACTTGATGTGCTTTCGAACTGCTAGGTGGGCAGGAGCTAGGACCGAGCAACGGGAGCTCACCCCGCCGCGGGGATTTGAACCGCCAACCTTCTGATCAGCAAGCCCTAGGCTCTGTTGTTTAGACCACTGCGCCACCCGCGTCCCTCTATTTTTTTTTCTCATTTATGCATGCTGTATTCCAAATTTAGTCACGTTGCTTTTGAGTCTCCCTTACAGGAGGCCTCAGGGAAACTCCGACCTCCACAGCTCAAATTAAGTTTTGCAGGGGCTTTGTTTTTGTTTTCATGGGGTTCTCTGGGCTTGGGGGGGGGCATACTACAATTGCCTCTGATTCCTCCACCTTTTAGCCAGGCAGGATATTTGCACGTACAGTGTATATGTGTTTCTTAACAAAACCCTGAGGGCTGGGGGCTGGGGTGGGAATGAGTATGGTTCCCTCTAGGGAGCCAGATGTGAGTATGTGGTGTGCGTAAGCAACCCAGGGCAAAGCATTAATGTTTCTTCCCCTTATATTGGTAATGGAGGGGGGGAGAAGGGTGGGTGGTAGCCCTGCCACCCCCCTCAAGTCGTGTTTATGTGGAGGAGCCTCAGCACTGCTGGCCTTGCGCCGTGGTTTCTTGGCAGGCGAGCCAAGAGGGAATGTGTTTCGGTTTGAGTTTCTTGGCAGGCGTGGAGGCTGAGAGGGAAAGGTTTCCTTCAACCCAGCCTAGTACTCAGTTCTCAAATTTATGCCCATCGGCTGCTACTTGGGTGGGCCAGAGGCGGCTGAGCAGAGGGAGGGGAGGGGAGGAGGGTGACTCTTCACAGGAACAGGCGTTCCCTCCCCATTGGCTGCATTCAGCTCTTACGCCTGCACGCATGTACACACACGGACACACTGTGCGTTCCCCTGCTCCCCAGGGAATTGCCATAACATGCTCCAGAGGTGAATCTCCCTAATCAGAGGTGAGATAGGCTCAAACTCTCAGGCAATTCTTGCGTGGCTTCAAGCTATGAGAAAAGGTGTGCCTGTGTGTGTGTGTGTGTGTGTGTGTGTGTGTGTGTGTGTGTGTAGGGGAGAGGTGTTGGCTGAGGAGCATATCAACAAGCACAGCACTGCGCCATCAATGCAGCAGGTATGTTGGATCTCTGCAGCTGCTCCAAGGAAGCAGCGTAAATGCTGAGACGCTGTCGGAATGCTCCCTCCCTGTGGAAATTGTATGGGGTTATTGCAGCAGCAGCAACGAAACAATGTTTGACTGCTCTCCCCCCTGCCAAGCCCTTGCAGCACTAGCAGTGCCAGTTCAAAGGAAGCCAAACTGTATTGAAGAAAGCAGCCAGTTATGAATATCCCTGTTTGCTTCTCACATCTTGAAAACCTCTGTGATAGCTAGGCAAGGTTTATACAGGACAAGCTGAAGGAGGCCTTGCAGAGGGTTGGCAACTCAGGGCCGATCCACACCACTCTTTTACAGATGGTGAAAGAAACAAGAGTTTTCTACATGCGGAGCTGCTGAACCACTCTGGTGGAATTAACCCACTAGAACAGTGGTTTTCAAACAGTGTGCTTGAATGGTGGCTGGAAGTGCCATAGGCAACTCTGGCCTCTGTCCCTCTTTCCTTCCGCCCCTCCTCTGATGCCCCCTTGCATCTCTGCCTCCCAAAGTCTTGCACAGCTGTTTGTTGCAGCAGCCCTGGCTACAAGCTCCTCAGGCGAATGGTGACTCTGGGGCTGGCCAGGGGCTGCTGGTTGCCAGGAGCTGAGTCCTCCAGCCCTTGCTGTTGGGAATAGACAGAAAAGTGGGCAGGCAGGCAGGCAGGCACCATGCTGGCCTTTCTTGTGCTTGCTGTGTGCAATGCCTGCCTGGGAGATGAGTGTTCAGTGCTTTCCTGCCACGCAGGCCCAGTGGCACCTGCTGCCACTACTGCTGCTTCCTAAGGTGAGCAAGGTACTGGCCTCACATTCACCTTTGGCCACTCTCTGTCGGGCTGCTAAGGCTGGGGATATCCTCTTTCCAGGCCCTGAAGGGGGGTGTGAGGAAGCACCTCTTTTGGGCAGATGGGCGGCTCAGAGACCAGGGGTGACGGCTGCCTGGAGCACTCCCAGGGAGAGAGGAAAGGTGAGGAGGCTGAGGAAGCACTCTTCAAGGAAGGGTGTTCAAAAAGGGGTGAGGTGCTGCCAACTCTGCACAAGGGGTGACATAACCGGGCCTCTGAGGCCCATAGCGCGTTTCCCCACAGGGGAGCCACAGGAAGAATATAGTTGGTCAAAGGAGCCATGGACACAAAAAGGTTGAAAATCTCTGCACTATCTGTTCCAGGGGTAGCCAACATGGCGCCCTGCAAGATGTTGTAGACTACAACTCCCATAATTCCTGACCATTGGCCACACTAGCTAGGGCTGATGGAAGCTGGAGTCCAACTTTTAAAGTACACCATACCTTTAAAGCACACCGCTGCCCCCAAGGAATCCCGGAAACTGCAGTTTACCCCTCACACGATTCTTAGCACCTTTTTGGAATTGTAGTCCAAAAAATTTGCAGGGCACTTCATTGGCTGCTATTGATCTAGTGCAATTCCCTGATCTAAGGCTGCACAACCATGGCAAATTTGTCAATGTG
Source organism: Zootoca vivipara (assembly GCF_965207765.1). Taxonomy (NCBI): domain Eukaryota; kingdom Metazoa; phylum Chordata; class Lepidosauria; order Squamata; family Lacertidae; genus Zootoca; species Zootoca vivipara. Next base: position 2,441,001 of record NC_142584.1, read on the forward strand.
TGCCCACACCAGTGCCATGGCTACAGAGGGGGGTTAGCCAGTTTTTTTGCCCTGGGTGAAGCCTCCAGAGGGGTGCCATTGAGGTTCCTTGCCAGTGTGTTTGTGTAGAAATGTGCGTTGGGGTGGGTGGGTGCCAAACGTGGTATTTGACCCAGGTGAAATAAAGTCTAGTTTTGCCCGTGGCCCACACCATGACACGTACATTTGTTTGCTGGACCAGCTATATAAAGGTGTGTTGTGGCGAATTTGGCATCACGTGTAGCTCAGAATGGATTACAATTACAAAATAAACATAAATTAGAATAAAATCCTTCCAATTACCATAGCAGATCACAGCAGGCAATTCAGAATCCAACATAAAACAAATAAAGAACTTAGCACCAGGAACTGGAAAACAGGAAATTAGAAACTTTCCTCTGATGCCAAAAGAGACTAAAGTTGGCATCAAGTACCGTAAACCTCTTTGAGAAGGGAGTTCCAAAAACAGGGTGCCACAAGTGAAAAGGCTCTGTCTCCAGGTATCTGATGGATTACTTTTGATGGCAGAAAAACATGGAACAGAGCCTCCAAGGCTGATCTCAGTAGCTGGGCAGTCATGTGGGTCTTTATTTCAGCTCATCTTGTCCTAAAATGCCTTAATTTGAGCTAAGACTATAAATGTATTTGAGCATGTACAGGGTTCCTTTTGCCTCACCAGAAAGGTTTTCCAGGTCAAAAGGCATGACACTTGCTACAAATAGTTGTCTATAGTACGCTGATATACACCAACCTCATACAGGCAAGTGGTACATAAGAGTACCAAACGTGTGAAGCGATAACCAAGTTGTGTCGGTGTCTATCAGAAGGGGGTTATGTGCATACAGATGTTCATGCACAGGCCTAATTCAGATTGGTCTGCTCACACATGTTTAGCCCATGCAATCTGATTAGCCCACCATAGGTATTGAATGCTTGAATGGGCTACTAAAAGCATCTAAATTGTCTGTAACCATGCAGGAAAGTGTGTGTGTGTGTGTGTGTGTGTGTGTGTGTGTGTGTGTGTGTGTGTGAATAAACAGCTATAAACAGCTCACTGAAAATTTCATCGTAGTATTATATGGCACACACAAGAACAAAGTTGGTGTTAGAAATTACTCAGAAGAAAACAGGATTGATAATGAAAACACAAAAATCATGCCATTACAGAAATCTATATATAAATCTATGCTTCAGCCTTACTATGAATACTGTCATTTAGTTGTGACATTTTATCTAAAATATAATACAGTATATTAGAGCTGAAGAAGGTTCAGAAAAGGGCAGCTTATCAGCGAGACGTATCATTTCCCCTAGATGTTTTTAAAAGTTGAGAGGGTGTTTTTTTATAAAAAAAAAACTTTGAAAAAATGAAATTATGAATACTATGGAGAAATTAACTGTCCTATCTCTCAAAACTCAAGGCCATCCAATAAAACTGATTAGCACTGAATTCCTTAAGTTATGTAGCAGCTGTGTGAAAATGTATATGGCAGATCATTGGCTTAGATGGGGTTGGATAAATTTGGATAAATTTCCCTGTTCAGAGAAGTTTTTAATGTTTGGTCTCGTATTGTGTTTTAATTTGTTGGAAGCCACCCAGAGTGGCTGGGGGAACAGAGTCAGATGGGCAGAATAATAATAATAATAATAATAATAATAATAATAATAATAATAATAATATAGGGAAAGGTGTAGATTTATCAGTGGATATCATTTGGGATGAAGTCAGTCTTTTTCTCATTTCTGTCAGTTTTCCACGTGTTTATGTGTGTTCTATCCTGTTTCCACATCAATCTGATTTATTTTTTTTAAAAAAAGAATATTCGCATTATTCTCAATGTGTTTTTTCCTCACAAAACACATCATTTCTGTGTGTGCTTTAACCTAAAATGTCCTTTTATATGTGTGTTGATCCAAGAATAGTATCACAAAATGCAGAGAAGTGGAAAAAAAATGAAAGGATAAACTGCTTTTTTCCAATCTGTGCACTATTCTGTGAAGTGTGAATCTGGTTGTTTTGCTTCAAATTGCAGGCCGACCAAAATCCTCATGGATCCCTAGGTATGAGCAATAACAGCTAATAATAGAACGTTCATTTTCAGAAGCATGTAGAACATCTGATTACCAGATGCTGGGCATGGCCATTGCCATAATGTCTTCTCCCCCACCCCCACCTTCTCAGGGGCATCTGGATGGCTGCCTTTGGAGAGAGAGAGACACACTGCTGGGATGGAAGCCTTGGGTGTGATTTAGCAGGGCCCTATTTGAGGACCCTTTAATGTGCTGTGTGAGAGGCTGGGGCAGGAAGGATTACTCAAGCCTGATCCTGGTTTTTCTTTATTTATTTAGCAACCCTTTTCTTATGCAAGCATTTTGAGTCTCAGCTTCCCATCCATATAAGTGGGGATTATATTATGCATGTATAACCCTACCCTGCCTTGCAGGATAGGCTGGGATAATGAACAGGATAAGGATCACAAGAAAAGGCACAGAGAGGTCAGTGTGAAGGGTGTGCAGATACCTTGGAGAGAAAAGCAGAGTGTGTAAGGAAAGGATGAAACCCAATGCGCTAGGGGTACAAGCATGTCACTTAATTCTTTATTATTACATTTATACCCACCTTTCCTCCAAGGAATTCAAGGTGGTGTACATAGTTCTGCTGCCTCTCCATTTTATCCTCACAACAACCCTGTGAGGTAGGTTAATGCTGAGGCTAGACCTGGCCCAAAATCACCTAGTGAGTGGGGATCTGAAATTTGGCCTTCACCACACTGATAAAATTCACTGAGCTTTAGGGCCATCAAAGCCCTGAATATTTTGACCGTTGGTGCTAACTTGTGCCTCTGGATGGGTAGTAAAAATCCATGCCACCAAACCCAAAATAATGCTTCTGATAACTGATGCACCCTAATGTGAGAGTTAGCCCCAGTGGGCACTAACAGGCCAGCTCAGTGCCCGTTTTCTGGGAAAGTAATTCCCACTGACTTCAATAGAAAAAGTTTCCCAGGTAATTGTGCATAAAACTAACAACATGATCTTCTGTGTGTTTACTTGGAAATATGTTCGAATGAATTTAGTGAGACACACAGAGAGAATCTTGTGCATATTCGTTCCCAAGGAAGCCCCACTGAATTCAGTTGGCGTTACTCCCAAATGTGAGCAAGCATGGATTTGCAGGCTCAGGCCAACAGATCAGCTGGGGAAAGAGTGGGTACTTGCGGTGCTCCTGGGGCATGGCAGAAATTGAATTCTAAAAAAGAGAGGCGTCGTGGCCAGCTAAAAGCCACACACTTCACTATGGTAGGAAACACCTACTCATAGCCCAAAAATATGGAACCAGGCTGGGATTAGTGCACTCTGCTACCAGCTGCTCAGATTGCTTGCTTGCTTTGGCAAACTGGCTCTTTTTTCATGTGTTCACTAAGTTTGTTTTACTGTTAGAATCTCTGACCTGAATGCCCAACTGGGTCCTGCTACTTTCCTCATGGTGCTGAAGCTGGACCTCTGTCTTCCTGATTCTGGCTTGTATTATGGCCTAGACCAGGGATGGGGAAGCGTTTTTTAGTCCAAAGGCCAAATTCCTGGAGGGGAGGAGCAACATATGTAAATTTTATGTGTGTACAGCAGGCTGGTTTCTATACACATTCGACATACCCCTCTCATACTCGCCAACATTTCTCTGATGAAAATAGAGGTGTCCTATTTAAGAATAATAATAAATGTTGGAAGCTGCCAACTCTGGGTGGCTTCCAAGATATATAAAAACATGATGAAACATCAAACATTTAAAAACTTCCCTATACAGGGCTGCCTTCAGATGGCTCAGTGGATGGATAACTCCATACCCTCCAACATTTCTCTGATGAAAATAGAGAAGTCCTAAGTAAGAGTGGGACATTCTGGGATCAAATCAGAAACTGGGATGGCTTTTGTGAATCCAGGATGTCCCTGGAAAATGGGGACACTGGGAGGGTCTCCCTGATCATCCAGGCAAGCAAGAGGTGCTACCAGCATTCAGGAACATATTCCAGCCAGGCAAAAACACTCTTAAGAGAATGCAAAGCAGAGCGGGGGAGTGGGGCTGAGGAGGGGACGGAGGCTGGGGAGAGTCTTGGGGGCCAGGTAGAGAGGCCTAGGAGGCCACATTCAGCCTTGGGTGATGTTCCCTGCATCTGCCCTAGACCTAGTCTTGGAAAGACCCTCACTGATGCTGGTTAAGGAGGCTAGCTTGACAAATGCCAATGAAAAGAACATCCACATCTTTCTTTGACCTCCAAGTTAAGAGGTAGAGGGTTTCTTGTGCCCTATAGCATTTCTCCCTGTTAACATTTTCCCACAGTGTTGCACAGGGCCGGCTCTAGGTAGACCCCCGGTGGTGCGGTGTGTCAGGGCGCCAGGCCGGTAGGCAGAGCACCGCGCAGCAAAGCCACTCGAAAACCATGCTGCGCTCTGCGAGGGCGCCGAAGCAATCTCCGCCCCTCAGCGCCAAGGCAGCCGACCTGCTCGAGACTGCCCTGGTGTTGCAGCATGTCACATGGTGTGGGTGACCATTGGATGTTCTGCTGTGGCATCTGTGAGCCTGAAGAGAGGAAGATGCATGCCATCCAATGTTTTTAAAATGAAGTGAGGTGCCTTCTTTTTACAGCAAGGGTTAAGGTGGCTCAGCTTTATAGTGGGGTATAGTGGTATAAGCAGGTACTGATTATATTGTAATTTCCCATGAAATAGTAGAATTGTGTGAGGAATTCCACTTTCATTTTAAAAAGCAAGTATGTAGCCAATGGTATATTTGAATTTGAAATTCTGTGGGCACCCTTTTCTGAAATCTCATTGAGCAAAGGGAAGGCTGAGTGATATTTTCAGTGTGTGAAGAAGGTCTTTCAATGCCTTGCATAGCTGCTCACTCTCCTCTGTGATTAACAAAGCTAGACTAAATTATGAAAATGGCACAAATTCCATAATAAATGTATGCAACATTTGCATGGATTACACAATTTATACATCTTGCAGAATTTAGCTTTTCTTGGTGCAGAATTTGCATTGGCTGGATACAGAATTTTAACTTTTCTATTGTTATTACTGCTGATTAAAAAAATTAAGTGGAGCAACACACATCCATTGGCTTTAGCAGCTGACATTCAAGACTTTTTTGGGGGGGAAAGCATCTATAATCTGTACTTCCAATGTCTCCTAGGAAATGCATTTTTACATCAAGCGAGAGAGTCATTTTCTCTTTTCCATTTTTATCAAACAACTCAAAGGATTTTAAGAATGTCAGAACTGCAAAGTAGATACAGAAGCTGGCGTTCTACCAGCTAAATAGGCAGATTTGGAGTGTACAGATCCACTACACCAGTTGGGATAAATAGTGAGAAAATGTTACATTTGTATGGTGCAGCCAAAAGGCATAGCATGGGTATGTGCTAGTTCATGCATGTGCAAATACGGGATTCACATATTTTGATGCGTTCATGAATTATGTATGTTGGGTGTTGTACTTGCAGCCTCACCTCCTCGGTTTGTTCTGGGATAAAAAACAAAAAACAAAAAACCAGCTCTACAAAACTAATGAAATTCTGATGTACTCCAGAATGACTCTCCCGTGACCCTCCCCTTTCCTCTGGCCAGTTCTGTGGGTGGAATGGAAAAAAGGATGGAGGGGTGAAACTTCCTGACACAGAAGCTTGGGGGGGGGGGGATGCTCCTTATACCTGACTAGGATTTATTGCTATTCTAATTACTGTTGTCACTTCATGGGCAGGTGGGGAATTTGATATTCTTAAAGCTCCAAATGTTAGCTTTTTAAAAAATTGAACTGATCTTCTGCTACGTGCATTCAGCTTGCACCAGATCCCACCCAGGTTCAATGTTCTGCATGAACAGCGTATAGAACAGTCAGAGCTCTGCTGCTGCTGCTTCTTCTTCTGCACCCCATGCAATTCAGTGTTCCTGTATGTTAGGTCAGGCCTAGGCAAACTCGACCCGCCCAATGTTTTGGGACTGCAATTCCCATCATCCTTGACCACTGGTCCTGTTATCTAGGGATGATGGGAGTTGTAGTCCCAAAACATCTGGAGGGCCGAGTTTGCCTATGCCTGAGTTAGGTCATAGAATCCTGAGTACGCTCAGGTCTGGGGGACATTGGGGGACGAAGGTGCTTGGTTTTGGGCCCGTCATCCAAACCTGATGCTTAGTGCTTGCTGTTGTCCAGCTTCTGGTCACTGTGAGAAATGCTGCTAGTCTCTTTCCCAGGTCAAGTGTGTTCCTTGCAACACCCATCCTACTGATAGCTTATGGGGGCATGTAAGCCGGTCCTGCTTTCTGTCCACACTCTCCCATGGCCCTGAGAGCTCCTGCCATCCAGGTCTCAAGGCAGGGCAGGGACTATCCTGAAGTGCCTTGCGAGGGGTCTCTTCTCATCTTTCTACTCTTGCTGATGCAGCTGTGGCAACCTTGCTGTGTGGTCTTTTTACAAATAACACAACCATTCAGCAAAAAGTAAGGCACTAGGTGCACCAAAGTGCAATGGCAGTGAATTCAGCCTCTGTGTCCTGCCGTTCTGGTGCCAGTTTCCTGCAATATGGAATGCACAGTGAACATTCCTGGTGATATATATTCCTACCACCACATTCTCCTCTGCAGTGGTGGATATATATTATAAACTGGCAAATGTGTGGTGGTTTTTTATTTTTAGAATCAGAGGTTTGATACCCAAAGATTTTGCAGTGGTGGTCAGTTTTTGACAGTATCTGATACTGTATATAGTAATTGTTTTTTGACAATGTTCTCTCTCTCTCTCTCTCTCTCTCTCTCTCTCTCTCTCTCTCTCTCTCTCTATATATATATATATATATATCAGCAGCAGCAAAATCCCATTCATCTCTAGTTCAATATAATGCAAATTAGCTAGGTTTAGGGTAACCAAAATGCACTAGAGCTCAGGCAGCATAGTTAAGACAGTAAGTTTATGTGTGTATGTATGTATGTATGTATGGCACACACATCATGTGCCAAGAAAAGCTGAATTCTGTGTATAAATTGTGCAAATCAAGGCCATTTCATAGATCTCCTTGACTGTGACACTAAGTGTAGAATTAAGAGGATAGAGAGAGAGTAGATAGTAATTGGTTCAGAGTTCATCCATAGATCAGGAGGGTTGAGTTATGCAAGAGCAGAAGATGAGATGGTCAGGGCAAAAGTATGTGATGGGGTGAGGAGAAAGAAAACAATTTCTCCTAATGGAAGGGGCAGAATCTTCACTTTTTTGGGCGTGCAGAATAATAGTTTAAATATAATGATTTTCCTGCATTAATATGACTTTGGGGGTGAGGAGAGATAGTTTGTACCCTTACTTTTAAAGATATATGTTAAAATCACACATTGGAGCAGTGTGCATGTTCTCTTCTGCATGGAGACTGTCATGGTGGCGCATCCCCAAGTCCACTTAATTCTGCAATCCCAGATTCCAGTTTGCATTTTACGCTGTCAGACTTTTTGACATCTCTCCATCCCCCACCCCAATTCCATCTGACTATTATTAACCAGCCTTTGGGTGGTTTCCTGTAGTGCTTCAATATTGAAAAACGTGTCACACTTGGACAGAAGCATAAAATGAGAACATTACAGAAGCCGGAGGTTTCGGTCAAGTCTCTGCAAAGTGAAAGAACTCCTTTCTCCAACCAGAACATAGAATAACCAGTGACATAGCTGTGCCTGATGTGCTCACAATATGCATCGTATATGTGAGAGCCTGCAAAACACTGAGGATTTGCGTGGTGTGAGACTTTCAGTGAGCATTTTGCGTGCAGAGCCTCATCAGTGAGAAAGTTTGTAGGCCTAATCATTCAATCTTTATGTAGCATTCTCAGAATGTACCCAAAGCATCCTTTGTGCGTGATACATCTTGCCATAAATATATAAACTCCCATTTGTGTGCACGTCCATCTTCCCAGGTGCTCAATATACATAGTATATAGAATCCCTGAAGTTTACATGCTCAAAGTTAAAATCTGTGTGACTTGTTCTTGTATAACAGTTTAACATGCAAAAAACCCCACCCCTGAATATCTCTTCCTCAAGGAACATAACAATTCTGCACCTGTCCAACACAATCCTTTAATATGTATCCGAACCATTTTGGGGAACATGCTGATGACATCCTGTGGATCCACTTAACCCCCATGACTTAGCATGTAGATTTGGTTGTATGAATCAACTCTGAGTCAAAATTCAAAACTGCTGATCAAGGCCAGAGCCTCAAGCCGAACAGCACTATTACAGCAAATTAATTTCAGTTAATTGGAGTTGCAAAACAGTGAACCAGGGACGGAGCAATGGAGAACTTCTGAAACAACAATAGGGCACTAGCGCCGCCCAAGGCATGATGGAGAACAACAACTGACAAAAGATAGACAAAAGATAGACACTGTAATATATTTAAAGCACAGGAAGAAACACTACGGACAGAACAATTGCCACACACTGGAAGGAGAGAGTTCGAATGCTTCATCTGTAGGTACAGAAATAATTTAATATGTCAATACAAAAGGAAGTCGTTAAAAACTGCAGTTGCGATATAAGGGATTGGTATTTTGACTGGAGCCATAATTGAAATCTATAAGATATTGGAACGTAGAAATAAAATAAATAAATAAATGCTTTGATGGTGTTTCCTGCTTGGCAGGGGGTTGGACTGGATGGCCCTTGTGGTCTCTTCCAACTCTATGATTCTATGATTCTATGAAATAAATAAACCATTAATTCTGGCATGTGGAGGGCCACCTAAATTTGGCATTTCAATGATTGGTATCATTAATTGCATTATAATCAGTTAATTGTGAAGGTAGTGCCAGGCAAAGAAGAAGTGTAGTGAGCATCACTTAGCTTTCATTTTTGTGATCTGAATTATCCCTGGATAATCAAGGTAACAACAGACTCTTGTGGCACCTTAAAATATTGTGGCATAACCTTTCATTGGCCAGAGACAGAGTCCACTTCACTGAATGCATGAAGTATATCCCCAAACTGGCAGGCATAAATATGCATGTGGTTGGAGATGGGAAATGCAGAGGAGTGAGGTCAGAGGTGTGTGTGTGAACGCAAAAATAAGAGTTTGTCCACACTTCCACTTGTCCCATGCCTAGAAAGCATAGGTCCAAGTGGTTTTCTGTTTGCTCTGTGCTTTCTAGCCATGGGTCTGAGTGATTTTGACTTTGCCCTGCTTCTTTCCCTCTGAAAACCCACACTCTGGTGATAAATCAGAACAAATGGCATCTGTGGAAAACCCGATTGCCATTTTTTCCAATTCGGTGCTAAATATCAGGTTTCCCCAGGGGAAAGTGGAGGTGTGGATAATCCTCAAATCAGTGATAGTTATGTATAAAAACAAAATAGTTAGTGACAGTTGACAAGGTTGTGTTGGTAATAACATGAACATCCTTACACTGATAAACTAATACAACGTGACCCAAATTCAGTCAATCATTTTATTTGTGTTCTGCCTTTTTACAACATGTAAAAAAACAGTACATAATTACAAACATAACAAAAGTAGTCATAATATTAAAATGTCAAAAAGTACATTTTGAACAATTTCCATGTCAGTCATAAAAGGTAAAGGTACCCCTGACCACCAGGTCCAGTCGTGGACGACTCTGGGGTTGCGCACTCATTTCACTCTATAGGACGAGGGAGCCAGCATTTGTCCGCAGACAGCTTCTGGGTCATGTGGCCAGCATGACTAAGCCGCTTCTGGCGAACCAGAGCAGCACACGAAAACGCTGTTTACCTTCCCGCCGGAGCGGTACCTATTTATCTACTTGCACTTTGACGTGCTTTCGAACTGCTAGGTTGGCAGGAGCAGGGACTGAACAACAGGAGCTCACCCCATCGCGGGGATTCCAACCGCCAACCTTCTGATCAGCAAGTCTAAACCACAGAGCCACCCACATCCCCCATGTCAGTAATAGGATCTAAAACAAAGATGCAAAAATTAATATCAATAAAATCCCTCCTCCTCCGCCGCCACCCCCAAACATTACCCCATATTCTTACCTTTTCCCCATATTCTTACCTTCAGACTGTTTCTCATGCAATGGGAAGTCAGACTTGGAGGGTAAAACAGCTAAACAGCTTGGCGACAAGAATGGTGCTAGTAACTGTGCTCAAATAGGTGTGTACAAAAGGGCGATCACAAAGTTATTTATTTAGTATATATACTGTATGATAGTTAGGACACGGGTGGCGCTGTGGGTTAAACCACTGAGCCTAGGGCGTGCTGATCAGAAGGTTGGTGGTTCAAATCCCCGCGACGGGGTGAGCTCCTGTTGCTCGGTCCCTGCTCCTGCCAACCTAGCAGTTTCGAAAACACGTCAAAATGCAATAGATAAATAGGTACCACTCCGGAGGAAAGGTAAACGGCGTTTCCGTGTGCTGCTCTGGTTTGCCAGAAGTGGCTTTGTCATGCTGGCCACATGACCTGGAAGCTGTATGCCGGCTCCCTTGGCCAATAGAGCAAGATAAGCACCGCAACCCCCGAGGCATCCACGACTGGACCTAATGGTCAGGGGTTCCTTTACGTTTACCTTTACCGTATGAGAGAGAATTAACTTAATGACAGGCAAGAAAGGTTGTTGTGGGCATCTGTCTGTCTCAAGAGACCATGGAGTGCCCTTCTGGGGATGAAGTTTAGAGCACTGAAGTGACCTCCCTGGGGCGCAGACCTGGGCAGTGTGTATGGAGCTCCTGGGCTGCCCAGACGACAAGACCCCCACCCCCCCTGCGATAAATATATTCTCACAGTATCCTGTAGCAAGAGAAATAAGCTCCACATTTAAACTTTAAAAAATGGGGGGGGGAATCCTTCCAGTAGCACCTTAGAGACCAACTAAGTTTGTCATTTGTATGAGCCTTCATGTGCATGCACACTTCTTCAGATAACATGCACACGAAAGCTCATACCTATGACAAACTTAGTTGGTCTCTAAGGTGCTACTGGAAGGATTTTTTTATTTTGTTTTGACTACGTCAGACCAACACGGCTACCTACCTGTAACTTAAAAAAAAAAAGTACATTCTTTCTCCAAATGTTTCATTTCAAAAGGAAATAAAAAGTGCCCATCTCTCAAGAAATTTGTTTTCATACCTAATGTCCCCTCTTGCACGAAGTTATAGGTTAATCTATAAATCATTGCCCGTGTCAAGTAATTACTTTTAAAACATCACTTTTCCTATGCACATTTCTTTCCTTGATTACTTCAGTGGCCATGTTTTTGTTTTGGACAAAAACTTGGGCAAGATTTTAAATGTACTGATTTGGAGATGGAGTTGTACTTTTCCCACATGGGTGATACATGGGAGCAGAAAATTAGACTCCCTGTTGAGCCTTTCAGCCAGATTTAAGTTAGCAGCGGAGAGACACTGCTGCAAAGTAGACTCCTGTATCATTTGTCAGGTGGTGTATGTGTCTGTTTGCAAACCATGAAGTTCCCCCAACCTGGCTGATAGCCTCCAACTTCTGCAAGGATGTTGCCATTTTGGCTACATGAGAATCCACATTTGGATAATGGGTTTCCTGGTAATATATAGGATCGTGGCAATTTATCTTAATTGCTACAGCAGAAGCAGATGGTGTCAAGTTCCTATTTCCATGTCCTTATGCCTGGTGGAATCAACTCTCTTTGGGCCCTCATTTGCTATTTTGTGTCTTCTCCCCCTGCCCTCCCTCCCTCCCTCCGCCTGGATCAGGCAGGCAGCAAGACTTGTCAACACGGCACTTCAAACCACTTGTGGGCCATGCTGCCTGTACAGAGGGGGTTTGTGGCAGACGGGTGTGTGAGGGTAAATAGTTGAGTTTGTTCAGGAATTAGCTGGCATTTGTTGAATAGGGAAGGGAGCAGGCGAGTGGAGTGGCGAGAAGGAGGAGTGTTTGTGTGTCAAACAAGAGGACTGGGAAGGACATCCATTGGTGTGACACAGATCTCAAGCTAAGTGTCCACTGGAATTTGCCATGCTTGTGCTCAGGACTAGTGTAGGTTGGCAATGGAGCACAGATCTTTTGCTCCAGCTGATTGCCTACCTCTACAATTGGTCCTAAATTATGGTTTGCCTCTACCAGTCAATTTCTGCTAAGCTTGTAAAATAGCAGCTTGTTCAGACAGCACCTAGCATGGCCTGCTTCATGCTCCACTTCAAAAACGATTGTTTAATTTAGTGCTAAAATCAATGACTTGTAAATCAGCTGCTAATTTTACCCCAGCGTCCCCTAACATCTCAAAATGCTGTTTGATTTCAATTTCCTAATTCCCTTCATTCTGTTTATTGCCCTTCTCCGCCTTCTCCTCCTCTTATTTGAATCTGATTGTGGTAATGTGTGGTTATCCAGCATTTGCACAGCCATAGCCTGGTTTCCCATCCTCCAGGACTGTTTATATTCTGTGTTAAAAACTAGAACACCTGTATTCTGTGACCTGTATGACTTAGTTTAGAGGAAAAGCCAGATTAGCAAAACATCAACAAAGAATTAAACACCTTAAAAACTAAGATATTTACATAATCATAAATGTTTATGGAGCCCCTCCAGACATCCTTTTAATTGTGCATTTGTGATTCTTTGCACTCATGATGATATCCGGGTGGCTATTTTCAATCCTGCTTTCAATAGCATTTGTGCCTGCAGAGGTTTTTGAGTATACATGCTGTTTTGTTTCCAGTCAGGGCATGTGCCATAACATCTGGCTGAAATCCTGTAGCTTTTCATATCACAAATGTGTGTTTTGGGGGGAGTGGGAGAGTTGCACTTTTCTGGCACTATAGTGCATTAGTGCCTCTCCAGATGACAACAGTGCATTAACACTGGGGAACCATCACCAAACAACTAACAGAGCAGAATGAGGTGTGGATGGTTCAGTTTAAATCCACCACTAAAGCTTATTATTGCAGAACGTTGCAGAATACACCTGCAAAAAACCCAAACCCCCATCACCCCACCAGTCCCAAGAGACCCAGGCACTAGAGTTCGTCACCAGATGCATAAAGTTGGCAGAAACACTCATGTGCATTCATTAGAATTGAAAGCAGTGAGCCCAAAAAGCCATGAAATGCAGAATGTGGTCTGTGAGATTTTTGTGCAAAGCTCTGTGTACAAATTTTTTCTGGAAAAAGAGGTGCCAGAACTCACCATGAACATCTCATTCTTTTTATTAGAATGGCAATGGTGCCCACCTGAGAGGTGAGTTCCGGCTGAAAAAAAGCCCTGACAGTGACCATGCACAGTAGCAGTGGTCCGTAATAACACAACCTCCCTGGATTTGCTGTTAATTTTACCTGTACTGGTAGAGAAAACTTTACCATGTGTGCTGGTTCTGTGTCACATGGCTATGTCTGCGGCTAATTTAAAAATGGTCAAACAGGGAGAGTATAAATAAGCAAGGCCGGCTCACTCATGAGGCAAGGTGAGGTGACCACCTCAGGTGGCAAGATCCTCAGGAGCCCCTGAGACCTGTGGGTATACAAATTTTAATAATAATAATAATAATAATAATAATAATAATAATAATAATAATAAACCAACTGTCTATCTTTCTTCCCCTCTTGTTCCTGCTGTGTATTTTTCCCAGGCGGGGTGAGGGAGAGCGCCATTTTAGGGTTCAACTTTATCCACATCCAGCTTTCTGCTCATAGGGACCCCTTTGGCTCCTAGCTGGTCAGAACCAGCATCTCATGATTTGCAAGCTGGTCTCTTGATTCCAGAGAAGAAGTAGGCCAGCTCATGACTTTTGCACCCATTACATGTCCCAGATCTTCAGTGCCTCTTTATTATTATTTTCCCTGAATCTGCTGTCTGATGGAAGTTCTCTTGCTCCCAATGGATGGAAAGGCATGAGTGCTGAGCCGGGCTCTTGGGATGTGCCTGAAGCCTTCAGGACATCCTAGAAGAGCCAAACCTAGGGAGCGGAGAACATTTCAGCACACAGTGTAACCCAGCCCTGCCCAGGGGCAACGGCAAGAGGGAAGAGGCTTGTTCAGTTTGCAATATCATTATGGACTTAATCACCAGGGAGATAGAAATTGTTTTGTAGGTGTAGAGGAGGTGTGTTGGCTGACAACGAAGGATGCTTGGGTTCCCTTAACCAGTTCAGTTTTTGCTGCAGCAGGTGAACACAGCTCCCCTCTGGAAACCATTCTGCTGAGCCTTCAAACTCTGCCTTACCTTTGGGCCTCCCCCAAGCTTTACTTAACACGTGCCATGAGAAAGCCTGATGCTCACTGCATGAACTCTTCTGGATGTACTGAAGTGCAGGAGTCCTTTTTGAGCAGCTGAAATATTTCTGCTGACTTGCTGTTTGACAAAGAAGGAATGGGGAAGAGGGCTGAATACATCTTTCCATATAGCCATTTAATTATATTTTTTAATGCCATAAAGCATGCACAGAGCTTCAGCTGCTGGACTGCAAAGAGGAACCCATTGATTCAGCTAGGCATATCAAGGCAGAAGATTGCTTTCAAACTTGCTAAAGCAGGAGTGGGGAACCTTTGTTCAGCTTGAGGTTCCTATTCCTGTGAGGGCCGCATTCCAGAATGGTGGGTGGGGCCACAGATATTATCATAATATCTCCAGAGAAGCGGACACGGAGCAATGGATTCAAACTTCAAGAAAGAAGATTCCACCTAAACATTAGGAAGAACTTCCTGACAGTAAGAGCTGTTCGACAGTGGAATTTGCTACCAAGGAGTGTGGTGGAGTCTCCTTCTTTGGAGGTCTTTAAGCGGAGGCTTGACAGCCATCTGTCAGGAATGCTTTGATCGTGTTTCCTGCTTGGCAGGGGGTTGGACTGGATGACCCTTGTGGTCTCTTCCAACTCTATGATTCTATGATTCTATAAGCCATAAGCCATGCAGAAGTCAGAGGATCCCTACCCTAAAGGGATCTGATATTTCTGTTTCTTTATGATCTGATATGTAACAACAAGTTGGGCGGGTGAAGAATGAAGATGGGTAGATGGGGGTGACATTTCAAAGGTACACAGCTATATTGTCAGCACAGTAAAATAAAGGCAACCAGTTGTTACATCCTAATGCTAATTCTGTGGTTTAAATAACAAAGGGTCCTTGTAGGACCGTCAAGCTTCACAAATTTATTGTGGTGTGAAATTTCATAGGATGGAAGGAACCTTCATGAAGTGATCTGGAGACATTTGGTATCTAGAGCATGGGCAAAAGGCGTTTGTAAAAGCTCTATCATTTAGTGTAGCAGCACATACACTTTGGAACTCCCTGCCCATTGATATCAAGCAGGCACTGTATTCTTTTCAGCATCTGCTAAAAATGTTCTTGCTTAGACAAGCCTAATCCAGATGCTTAGAAATTTTGGTCTGAATCTCTTTTTAGTATTTTAACTTCTTGTATGTTTTATTGTATTGAATTTTTTCCTGATTTAAAAAAATCTTTTCGTAAACCACTTTGAAGTTTTTTCCAATCAAGCAGGATATAAATTTTATGAAACAAATGATTCAAATGTAAGAGTTAACAGTGAGTGGGTGTCCCACTCTGCTTTGCACATATCAGTTCTGAACTCAGAGCAGGTATTTTGCCACTGCAGCTGGGGGGGGGGGGGAGAGAGAGAGAGAGAGAATCCAGTTCACAGAAAGTGAACATTCAGCTAAAACAGCTTTAAAGATTCCCATGATGACACCAGTTCATACGAATGGTGCAATTGCAAGCAAACTCTGAAGGAACTCCAAAAGGGGATCATTATCTATGGATTGGACAACAGGTGGGATTTAATTTTAAGTAAGTACAAAGTGATGCACATTGCAAGACAAAATCAATTCATCAACCCTCCACCTGAGGCCTGAATTAACTACGGCTGTTCCAGGAAACAGTTCTTGAATCACTATTATGGTGGAAAACCACAAAATATAAATTTAGTGGCCCACTTCAGAGGTTATGGTGAATATGTCTATCTGGACTGTTTGCTCTTTTCTGTAGGCATGCAGGGAACACAAACCATGACCCCTGGCTTAGCATTCTGCATGTTTGCCAACCAGATCTAGAAGTCAGATTTTCTAGATGATGTTTCAGTTGAGATTCAGGCCTGGTTTGGGTGTGGAAACTGCCTTGATTGCCATGCAGAGCACAATGACCTGTGTGGGATGAGGGACAGGGGAATGGGATTCTGTTGAGCCTCCTCAGTTTGTCAGCAGCTTTTGATGCCATCAGCTTTGGTATCCTTCTGAGACAACCGTCGGGGGTATTGGGGCGCTGCATTGCAGTAGTTCTGCTCCTACTTAGATAGCCAGCTCCATAAGGTGGTTCTTGGGGAGGATTGCTTGGCTGGGTGGGTACTCAGGCATGGGGTCCCACAGGAGTTGGCTCTGTTCCCCATGGTGTTTAGCATCTGCATGAAACCACTGAGTGGTTTAGAGTACATTGTCATCCATACACTGATGGCCCACAACTCTGTTTCTCCTTTCTCATATTCTGCAGGTGAGGCAGTAGATGCCCTGAATCCATTCTTGGTTGTGATAATGAACTAGATGAGGGTCAATAAAAAGATGCTTAATCCATACAAGACTAGATGCTGTTCTGACCGGCTGAGTGGAGTGTGGCCTGCCCTAGATGGGGTCACACTGGCTCAAAAGAATTGTGGTTTGCTAAGGGTGCTGGGAATTGTAGATCTGTGAAGGGAAAACTGCACTTCCCAGGTGTGTGCACAGCCCAAGTTGGATTGCATCAGCCCCAGCCAGCCTGGCCAATGGTCAGGGCTGATGGGACTTCGAGTCACCCAGTGAAAGTGACCTGCAGTTGGTTCAGGATAAACAAAAGGAAGTACGGTATATATTCATACGATGCATAATTAACTTGTTGAATTTACCAGTATTGCCACAAGGTGTGGTGATGGCAGCCAGCTCAGATTGGGTACGTTTGTTGGCCGCTATTAACAATGGCAGCTAAATTGATCTTCCATGTTGAGAGGAAGTGTACCTGGCTGAGAGGGGGGAAATATGAAGGCGGCTTCTTCTTCATGCCCACCATTCTAGTCTTCCAAGAGAGATTTTGCTGGCCCCTGTTGGAGATGGCATGCTGGACTATAGAGACTCTTCGGCTAACCCATCAGGAGTCTTATGTATATCATGCTATCATTAAGCATAAGATTCTGGGAAAGGGAGTGGTTTCTTTAATTTATGACCTTTTAAAAAATGGATGGAGGTAACTGTGGGCAGTATCTTATATCGCCTTCATCAGCCTAGTGCCCTTCAGGTGTTCAGGGCTACAGCTCCTGTATTGCACAGGGTTGGACTAGAAAAATTAGGGTTGCTATATTTTGAAGAGCAAGAAAGAGGACACATTTGCCATTTTCTATTTTTAACTATGGATTGCTATGATGACTCTAATTTTACATACCCATGAAAAAGAGGACATGTCCTGGAAAAGAGGACATACGGCAACCCTTTCGCTCCTTTCCAACTCTACAGTTCTATGATTCCATGATCCTATCAGCCCCCAAACATCACATGGGACTGATGGGAGTTGCATTCCCAAACATCTGGAGGGCACCAGGTTGACAAAGGCAGCTTTATATGAATGCACACATAAACAGAGAGAGAGAGATTGTGCCAAACAGAGAGAAGCCCTGGCCTTGCAACTCTCTCTGGGGCAAGGGGCCATTCCTCCACTGCCCCAGTTCCTAAAAATGGCCTTGCAGCACTGCAGCTGTGCTCCCAGCCACCCTCCCCCCACCGTCCCTTGCAGCACCCACCCTAAGCCACCTCTTGTTGCCTGCCTTGCCCTCCACCTCGCCTCTCCCCTTGTCCTTCCAACCCCCACCCGCATATTCTTCCTTGGTGACATCCCAACAATGGGCAGAGATGAGCCCTGAAAGGGGGAACTCAAGCGGAAGGCCACTGCCCTCGGTACCAGCAATGAAACCCTTTTCTCCCAGCGGGGTGAGGGGCTCTGTCTCGTTCTCCTCTCTCTTTTTAGTTGGGTGGGTGGGAGGTGGAGAGAGCTTTATTCTCTGTCTCATTCCCTTTACAAGGAACGACTGGGAGGAGGGGGGAGGGAGACACTCCCAAAATGCCACACACAGGCAGACCGCCCCCCCCTCATTTCATCCTTCTTAGTCAGCTTGTTCTCATTTCCCCACCTCACCTTTCTCTCCCCCCAAGTTTCCCCGCCCCCACCGCCCACCCCTTCCCTGACACAACACTGCTCTAATTGCAGCCAGAGCCCCGGCAGATTTGCCTCCTCCACCGCAGACAGGCCTGCTTCAAATCAGACTCAGTCAGGTGGCCATTTGTCCAGTTTTGCAGAGGATAGTTGTCCCTTAGAAGAACTGTCAGGATTTTGTGGGTTTTACCTTACACATGCATAGATAATTTTATTTGTATGCTGCCTCTCCATAGTTCAAGGCAGCTTACAACATGAAAAATAAATGCATAATTACAATGAAATGCATCACAGAGTACGCAACCAAATGAAGCCATTTCCACATAAATCATAAAAAGGTCTAAAATAAATATTAATATTATTAACAGCAACAGCCCCCTCACAACAACCCCCTTGAAACAATTCCCTAAGCCTGCCTGCCTATCTATCATCTACCTACCTACCTTCTTTTTCCCCAAAAAAAGTTTTATTAAATTTCCCAAACAAACAAACAAACAAACAAACAAAAACAACCACCAAAAAACTGATTACAATTTATCTTAAATTTCCCCATCTCAGTCTTTCATTCCGCCGAGCTGTGACTTCCCTCCCTCCCGTCATTCGGCTTTATTTCTCACTCCTGTCTTGCAGTTCCTTTTTATAAACATAGATAAGTTCACTTTGTAGGATTTATTTCAGTCCTGCAAGTGTCTTTAAGCTTCCACAGTTCTCCATATAGTCAATAAATTTACTCCATTCCCTCTGGAACTTTGTCTCTCCCTGGTTTCGGATCCCACAAGTCTGCCAGTTCTGCATAGTCCATCATTTTCATTTGCCACTCCTCAATCGTCGGTATCTCCTGTGATTTCCACTGTTGGGCTAATAAAGTCCTTGCGTACATAAAGTTGTAAAGTTGTAGCATACATAAATAGTCTCTGATCTCCCCTTGCTATTTCCTCTCCCATTAAACCTAATAGAAAAGTGTCAGGTTTTGGGGAAAAGGTGTACCTAAACATCTTTTTCAACTCATTATAAATAATTTCCCAAAATCCTTTTACTTTCTCGCATGTCCACCACATATGGTAAAATTCCCCATCTTTAAAACATTTCCAACCTGTTTTATTACTCATTCTGTACATTTTAGCTAATTTCACCGGTGTTAAGTACCATCTATACATCATTTTCATTACATTTTCCTTCAAAGCGGTACATGCAGTAAATTTCAATGTTTCATTCCATAATTTCAACCACGCGTCATATTCAATATTATGCCCAAAATCTTTTGCCCATTTTATCATCACATCCTTTGTCATTTCATCTTTTGTAAAACATTCTAACAAAAAATTATACATTTTCGATAACAATTTCTCTCTGCCTTCTAGCAATTCGATTTGGAATTTGGACCTTTTATCTTCAAATCCTATTTTTTTATCTTTTGATAATATATCATTTACTTGGTGGTATTGCAACCATCCAGTCAACCCTTCCTTTATTTCCTCATATGGTTTTAATTTCCAGCCTTTATCTGATTTTATCAAAATTTCTTCATATGTGGCCCTCCTCCCTTCCATATTTTTTTTCTTAACCATTAAAACCTCTACCGGTGATATCCACCATGGAGTCTTCCTTTCCAACAGCATTTTATTCCTTTCCCAAACTTCATATAATGACCTTCTTATCACGTGATTTGTAAAACCTTTATGTACTTTTGTCTTCTCATACCAACGGTAAGCATGCCAACCAAACCTGTTGTCGTAACCTTCTAAATCTAATAAGTCTGTATTTTTCAATATTATCCACTCTCTTAACCAACATAGACAGGATGCCTCATAATATATCTTCAAGTCTGGCATGGAGAATCCGCCTCTTTCTTTCTTATCCACCAATAATTTAAATTTTATTCGTGGTTTCTTTCCCTGCCAGATAAATCTAGATAAGATTTTCTGCCAATCTTTGAATTGTCCTATCCCTTTAATTATAGGAATTGTATGAAATAGAAATAACATCTTAGGTAACAGTTCACTGTCTCTGGCATTCATGAAGCACACCACTTGGAAACTTTCAGTATTAACAGTCTATAAATTATTGCAAAATGTGAATAAGTAAATGTAAAATCTGAAAGGCTGTCTGGTTGAAGTCAAATTTTAATTTTTTAAAAACAAACAAACAAAGGAGAGTAGAAGTTGTCCTGGTATCTGGCAGGGCTTCCTTGACCTCTTTGGGTATTGAAAAGGTTTGTGTGAAAGTTCTGATGACCTGGGCAACCTTACAGAATCAAAGAGTTGTAGAGCATACCCTCCAACATCAAAATAGGGACATCCTATTCAATAATAACAAAACAACAACAGTTTTATTATTTATACCCTGCCCATCTGACTGGGTTGCTCCAGCCACTCTGGGCAGCTTTCAACAATATATAAAAACACAATTAAATATTTAAAACTTCCCTACAAAGGGCTGCCTTCAGATGTCTTCTAAAAGTTGTATAGTTACTTTCCTCCTTGGCTCAGGAGTCCCATGACTTTACCCTCCAACATTTCTCCATTTCTCCCAGTCCTTAGAAAAAGCAGGACATTCAGGGATCACATCAGAAACAGGGACAGCTTCTGTAAATCAAGGACTGTCGCTGGAAAATAGGGACACTGGGAGGGTCTGGTAGAGTTGGAAAGAACTACAAGGGCCCCAATTCCCTGCAATGCAGGACTCCATTGCCCATGTGGAGCTCGAACTAAAGGCCCTGAGATTAAGAATTTCATGCTGTACCGCAGAGCTTTCCCAACTTTTCATTTTTGTGACACAGCAATTCCATTTTACTAGTAAACTAGAGGTTAAAAAACTAACCCCTTTCCAGCCCCGGGAGGAGCGCAGGGAGCGTTCACACGACACGCCTACACACTGCAGCTGACACACTAATGTTTCGAGACTCACAGTGTGGAAAGCTCTGCTCTACCAACTGAGCTATCCCAGCAGTCACTGCTGAAGGATTTCAGAGAATATCAACCTTTTTCCTCCCTGCCCCCTCATTGTTTATTGGGTTGCATTCTTTTTATCTTTTTGTTAACTTGGGTGGGACAGAGAGAGAACATTAGAAATTAATAATAGACAGGCATCCACAAATCCACCTGCCAATTGCACAGGGGCAAATGTCCCTTGCCTACTGGTGAACAGGAGAACCACTGCCACAAAGACCCCACTGACTGGCGTTTGAGAAAGTAAGAAGCAGTAGGAATCTCTTCAGAGCTGCAGAGGTGGCACACACTGTTTCTTACCTTTGTGCCCCAGACAAATAAGAAACGATCTGTCCTTTCTCCCAAGACCCCTGGGCATGCCAGACGATGCTGTGGAGTAGATTGGTGGTGATCATAAATAATGCCTGTGTAGAAAGCCACACCAACATGGTGCGGACCTCTTGGGTATAGATAGAGATGTTTACACGTGTTTTTAAAATGCAAGGTTGGTCATCACTGTCATTATATTCACAGCACAGCTATCCCACTATCCCAGGCCATGTCTTTTACAGGTAGGCAGCAGAGGATGGGGTAAATTGTGATATGTAGGGTAGCCAAAGGTTTTCCTCTCATGGTTTTTTTTCTTTTCTGTTAGAGCTCCTGTGCCTTTAGCTGCTGTATGACAAGCATAACTTCGTGTTGTCATGCAGCTGCTAAAGGCTTGGGAATCCTGCCAGGGGGAAAAATTGGCAACCATCATGACCTGCCCAAGGCCACCCAGCAAGTCTATGAAACGAGGATTCAAGGAAATGAGATCATCATCAGTTTTCTGCCTGCTCCGAGTAAAGTCAATTGCAGAAGTGGGAAGTTTGAACCTGGGTCTACAGCTGCGTTGTACTGCGTACTCTGCCACGGCCATGAAAGGGGATCAGAAGGCAGGACAGGCACCTGGTTACTTAAAGTCTGCTGTCATTTCTGTAAGGAGACAGGCTATGGCTATGCGGCGGAGTATCTACTTTGCATGCAGAAGTTCCAGGCTCGATCCCCAGTTTCTGGGGAGGTCCAGGAAAGATTGCTTGTAAGAAACCCTAGAGAGCCGCTACCAGTCAGTGTGGACAACACTGAGCTAGATGGATTAATGGCCTGACTTGGTATGAGGTAGCTTCCCATGTTTCTGTTATTGTTTCTCACCCGGGGATCAAATGTTGTTAACTGCTTAAAGAGGAACTCACAGCCCAGCACTGAACTCACAGGGCCTCATCCCGCATGTCAATTTATTGTTTATAAAGAACTTCAGCTCTGTTCTGGTTGCTAGCAACAGTAGCAGCAGAAAAGGCAACTGGACCAGTTCATCTGTAACTTCTAGCACCAAATGAAATATCTCACAGGGGCGGTTTGCTCATCCCACTCTCATCCCTACCTGTCTACAAAAAATAGCTATACAGTACACTTGTACACATGTAACATTCAGTGAATGTGCACAGTAGTTGAGCTGTACAAATCAACAAGTGTACACTGTTTCAAAAGAAAAACACTTGTACATGTACCTGTGTTCAGTGTGGCATGTGAACAAGCCTTGTGTAGTACCTCATACAGGGAGCCTTGATGTACCAGGGATGGTTGGGCAAGTAGGCA
Source organism: Zootoca vivipara (assembly GCF_965207765.1). Classification (NCBI taxonomy): domain Eukaryota; kingdom Metazoa; phylum Chordata; class Lepidosauria; order Squamata; family Lacertidae; genus Zootoca; species Zootoca vivipara. The sequence continues at coordinate 2,463,749 of NC_142584.1, forward strand.
ACCACCGAGGTGCAGTGCTCACAAATTTTCTTAGCATGTTTCAAGGTGCAGCTAAACCCTTCCACCAACCTATTGGCCTGAGGATGGAACAGCAACATTAATAAAAATTGTATTCTCAACATTGGCCAAGTTATGGCACAGTTCTGAGATCATGAAACTGATCTGTAAAGTCTTAGATGTTAAAACCAATTCTGGATGCAGAGGTTGGACAATATCTAGATATTCATTCTGATTTGTTTGTTGGGTGGTATTATTATTATTATTATTATTATTATTATTATTATATTTTATATGCTACCCATCTGACTGGGTTACGCCAGCCACTCTGGGTGGCTTCCAACAAATTAAAACACAATACGACATCTATCTATATATATAAATGTAAACTGGGTATGTTCCTTCGTCTCCAATGTTCAACAAAACCGCTTGACCGATAGCGTTGAAATTTGGACACAAAGTCAAATGTGACTACCCGAGTGACCCCATACCATTTTCAAAAACAGATGTGTCACCTACGCCAGGTAAAAAAACCCAAACCCCATCTTTCAGAACTCACAAATCATACGAAAGTGCATGTTGGGAACACAGGAGAGATTGCAAACCAGCGCCCTCTAGCAACTGCTACACTGGTACTGCACCTAGGAAAGCTTCACTCTCCACAGTATCTCGGCTTGGCTTTGCCGCTTTCCAGACTAAGCCAAGTGGAGGTGGGGGCTTGCCTGGGTGGGGGAGGGGGGGCGTGATAGGTCATGGGTCGGGATAGGGTGGGCCCAATCACACAGTTGAGCTGGGGGTGGGGGAGGAGGGGGCGGGATAAGTCATGGGTCGAAACAGGGTGGGGGGAGTCACAAGGATGCGCCTGTGTCATAGCTGCCAAGTCACCCGTTGAAAAATCTGGGATCAGCAGTGGCGCAGCACCGGAAGTCGCTTCTACACATGTCTGGACATGCATAGAAGCAACTTCCGGTGCCGCCGCTGCCCAATTTCCGGTGCCCAGACATGGGCAGAGCAGCACCCAAAATCAGTTCTGCGCATGTCCAGACCCAAAATTGGTTCTGTGCAGAAGTCCAGACATGCGCAGAAGGAGCCTCCCTGGCAGGTAGGAAATCAGGGGATTTACGGAAATTTTTTCTATTTGGGATAACAGCGGGAAACAGATTAAAATCTGGGGGTTTCCCACGAAAAATGGGAGACTTGGCAGCTATGGCCTGTGTAAACATAACACGTGTAAAACAGGGGGACTCTGAGGCTCCATTTAACAGACTGAGCCACAGCAACGCGTGGCAGGGCCAGCTAGTCAAACAATAAAAACATCCCTGAGCAGGGCTGCCTTCAGATGTCTTCTAAAAGTCAGATAGTTGTTTATTTCCTTGACATCTGATGGGAGGATGTTCCACAGGGCAGGCGCCACTACCGAGAAGGCCCTCTGCCTGGTTCCTTGGAACCTCACTCACTTCTCTCAGTAAGGGAACTGCCAGTAGGTCCAAGCTGAATGATGGGGGTGGAGACACTTCTTCAGGTATCCAGGGCCAAATGATCATTTCTCTCGCATTCATTCTGATTTGCTTATGGGGTGTTTATTAGCCATTTGTTCATCCCACACTTTTCAATGCATTTTCCCATCAATTTCCAAACCGGGAGTGGGGGTGGGAATTCAATTCTCTTTTTTCTGTTGTGCCCTCTACACAAGTTCATGTAGGTGGGGCAGGGGAAATTACCGGCAGGGGAGAGAAGTCGAAAGAGATGGAGTCATGAAAGGAAAGAGCACTGTAAGCAATCAGTTCAGACCCCTGGCAAAAACACTTTGTCCCTTCCTCCACAGCCCAATAGCAGGAAAAGGGATGGGGGTGTAAAGAGTTGGCAGAGAGAAAAAAATGTGTTCCTGGCCAGCATTGGCTCTAGGGAGCACCAGAGAGAGCCCTCCAATGACATTTATGGTCCTGCGAGGGCAAGAGGGCGATCAAGGCCTGCAGTTAGTTGGGCTACAAACAACACCTTCCTTCTCACTGGTTGATCTCAGCCTCAGCTCTACACTTGGCCTAGGGCTATTTTGAGCAAGCCTGTCTGCCTTTGGTAGCCCCAGAAGTGGAGAGGTTATCCACACTACAGTCTTACTGGGGATGAAATCAGAACCAGAGGCAAGGAAACCCTGTTACTTCTTTATCAGATCTCAACAGGGCCTGGGAGAAAGAAATAAGAAATTTTGTGTGTGTGTGTGACATATTTTTAGCCACGTTCTCTAAATAACAAATTGATCTTCAATATAATGCAAGGGCTTCTTTTGTCATCTTAGCTAAGTGATTAGAGTGGCTTCTAGGGCTAGGGTCTGACATGGAGTAGAAGGCAAGGGGAAATCTCTGGCTGGGTTTATTGGTTTTATAGCTCAATCCTTTCTTCTTCACCACAGCCATTTAACACCAACTCCACCCTTCTTTGCCCATGCCCCTTCTTTATGTAGATTACTATTTACACAATATAGAAAAGTCCCCTCAGCATATACAGACTAGACTGCTTTTCCCTCGCTGCAAAGCAACGGCAAGCCAAATTAAGGACCAAGGCTTGTTCTTCAGGGCAGAGAGTAGGCATGAGCCCTAGCCACAGTCTTTTTAGAAATTAAGCGCTGGCCCTCCCACCTTATCTGTCCTGTCCTTCCTGCAACCCCCCCCCCCCCATGGCTTTATTCTGAGAATACATAATAGTTATAGAATCATAGAATCATAGAGTTGGAAGAGACCACAAGGGCCATCCAGTCCAACCCCCTGCCAAGCAGGAAACACCATCAAAGCATTCTTGACATATGGCTGTCAAGCCTCTGCTTAAAGACCTCCAAAAAAGGAGACTCCTACCTTGTGGCCTGATGCCCTGAATAGTCAATACAGTAAATGATATAGTCCAGAGTTGGGGAACTTTTTACAGCCCAAGGACCACATTCATCCACGGGCAACTTTCTGGGGGCCACATGCAAGTGGTGGGTGAATCGGAGCCCAAAGTGGGTGGAGCAGCAGGTGTGATTCTTACCTTTGCACAGTAGGCTATATTGCAACCTCACAAGAAAGAGGCATTATGACAGTTCTGCTGGTCCAGGGAGAGTTGTGGCCAGGGGAATGGGTGTGGCCTAAGAGCCTAGAGAGGCCTGGCATTTGGCCCCCAGACTTGAGGTTCCCCATCCCTGAAATAGTGGCATAGTTACTCTCAGATTTACTCTCAGAGTGCCCGTCTTAAAATTTTGCATTACATTTGACCATTTTGCACGGGGTTCTGTTCTTAGCCCCCACATGTTGGCAGAGTGTGCATAAGCCCCCCCACCCCCCCGTCCTGGCAATCACACACCAATTGGACGCAAAGAAAATCAGCATGAGGGTTTTTTGAATAAAATGTTAGTAGACTTTAAGAGTAATTCATTAATCTGAGCAAGCTATATAAATAGGAGCCTTCAAAAGTTAATATTAAGGATTTTCAAAATCGAAGAATTGGGAAGCGTAGCTGCTCACATTTATCTCTGTCTTTGCAGACATTTCCCCCTTTTTTATTTGTGTTGTATGCAACAGGCTATGACTACAAGCATTAAATACTTTTTGTCACCAAGAATGTGGTCCAAAAATGTTTTTGGAAGGTTATGAACTATACTCCTTTGCTTTCCCCATTGGTCTGACTACAGAAGCTGTGGCTTAGAGCTCTGTGATTTGCAAAGTAGGGACAAATTCAAGAGTCATCCTCCAGCACCCTTCTGTGACATATCAAGGGATCCTGGGCCGTGTATCTTTTACCTTGGGTGGGTAGAGTTGGTGTGGTTAAAATAGAATACTGGAAGCTAGTTTAAACCAGGTGATCAGACTATTATTGCATCTAGTCCAGGATTGTCTGCTTTGACTGGCAGTTACTCTCTGGGACTCCAGGCAGAAAAAGGTCTTTCCCATCACCTAGTGTCTGGTCTTTGTTTCAATTGAAGATGCCAGGCACTGAAACTGAGACCTTCTGCATGCAGTGCAGCTGCTGTGCTACTTGGCCCCACCTGCACCATACATTTAAAGCAGTATCATACCACTTTAAATAGCCATGGCTTCGCCCAAAGAATCCTGGGAAGTGTAGTTTGTTAAGGCAGCTGACAGTCATCAGGAGACATTCCCCCCTTTCCTTGCAGAGTTACAGATTCCAGAGTTCCATGGGAAGATGGTTCAACTGTTTAAACCACTTCAGGAACTGTAGCAATATGAGAGGAATATTTTATTAAATGTATATACCGCCCTTCATCTGAGGGTCACAGGGCAGATTACAGTATAAAAACACAATAGGAATAGGGTCTGCTAACACCTCTCAGCACCCTCAATGAACTACAGATTCCAGGATTCTTTTTGGGGTGAGGGGTGGGGGAGACATGACTGTTTAAAGTGTATGATACTGCATTAAATGTAAAGTGCAGATGGGGCAATCATTATGGTCCTTCTTCAAAGTTATAGTGAAGTGGCTAAGAGACTGGCAGTTGTAGCCAGCCTTTGTCCTACTCAGAGTAGACCCATTGGGTTGCATTCAGGGCCAGTCCACTGCTCTTTACTGGGCATAGCTAATTTAGGCTTATTAATTTCAATAAGTCTGTTCTACTATTCATTGAATACAGTACAACCTGTATGCCTGGTGGTTCATCAATGCCTGGTGGTTCATCAAACCACTCTGCACATGACATGTTCAAAAGCAAAGGCAGTCTGTTTTGTACTGTACATGTACCAGGGCTGGTTAAAAAAATAACAGTTCTGAAGTTCTAATAAGTCCAGGGCTGGTTCTGTCATTAGGCCAACTAGGTAGCCTCCCTCCGAGGGTCACAGTACTGACCTTTGAGGGGCAGTTTTATGTATACGGTAGATTAGTTTTCTCTTGCATTTGAGGAAGATTATCAAAGATTGCAGTGTTACTTAAACTTGCAAATTAAAACAAACTAGCAGTTTCAAGTTTCGCGCTTTTCATTTTTTCTGCAGTGTGGCTGGCCCCGGGCGCAAAATAGCCCGACCCCGGCAGTGGCTGTACCCACATAACACTAGAGAGAGGGTGGGAGCCAGGGTGAGACCTGGGAATTAAGGAGAGGTCTGAGGCTGAGCGGTGGTCCTGCCTTTGGCAAAACCTCTTCTCCCCTTCTGGCGCGTTTCCGCAACAGGCTTGCGGTGTGTCCAGCGCGTCGGATTCTTGCCGGGGTAACGCTCCGTGTTCCCATGCGCTCCCCGGGCATCCCCTTCCCCCTTTCTCCCTCCTCTCCTCTGCCATCCATCCACATGCCAAGTTAGCCTTTGAGAAATTGGCGGGGAGGAGGCAGGCAAGGCAGCTCCGCGAGGCGGGCGCGCTTCTCCTCTCTTTCCAACGAAGCCGCCGCACGGCGGGAGGAGCAGCGCTGTCTATAAGATCTGCCATTATAGGCTCCCAAGTCATAACAAATGCGCCGAGAACACCCACCTCGCTGGGAAGGGCCTCGGCTGGCGGGGAAGGCCGGAGCGCGGATCCAGTGGACGGGGAGGAGAAGCCGCCGAGTTTTCTCTCTTCCTTATTTATGCTGGTCCACCGGGCGGCGTTTGAGTGCTCAGCGCACCCCGCAGCTCCTGCGTTCAGACAAGTCCGTGGTTCTTCCTCCGGGATTAATTGAAATGGGGAGCTGAAGGAGTAGATGAGAAAGAGGGAGGGACCGCTGAATCCTACCCCTTTCTGCCATTTTTTGCTCTCACTCGCCCCACTTTTCTATCTGCAGAAGAAACAGAGAATTGTAGAGTTGGAAGGGACCCAAGGGTCATCTAGCCCAACCCCCTGCACCAGGGGTGACAACTGAATAAAATATTGGGGGCCCAGGTAAGCCTGACCCCACATAATCGATCACATGGCACGGTGCATGCACACTATTTGAATGGCAATACCCATCAACTTAGGGGGGGGGCCGCTTCGCTACCTCTAATATTTTATTAGGGGGTCCATGAGCATAGCCAGGATTTTTGTTAAGGAGGCACGACTTTTTTGGGGGGGGCAAACCAACGTGATTGGTCAGTTAGTTGAGTATTTCTATTCTATCTGGGGGGCAGCTGCCCCTCCCTGCCCCCCTGGCTATGCCCATGAGGTGGGCTGGAGCCCCCTCGGCCCCTAGGAGTTGGCTGCTATGCATGCAATGCAGGAATCTCAGCATGCTGTCTCCCAGCCAACTTGAAACCATACTGGACCCTAATAATAATAATAATAATAATACCCTGCCCATCTGGCTGGGTTTCCCCAGCCACTCTGGGCAGCTTCCAACCGAATATTAAAAACAATACAGCATCAAACATTAAAAACTTCCCTAAACAGGGCCGCCTTCAGTTGTTTTTGTTTTTGTTTTAACTGCTGCACCACTAGGAGAAAAGTGTGGTCATGGTGAGACTTGCAACTTAACCTTAACACTGTTGATGGAATTGCCGCACAGCAGGTCTCTCTCTCTTTCTCTCTTGCTCCAGCACCTTAAGAACGTATCAGAATAAGTGCCATGCTGGATCAGGCCAGTGGCCCAGCTAGTCTAGCATCCCGTTCCTATTGAAATCTGGTTTATATGAGCCAGAGTTTGCCAAAGTTTAACATGGAAACCTGTTTGCTGCACTCAGTCTTAGAAGGTGGAAATGTTGTCTTGTTTTTTAAAAGAAAGTGTTCCTTTGAACATGTGCAGAAAGTGTGTGGCCACAATCAGCACTACCACACTCAGCCACTGTTTCTGCATCTTCTGTGCAAGCTTGAGATGGAGCATCTCTCATTTTAGAGATTAGATGCCTGGTGTAGCAAGGACTTTACTGGTTTTTTTAAAAAATAAAAAAATCTTTATAGCTATAGATAGTATGGAAATTGCCACTCAAGAGCCTCTTGTAACACTGGGATCTATTTGGGACTAATGATTCATTGTGGAAGAATTAATTTCTTTTTTAAAAAAAAATAAACCCAATGATTTTGAAGGCACTCAGGCATGACATATCCTCCTCCATTAATTGATCCGCTGCCCCCCCCCAAATTCCTCTAGTGATCTGCTTCTTGTGAGGCAGGTTTCAAGTATACATGGCTGACCTCACCAGCTTCATGTTTTAAGTCTGTGTCCATGTATCTGCACTGTGGCATGTCATGTGTCCACATGTGGACATGTTTATATGAGTCAACAGACTGCTGTATTCCCACTTATTTCATGCACCTGGATGGAGTAATTTCAGTGGTACTTTTGCACAGGTTGGCACATAACTTGCTTAAGTGTATGAAAAGGAAGAGCCTTGTACACAAGGGGGCTTACAAGGTGTGGGAAACCTGCGGCCTTCCACATATTTCTCTAACTCCCATCAGCTCTAGCAAGCATGGCCAATGGTCAGGGATAATGGGAGTTAGTGTTTAACATCAGGAGGTCCAGCAATCCCCAACTCTGACCCCATATGGCCTCCCTCAAAGAATCCTTGGAACCAGTTTGTTAATGCTGCTGAGAGCTGAGACTCCATTTCCCCTCACAGAGCTTCATTTCCCAGAGTTCCCCGGGAAGAGGAATTGATTATTAAACTCCTCCAGGAATTGTAGCATAGGGATTTAATAACAACTCTCAGCACCCTAAGCAAACTACAGTTCCCAATATTCTTTGGGGGAAGCTGTGACTGTTTGAAGTGGTATGATATTCCTTTATTTGCATAAGTGCAGAATTGGCCCCTTACAGCACTGAACTAGGATACTGGATGTTGGTCTTATGTAATAGTCCTGCCTCACCTTCTTATCACCTCTTTAAAGAAACAGACAGTTTAACTCGAGTATAGTATCATTTATTGTGTAATTTCTAACCCCCTCTTGGTCCAGGAGGATCTCTGAGGTAGTTTACATGAAATACCATTAAACTGTCTAAACTAGTAAAATGTGTAATTAAAAACCACCTACATATTTCCTCCCTCTTTTAGAAAAGAGGGAGGATCCACCCCTGCCTTGAAGCAGCTTGGTCTCCAGCACCATTGCTTGTGTTTCAACTTCTCTCCTTCAAATGAGAGCTCCCCAGAGAGAGAGAAAACCTGGCTGTTGTGCATATTTACCAAAGATCGTGGAGGATGTGCATGTGCATCTTACTCAAGGATGGAGACAAAATTGTGCAGATGTCTTTCTGGGAAACCTTGGGCACAATAATCCTGTAGTTTCCAGGCCTTGTTATAACAAAGCTTTCATTTCCTTCCCCTTCATAGAATCATAGAATCATAGAGTCGGAAGAGACCACAAGGGCCATCCAGTCCAACCCCCTGCCAAGCAGGAAACACCATCAAAGCATTCTTGACATATGGCTGTCAAGCCTCTGCTTAAAGACCTCCAAAGAAGGAGACTCCACCACACTCCTTGGCAGCAAATTCCACTGCCGAACAGCTCTTACTGTCAGGAAGTTCTTCCTAATGTTTAGGTGGAATCTTCTTTCTTGTAGTTTGAATCCATTGCTCCGTGTCCGCTTCTCTGGAGCAGCAGAAAACAATCTTTCTCCCTCCTCCATATGACATCCTTTCATATATTTGAACATGGCTATCATATCACCCCTTAACCTTCTCTTCTGTAGGCTAAACCAGTGTTTCCCAACCAGTGTGTCTCCAGATGTTTTGGGACTACAACTCCCATCATCCCTAGCTAGCAAGACCAGTGGTCAGGAATGATGGGAGTTGTAGTCCCAAAAATCTGGAGGCACACTGGTTGGGAAACACTGGGCTAAACATACCCAGCTCCCTAAGCCGTTCCTCATAAGGCATCGTTTCCAGGCCTTTGACGATTTTCGTTGCCCTCTTCTGGACACATTCCAGCTTGTCAGTATCCTTCTTGAACTGTGGTGCCCAGAACTGGACACAGTACTCCAGGTGAGGTCTGACCAGAGCAGAATGTTGTTTGTTGTTGTTGTTTAGTCGTTTAGTCGTGTCCGACTCTTCGTGACCCCATGGACCATAGCACGCCAGGCACTCCTGTCTTGCACTGCCTCCCGTAGTTTGGTCAAACTCATGTTCGTAGCTTCGAGGACACTGTCCAACCATCTTGTCCTCTGTCGTCCCCTTCTCCTAGTGCCCTCAATCTTTCCCAACATCAGGGTCTTTTCCAAGGATTCTTCTCTTCTCATGAGGTGGCCAAAGTATTGGAGCCTCAGCTTCACGATCTGTCCTTCCAGTGAGCACTCAGGGCTGATTTCCTTCAGAATGGATAGGTTTGATCTTCTTGCAGTCCATGGGACTCTCAAGAGTCTCCTCCAGCACCATAATTCAAAAGCACCAATTCTTCGGCGATCAGCCTTCTTTATCGTCCAGCTCTCACTTCCATACATCACTACTGGGAAAGCCATCGCTTTAACTATACGGACCTTTGTCGGCAAGGTGATGTCTCTGCTTTTTAAGATGCTGTCTAGGTTTGTCATTGCTTTTCTCCCAAGAAGCAGGCGTCTTTTTAATTTTGTGACTGTTGTTACCATCTGCAGTGATCAAGGAGCCCAAGAAAGTAAAATCTCTCACTGCCTCCATTTCTTCCCCTTCTATTTGCCAGGAGGTGATGGGACCAGTGGCCATGATCTTGGTTTTTTTTGATGTTGAGCTTCAGACCATATTTTGCGCTCTCCTCTTTCACCCTCATTAAAAGGTTCTTTAATTCCTCCTCACTTTCTGCCATTAAGGTTGTGTCATCTGCATATCTGAGGTTGTTGATATTTCTTCCGGCAATCTTAATTCCTGCTTGGGATTCATCTAGTCCAGCCTTTCGCATGATGAATTCTGCATATAAGTTAAATAAGCAGGGAGACAATATACAACCTTGTCGTACTCCTTTCCCAATTTTGAACCAATCAGTTGTTCCATATCCAGTTCTAACTGTAGCTTCTTGTCCCACATAGAGATTTCTCAGGAGACAGATGAGGTGATCAGGCACTCCCATTTCTTTAAGAACTTGCCATAGTTTGCTGTGGTCGACACAGTCAAAGGCTTTTGCATAGTCAATGAAGCAGAAGTAGACGTTTTTCTGGAACTCTCTAGCTTTCTCCATAATCCAGCGCATGTTTGCTATTTGGTCTCTGGTTCCTCTGCCCTTTCGAAATCCAGCTTGCACTTCTGGGAGTTCTCGGTCCACATACTGCCTAAGCCTGCCTTGTAGAATTTTAAGCATAACCTTGCTAGCGTGTGAAATGAGCGCAATTGTGCGGTAGTTGGAGCATTCTTTGGCACTGCCCTTCTTTGGAATTGGGATGTAGACTGATCTTCTCCAATCCTCTGGCCATTGCTGAGTTTTCCAAACTTGCTGGCATATTGGGTGTAGCACCTTAACAGCATCATCTTTTAAAATTTTAAATAGTTCAGCTGGAATATCATCACTTCCACTGGCCTTGTTATTAGCAGTGCTTTCTAAGGCCCATTTGACTTCACTCTCCAAGATGTCTTAGAGCAGAATACAGTGGTACTATTACTTCCCTAGATCTAGATGCTATACTCCTATTGATTCCTCTACCTCTTCTCACTTGTAAAGTTTTTTTTTTGATTGTAAGCGCTTTGGGGCAGGGACCTAGGACTTTTTTGTTGTAAAGGGCTAGGCACCTGGATGTTTATGTACACTGACCAATTAAAATGCAAGGTATCCACATGAAAAATACCCACCTTAACTCACATGACCAGCACACATGCAGAAGAACTAGGGCCTCTGCTCCTCCTTCCCAGCCCCTGTGGAGCAACCCAGTCCTTGTGAGTTAAGGGAGACTCCAAACTGTGTAGCGCACAAAACCCCCTCAGTGTGCACATTTGCTAGACAGAAGATGTACAAATGAACGGAATGGGATTTTGCCTTGCCAAGAAGCATAGGGGATGGGGAAGAGCAGACATCCTAGTTCTTCTGCATGTGTGCCGTAACCTATGGCCATAGAACCTCTTTATATTTTTTTAAAGGATATGTAAGCAGTTTGCATCATAATGGGGTTAGACGAAACATTCTGAACCACAACAAAAGGCAGTAGCAGCTGCAGCAAAACCAAACATAAATGTAATGTAGCAAAGGGACGTTAAAAGTTTAAACCTGCCTCCAGAAGGGATGGAGCCGAGTACAAAGTGCTCTCAGCTCCAGAGTGACATTCAAAAGTGCCCTGTTTCTTGTCGAGACTGATGTGGCTGCCAAATATGAAATAGAGCTGCCTCAGCTGACATGAGAAAATAAGAAGAGATCCGACCAATGGCCCACATCCCTTACTCATGATGGCCATCTTGATGCCTATGTGAAACTAATAAGCACAACTCTCCCCACTTGTGACTCCACGCAACTGGCATTCAGAGGCATTTTGCCTCTGACGGTCAAGGAAGAACATGGCCTACATTAAACTGCAGAGAGGTTGGCCTGGACCAACTATTGTGGTAACTCTTGATTGCCACCTTCACCTAGGCATTTATAATGTTAATGTCATTCTATAAAATCAGAATTCTGAAGCATCAGGGTTGCTAAACCAGTGATCAGAGTGACACTTCTTGCAGGGAGGGTTTTGTTTTGTTTAGCCCCATCTCACATTTATGTGTGAATATCTGTACATCAGGACATGAGGAAATAGAACAAAGTGATGTTTCTTCCATCATGGAGCCCAAAGTGGTCCCTCGGAGGTCACTCACTCACTCACCTGTTTAGCTTCACCTCATGCACCTTCAGAAAGAGCCCCTGGGCTCATTTCAGTTATCTATGTGTAGAACAGCAACAAACAGCTTATTAAGTGGTGTGCTGAGAACCTGAGCATTTTTCAAGTGGGCTGGGGAAAATATAAGTTTGAGGCTAGCTGTCTTAAGAGGAACCTGTTCCTGGAGGAAGGTGTACTAGACAAGTGACAGAGAACAGTCATTGGAATGCATTGGTGTCTTCCAAATAACTGAAGGAATGCATTGAATTTCCAAACTGTAGTAGATTCCCCTTGGAGCTGGGGGGTGGCATCTGGGGGAGTTATCCTGCCAGGTGCAATGTTTTGAGTCAATATATTTTGAATTATGCTGACTTTGCATACTTAGACAAATTGCAAGGCATTTGAGAAAGGGGATGTTAGACCTTCTAAACCCTCCCCACCCACCAAACCAGCTAGTAGATATCTGTTTTAACTCATTGTCACAACATGTCCCTGATGTCTGGGGGAGAGAGCTGCCTATCCCTTTCCAACTGCCAAGGGTTTCAGCAGCTAAGGCCAAACTAAATGTGATATTAATTGTGTAAGGTAAAGGTAAAGGGACCCCTGACCATTAGGTCCAGTCGTGACCGACTCATCTCGCATTATTGGCCGAGGGAGCCAGTGTATAGCTTCCAGGTCATGTGGCCAGCATGACAAAGCCGCTTCTGGCGAACCAGAGCAGCACATGGAAACGCCGTTTACCTTCCCGCTGTAGCGGTACCTATTTATCTACTTGCATTTTTGACGTGCTTTCGAACTGCTAGGTTGGCAGGAGCTGGGACCGAGCAACGGGAGCTCACCGCGTCACAGGGATTCGAACCGCCAACCTTCTGATCAGCAAGGCCTAGGCTCAGTGGTTTAACCACAGCGCCACCTGGGTCCCTTAGCGCCACCTGGGTCCCTTAATTGTGTAGTTGCTATTAAAGTGCCTACTTCTAAAAAAATAAATACTGTAGCAACTGCAGGGGAGGCAGATAAGGACTGAGACAGCGAAGGACCGAAAACCAGTGTGTCATAATGGTTAGAGCAGTGGTCAGCAAACTTTTTCAGCAGGTCCACTGTCCCTCCGACTGGGGGGCAAACTAGTTTTTTTTGGGGGGGGGGATGAACGAATTCCTTTGCCCCACAAATAACCCAGAGATGCATTTTAAATAAAAGCACATATTCTACTCATGTAAAAAAACGCTGATTCCCGGACTGTCCGCAGGCTGGATTCAGAGGGCGATTGAGCTTGATCTGGCCCCTGGGCCTTAGGTTGCCTACCCATGGGTTAGAGTGTTGAATTTAGGACCTGGGCGAGCAGGATTTGAATCCCCACTCAGCCATGAAGTTCACTGGGACCTTGGCCCAGTCACCATGTCTTAGCCTAACCTTCCTCACAGGGTTGTTGTGAGGATGAAATGGGGAGGAGGAGAACCATGCACACCACATTGAGATCCTTGGAAGATAAAAGGTGGTATATAAATGTAATAAATAAATATAAATAAATGCAACAGGACAGATGGGGAGCCGCCTTCGGTCTGAGGGCCTGATTCTCTCCTATGCAGTCTTTCAGCAGACGGGGGGAGGGTGTTGCCTGCCAGTGGTAGGTGAGGCCAGAGTGGAGAGAACCAGAGGCAGAAGTGCTTATCTTTGTAAAAATAGGCTACTTTCCAGCCACACAAAATACAGGTTTCTACACACACACACACACACACACACACACACACACACACACACACAAACACACCCCTCTTCTTTCTCCATCCAAGATACATTGCCATAGTCCAAGGACATAGTTCAACTAGGCAAAAGCACTGCAGCATATTGTACAGTTAGGCATGGCCTTGTAAGGATAATCCCAAGAGCCTAATAAATAGGCATTAGCCCCCAGGGCCTGAGGCTTCCCCACCCACGGTATGTGAAGAGGAAGGTTTCACTCTCCCCACCCCAATGAAAAATCTTGATGTCAATCCTCAGACACACTCTCAAGCTGCTGTGTGCCTTGGAAGGAAACCATCTGTTGACACAAGGCCAGCCAGCAGGACGCCATCTTGGCCGAGAAGTGCCTTGGGTATGGTTTCCTCAGGTATCGCCAAAGGATGCTGACCCTTTGTGGAAGCATTTGGACCAAGAAATGGTTTAACTGCACATTCACTTTGCAATGGACCCCATTAAAGTAAGTAAAACAGATACTGCACATTTACTGCTTCTGTGAACCACCCTGAGACCTCCGGGTGTAGAGTGGTATATAAATTCAATAAATAATAATAAAATAATAAAAACAGGCCATCTTAGAAGCTCAGGGTGGTGGTGGCAGTTCGCTGGAAGAGGGCATTATCTGTGGCACTCCTTCCCTGCAGAGGTGCAACAGGCACCTTCGTTGTACAGCTTTCGGAGAATGCTTGAAGACACACCTCTATCCTGGCTTTTGACACTTCAGGTGTATGTGCCCACCTTATTTCTGTTATTGTAAGTTGTTTTAAGCAGTTTTCAATGTTGTGTTTTCAATGTTGCAACCTGCCCTTTAGGACCTTAGGGTGTTATTAAAATAGAACTTAGGGTGAAGGGCGGGTAATTAATAACAATTGCAATTTAAAACTTTCCTCACAGGGTTGTAGGAAATATAATATGGACAGGGGTTAGCCATGTATGCTAGCCTGAGATCCTTGGGATAAAAATGTAATTACAGTCATATATTTCTCTCTCTAATGTTAAGCGTAAAGACACAATTTGGACTATTGGGGCCAAACTGCATGTTATAATAGGATCTGCTGGGCTTTCAAAAAATGGAAATAGAGCTATGGGTACTTCCCAATATCTTTAGAACAGCAATAGAGAGGAGACACAATTTTTTCAATCAAGATGGCCCTTCAAGTCACTTTTTGCCTTGCAAAGACCAGAGGTGGGACGGGGAATAAAGATAGTTGTTGTTTATTCATTTAGTTGTGTCCCACTCTACGTGACCCTATGGACCATAGCACGCCAGGCACTCCTGTCTTCCACTGCCTCCCGCAGTTTGGTCAGACTCATGTTCATAGCTTTGAGAACACTGTCCAACCACCTTGTCCCCTTCTCCTTGTGCCCTCAATCTTTCCCAACATCAGGTTCTTCTCTTCTCATGAGGTGGCCAAAGTATTGGAGCCTCAGCTTCAGGATCTGTCCTTCTAGTGAGCACTCAGGGCTGATTTCCTTAAGAATGGATAGGTTTGATCTTCTAGCAGTCCATGGGACTCTCAAGAGTCTCCTCCAACACCATTATTCGAAAGCATCAATTATTTGGTGATCAGCTTTCTTTATGGTCCAGCTCTCACTTCCATACATCACTACTGCAAAAACCATAGCTTTAACTATACGGACCTTTGTCGGCAAGGTGATGTCTCTGCTTTTTAAGATGCTGTCTAGGTTTGTCATTGCTTTTCTCCCAAGAAGCAGGCGTCTTTTTAATTTTGTGACTGTTGTTACCATCTGCGGTGATCAAGGAGCCCAAGAAAGTAAAATCTCTCACTGCCTCCATTTCTTCCATATGGACGCAGGTGGCACTGTGGGTTAAAATAAACCACAGAGCCTAGGGCTTGCCAGTCAGAAGGTCGGCGGTTCAAATCTCCATGGCAATGGGGTGAGCTCCCGTTGCGGTTCAAATCTCCATGGCAATGGGGTGAGCTCCCGTTGCTCAGTCCCTGCTCCTGCCAACCTAGCAGTTCGAAAGCACGTCAAAGTGCATGTAGATAAATAGGTACCGCTACAGCGGGAAGTGAAACAGCATTTCCGTGTGCTGCTCTGGTTCGCCAGAAGCGGCTTTGTCATGCTGGCCACATGACCTGGAAGCTGTACGCCGGCTCCCTCGGCCAATAACACGAGATGAGCGGCGCAACCCCAGAGTCGGTCACGACTGGACCTTATAAAGATACCACATGGCATTATGAATCTTTCACCTTGAAGTGCTATAGTGTTGGCTCCCTCTGCTGGAATCCAGAATACATTGTTGGCTGTTAAGAAACACCAAATGGTTTGCAAACATTTAAAGCAGTGATGATAGAGTTTGCTACTTTAAACAGTCCTGGCTTCTTCCAAAGTATCCTGGGAACTTTAGTTTGTTACTGGTGCGGAGAGCTGTTAACCCCTTTCATCTCATAGAGCCTACAATTTCCAGAATTCCCTCGGAAGATGGATTGATTGCTAAACCACTCTGGGAATTGCGGCCCGTGTCAACTCTCAGCACCTGTAACAAACTACAGTTCCCAGGATTTTGGAGGGGTAGCCATGGCTGTGAAAGTGGTATGATATGTTTTAAAAGGCACTGTTTAGATGGAGGTTTAATATCATGCAACATTCCCTATGGCAGTCCACAAAAGCAATCCTTTAAACAAAGGCAAAAATGAGTGTTGGGTGGTGACTTATGAATTGCTCATCAAAGATATTTGCATGTGTTATTTTATATAAAGAGATGCAAGTTTTAAAATAATTACTATGATTTATTTATTTATTTATTTCATAATACACTGCTTGATTGCAAAAAAAGCCCTCAAAGCAGTTTACAAAAAAGGCAAAACAATACAATTATCAGTAAAAATAAATAAATAACAGCCATAATTTAAAACACTGGAAAAAATTAAAATCCACAATAAACTAAAAACAGAGTAATGCATGTACCAGCTTTCTAAATACCTGGGCAGACTTGTCTAAACAAAAATGCTGAAAAGTGCACAGTGAAGGCGTGTTCCCAGTATCAAGAATTCCGATAGAAGCACCGTACATTCGACCAAACCATGCCCAAATGACCTGGGTGCCAACCCAGGCTGCTTTCCATGTGCTGCTAAATGTTGACGGGCAACTCGGAGGCCCCTCCTGCTCGCCTCTCCTTATGGTCCTTGCTTTTTGAACAGAAATGGGACCAGACAATGCTTCAAATAGAGGGCATCTTAAAGCAAAGGATGCCTCTGTAAAGTTAGGGTACATCGCCACCTTAAGTGAAGGGTGCATTACTGTGCCAGCCATAGTACTTGGTTGCCACTCAAGATGGGTGGGAGTTCCTGTGGATCCACACAGCTGTGAATAGGGTTGCCACCTGCCCAGAACGGGACACACAAGCCCAAAGGCGGTGAAGCTGTCCCTCCCTACGCCTGGAAAGGGCTGCTGTTAAAGGGATACGAAAGTCAACAATCCTTGTTGTGTAAAACCCATCAGAATGCAAGCGGGGGTGAGGAAGACCTGGGCTTGTGCCACACTCTCCCGTGGGCTGGTGGCTCTGCATACTTCCCGTGTGTTTCATTGCACCCAGAAGTATTTTCTTTTAAAATTGTAGTTTATAGTCTATACAATGAAAGAGAAAACAACAGCACAAGTACAAATGACTCTGGAGTAATACAGGTAAAATTCATGCACACAGCACTTACGTGGTCTGCAACAGAATAAGGCTGATATTCTGTGTCCATTTACCTATTGAACTTTGCTGTAGGGGAATCTGAGTAAGTGGGTGGAGGGGAAGTGAGTGGTGTTCTTTTGGTGAAAGTAATAAATGGAGATAGCATCCCAATGGAAAGCTGTGGGCAACCTTTCCAGGGAGAGGTGATGGCAAAAGTATGGGAGACACACACACACACACAGAGAGAGAGAGAGAGCATAGCAAGTTCCTTGTGTTTGACTGATATCTCCAGGTGATCTGCAATAGATAGAAAGGTGAAAGCAGGGTTAGGGGAAATGAGTTGTCCTGTAATGTCAGATATTTGCCCAAATACAGTTTCCCGAAACCTTTGAACTGGGTTGCATTCCTACCACATGTGCAAAAAGAATCCCACTGTTCACATCCCCTTCTGCATAGTGGTGAAACAGCATATCAATCCAAAACATTTTAGAGGACTCTAGGGCAACCTAAATAGCCTCTTGAATTTTAGCAGAGGCGTTTCTTTTTATATATACTGTATATAATATTTTTTATTAAATTTTCTGTTTTACAATTTCAAATAAACATTTTACAAACTTTAAAACTTTCAAATAAACATTTTACAAACTTTCAGTCACTTCCCTTCTTCATTCCATGGTTCATTTTACATATCATATATCCTACATATTTTACTATAACAATTCAAATCAATTTTTCACTTTTACATCCATCAAAAATTATTTCCTTTGTTGAATTTATCTTAATCCTGCCTGTGTTTTCAGCTGGACAGTTATTTTCCATATATTCAATAAATGTTTTTCAATCTTCTTTAAACCTATGTTCTTCCTGCTCTCCCATTCTATTTTGTTAAATCTGCAAGTTGTGCATATTTTGTCAACTTAAGTTGCCAATCCTCTTGAGTTGGGACCTCGTTCACTTTCCATTTGTGGGCTAACAAAACATGGGCCACAGTTGTTGCATGCATAAATAACCTTTTCTGACATCTGGGAATTTCAGTCTGGGTTATCCCCAGCAAAAGGGACTCTATTTTTTTTGGGGGGGGGGTAATTTTGAGCATTTTTTACACAAGCTTACATGTATGTCAAAAGAACAAATGTTTTTTCTTAAAAATGAGAGTGGAACTCGTCGTTGCCACAGTTCAGATGAGGTGTAAAATAGGAAATAATCATGGCAAATGCTCTTAAAAGGCGTTTTCATTTCTTTCCCCAGAGAGGGAGGAGTTAATCTTGTATCTATTTAATTCTGAGCCTTTGATGCTCCTCTCACTCCACTCTGCTTTACTAGAAAACTCTTTCCCTCCTTTCATCAGAAAACTGGGGTGTCACTGCCTCTGTCTCTCCAGATTTGTCAGCATTTTCCAGGAGGGATTCAGGAACATACTGATAATTTTAGGTTTTTTTCTGTTAAAGTGGATTACTGTGCTTTGT
Source organism: Zootoca vivipara (assembly GCF_965207765.1). Lineage (NCBI taxonomy): Eukaryota > Metazoa > Chordata > Lepidosauria > Squamata > Lacertidae > Zootoca > Zootoca vivipara. The sequence continues at coordinate 2,482,200 of NC_142584.1, forward strand.
CGCTCTAATGCAATGAATCCACTTTTTAAAAAGAAACAACTTTTTGCAGTTTGAGTAAGCGACACTGAAAGGTGTGGATTGATTGAATGAATGACAAATGGTAGATGTATAAAAAAAAGCAAACCAGGATGAATGCAGGATGAATGTTCATTCTTGTGTAAGCTACAAGCAAACAAATCAGAACAAATACTCAATAAAGACTGGATATAATCTAACCCCCATGTAAACTTCGTGCAAGCCAAATCAAGAAAAATAATAAATTGGCTGTCTGGAGGAGCCCTCCGTATCTGTTTAAGGGCATATAATGCTATTACTGGAGCTAATCATGGAAGGTGTACATTTAACCTGTGTTATCATAGGAAGCTGCCTTGCACCAAACCAGACTCTTGGTCTGTCCCGCTCAATATGCTCTGATGTGGCTCTTCAGAGTTTCAAGTGGATGGGGGGAGAGAAAGGTATTTTCCAGCCCTGCCTGGAGATGCCAGGCATTTAACCTAGAACTTTCTGCATGCCAAGTATGTGCTCTGCCACTGATATGTGACCCCTCTCTGTCAGTGATGAAAACTAGGGTCCTTGGATGAACTGTGCAACAAGACAGGACCAGTTCTAGAGCCACCACACCAGTGACTGTGGGATCTTGGGTGCTGGTCTCTCTTGTCTTCTCACATGACTACACTCTGTCTCTTGCAGATCTGGATCCCTTAGCAGGAGCCCTGCCACTTCCTGGCCCACTGTAGCCCACCAAAAAAGCAGATGTCTCCCTGACTGCATCCAGCCTCTGACAAACCATGTTCAACCCAATGAACCCACCAGTTAATAACTACGTAGATCACTGCTACCTTCGGCCCCTGCATGGGCAAGGGCAACCCAGCGCCATGGTGGAAGGTCAGTCTCACAGCAACAGCCAGGGGCAGCAAAGTCCTCTTGCTCAACACTCCACCTGAGTCATCTGTTTGCCTCTCCTTCTGTTCTTTTCCAAGAGGGTTTCCCAACCCACCCAGCTTCCTGGAACCTTTCCCATGTTACTATGTCTGCTGAGGAGCTCTTGCATGGAACCCTTTAATGCTACAGAGGATTTTCTAGAAATGCATGTGCACATTGAGTTTGGGCAGAGGACCAGCAAAGCCTTGCAGGCCCTCGTTTTTCTTTGTGCACCTGAGACAATGCCCTTGTGTCTCAGAACACACTCATCACACCCCTTGAGGTAGATGTTGGAAGGGAATATTATCAGGGGTCTTGTTCAGGACTCGGTTGTCTGCCAGTACTGGTCTTCTCCTTGAGGAGTGATGACATTCCAAGGAATCCCAGGGTGGACCAAAACATTCCCCTGCTTCTTTTAATGACTCACTCTGTTCTTTTCCAGGAATCAATGACTTGCCATATTACCACCAAGCCAACTCCATGGGGAATCATCACACCTATGGGATGCCACCGGGAAGTGAACATCCTTCTCATACTGATGGTGAGTTTCAAGGACAGGTGGTGGCAAATCCATGAGAAGTAATGGGGGGGGGGCGAGGTAGAAGGGGACACACTGCAGCCTACAGACTTGAGAGCACAGATAAGTAAGCACAGGCAGAAATTTTGCATGGAGCTGGAGTTTTTTTTGATAGTTTTGCCATAGCTGCTACACTTGCTGAAAAGGCAAGCTCTTGTGCAGTTTTCAAAGTGGCTTGTCTCTTTTGCTGTAGGACCCGCGGTGGTGACAACTTCCATGCAAGCCCCAGCACATACATCTCCACTTTGGAACATGCCTGTAATTACTAGAGGCTGTCCCGGACAAGGTCAGCATCAGTGGTCAACAATATAGGGCACCTACCTGGGCCCACATCCCCAGTGGGGACACACTACTGAGACTAGAGCCTCCTGCTTTTGTTCCTCCGTCTTGCTCTGTCAACTGGTTTACCTTCCCACTCCAAGGCTGCAAATACACTGTCCATTTAAAGCACATGACTTCCCACAATGGATTATTGGCTGCTGAGAAGTGTATCTGTGTGAAGGATAAACTACGGTTCCCGGGATTCTTTGCAGGAAGTAATGCGCTTACACAAGAAACAGAAGCAGAAGAACCCTTCATCAAGTTGTCTTTTGATGCTCTTAAAGCAGAGATAGCCAACCTGGCCTCCTTCCCCACCAACCCCAGGAAGCATGGTCAGTGGACAGGGGTGATGGGAGTTGTAGTTCAGCAACACCTGGAGGGTCATGGCTTCCCCTTCCCTGTCTTAGAGGGCCAGACGAGTTCATATGACGAAATGCATTGGAGAATGTGCAGGTTCAATCCCTGGCATCTTGCCCTTGGGAGGGGAGAAGATGCACAAAAAGCTTGGGGACCTGCCAACATTCATTTAGAGCAGTGGTCCTCAACCTTGGGCCTCCAGATGTTTTTGGCCTACAACTCCCATGATCCCTAGCTAGTAGGACCAGTGGTCAAGGATGATGGGAATTGTAGTCTCAAAACATCTGGAGGCCCAAGGTTGAGGACCACTGATTTAGAGCACCCCAATGCTTTAAATAAATAAATAAACTCTAGATAGCCTTGGAGGATGGGAACCCTGTCTGAAAACTTGGAGAGCAGCTGCCAGCCAGTGTTGCCAATATACTGACCCAGGTGCAAAGTCTGACTAAGGATAAGGCAGCTCCATGTGTTCTTCCTGTTTCCCACCCAGGTACTCGCTTTTCTATGTCCCGAAGCCCAGCCAAGTTGTCCAAGAAGCGAGCACTGTCCATCTCTCCTCTCTCAGATGCCAGCATTGACCTGCAGACTGTCATCCGCACGTCTCCCAATTCCTTGGTGGCTTACATAAACTCCCGCTGTGCTTCAGCTGGTGGCTCCTACGGGCACCTCTCCATTGGCACTAGCAGGTAGGTGTTCCCTTCCGGGAAGGGTCAGGCTTGTGTGTATTGCGGAGCAGGGACATATTTGGAAATCTGAGGAACTGTCCTGGGCACCATAAAAGCCTGTTCCTCTTATAAAAACACTTAAACTCAGGAACTCATTGTGTGCTAGACCTCTGACTAAGAGCCTTCTTCACTTGTATGCAAAATGTATGGGGAACTCTCATACACACCCAAAAATGTCAGCCAGTTGTGGCTCCTGAGCAAATACGCACCATGTCTTTGCAACATACATGATAAAACCTTAAATTTGAAAAAGTCAAACATGTTTTTAAAAATGTGCTTGACCTACCGTGGACATGCAGCACCTGCCTGTCACTCAATCCTCCCAACACCCAAGTTCTCAGTTTTCCCTAAACTAGCACAAATGAGCTTCCACTCCCCCTTCTTCCCCTCTAGCCATTCTGAAGCAGAAGCATATATGCCCCACTTTCTATGATTTACTCTTTGGGGAAGCACACCAATGTCTGCCTCCAAAGCCAGAGCCTTTTGTGTGAGAGGAGCACTGCAATAAGGAGCAGGGAATCCTTACGCCCAAATTTGACTACATCTCCATTTTGCTGCCCAAGCAAGCCCAATAATAGATACTCAAAGGGTAGTTCTGTTAAATTACGGTAAGCCAGGAAAGGGGATGGTGTACAAATGCATCTGAACAAAATGAAAATAGTTCTAGGGTTGTGCTGGAGATACAAATAAACTTCCCGGTTATGTTAGTTCTCATTCTCCACTAATAGTGCCCCACAATCAGAAGTTTCTTCAGCTCCATGTTTCACAGCTAGATGGCATTGCCCATGCCCTTTCAAGCATAAGGGCTAGAAACTTTCCTTGGCCTTTTTGTTTTTTAGAAAGGTGCATTTGGGCTCAGTAACATGTTAGTCACTTCTGTTGCATCGTTACACATGCGCAGCACTGCCGTTATGCAAATGCTCATTGTGCAAATAGTGCATCATGCAGGTGTTCTGCATGCAAACAGCTTGTGCTTTCTTCTGTCCCCCTTGCCAGTCCTTCCCTTGGGTTCCAGAGCCCCATGGGCCACCAGAAAGCTCAAGGGATGTCATTTGGCCACAACACACCCTGTGGCTCTCATGAACACATGCCTGGCCGGCCAGGGATGATGCACCATATGCCACCACCCCGTGGGATGCTGAAACACTGCCAGGTAAGTGGGTATCCAGTTCACCTGCCTGCCCCTCTCAATGTGTCACGCTCAAGCGTGTGAATACCAAAAAACCCCAACATGACACCGCCATACCCATTGCTTAACAAGTCCCATAGCCGGCTCACCCCCCACAACCCCCCCATAAATAAATGTTAACAACCCAGGGGTGCCTTAGCACTCTTGGTAGGCTCTTAGATTAATCTCTCGCATTCGTTTGGGGAAGCAAGGTGGGTGGCCGTAGAGCTAACAGCGGGAGGAAGGGCCTCCTTTGGGTCTGGGGCTGCACTGGGAGAGGGCACCATCACCTGGAGCTCTCGCCGTCTCTTTCCCACAGCTGAAGTCAGAGCCCAGCCTGGGCAGCCCTTTGGATGCCCTGAGCACCAAGTGCATGGAGGAGTGCTCGGAGGGTGACATTTCCAGCCCAGCCTCTACAGGGACACAGGTAACATCGGGCCACACCAATGTGCTCACACAGACACAAAGTGTGCCCTCTCTCCAAATCCAGAGTCAAGTGTTCAGGAGTGGAGGGGCTCATTTGGAGCTGGAGGGGCGGTGGGGGCGTGGAGGAGAGAGAGGGAGATATTCTCACCATCAGCATCTATATATATATATGAATGTAAAAAGGGCATGTGGGTTTGTGTCCACTTTTCACCGAAACCGCTTGACCAATTGTGTTTAAATTTTGACACAACGTCCCAAGCGGATGTCTGAAGGTTCTTATAAAGTTTGCTAAGACAGATGTTACACCTGTGGCAGGTAAAACACCAAAAACCCTGTGGTTCAAAACACACCAGTCAGACCCTTGACTTCAAAACCCTTGACTTCATCAGTCCATGAGGCCATAGGTGCAGCCAGGGGGGCAGGGATGGGCAGCTGCCCCTCCAATCAATAAAAATGCATAGCTGAGATTCTTCCCCCCCAAAGGCCTGCCCCCACAAAAAAGCCCCCCCCCCACAAAAATCCTCGTTATGCCTATTCACTGGGTGGAGCATCATGGACAGATTTTGCCCCTCTCTCGTTGGATTGGGGGGGGGGGGGCGAAGCAGACTAGGTCATTGATCTGAATTGTTCCCAAGATTTTCTGAACATACTCCATTTCTTACCTTCATCCCAGGATCCCTTACTAGGCATGCTTGATCCCCGGGATGAATTGGAGAAGGAAGATGGGAAAGTAGAGGCTGAGGCGGTGTATGAGACCAACTGCCACTGGGAAGGATGTTCCAAGGAATTTGACACCCAGGAGCAGCTGGTGCATGTGAGTCACGTGGGCCTGTGGGCAGGACTTTTTTGGGGTGGTGGTGGTGGTGGGCGGGATGGGAGGCATCTTAGAACTTGGTGGAAACTTGAAGGGCTGACTCACGCAGTCCAACCCCCTGCCCTGGTTAGCTGCCTCAGATACATCCTGGCAGGGCTGAAACTAGCCTTTCTGTCCCCTTGGTCAAAGACCCAGTTTGGAAGCCACCCACCCTCAGATGTGTGTTTGCATACACACATGAACATACATACATACATACATACATACATAACACACACACACATACACCCCAACACATTTATTCATAAAGGGCATAAAAATAGGCAATGATTTGAATTCAGAGGAATCCTAAGAAGTATTATGACTGTATGACCAAAGTGAAAGTGAGCATCCCTTCCTGTAAAAGCAAATTGTTTTTCAAAAGTAGAACTTCCATGTGCAGCAATTGTCTATCTGAGGTCAGGTTTTGAATTGGATTTATTTGGTCACAGGATCATTACAAGACTGCATTACAAGACCATAAGATCAGCCAAGATTCTCTTGTTTCCTTTCAAAAATGCTTTTGTCCTTTTCTTTGAGGCTTTTTGTCACCCACCCCACTTCTTGGTTCTGTGCAAACCCTTTCAAGGATTTTTGACATGTAAATTCACTCCTAAGTAAGCTTCAACAAGATTCCTTTCGATTTTATTTTTGTTGGACTCTCAATTTTATTTTTGTTGGAAGGGATGCCAAGGATTATCTAGTCCAAACCCTTGTAATACAGAAAACTCAGCTAAAGCATCCATGACAGATGGTCATCCAACCTCTGCTTAAAAACCTCCTGAGGCAGACCATTCCATGGTCGAACAGCTCTTACTGTCAGAACATTTTCCATTATGTTTAGTCAGAATTTCCTTTCTTGTAAATTGAATCCATTGGTTCGAGACCTGCCCTCCAGAACAGGAAAAAAGAAGTTTGCTCCATCTTCCATGTGACAACCTTCTCAGTCTCTTCTTTTTCAGGCTAAACATACCCAGCTCCTTTGACCATTCCTCAAAAGGCTTGGTTTCCCAACCCTTGATCATCTGGGTTGCCCTCCTCTGCACACGTTCCAGCTTGCCAATATTCTTCTTAAATTGTGGTGCTCAGAATTGGACACAGTATTGCAGGTGTGGTCTGACCAAGGCAGAATCAAGTGGCACTATTGCTTCCCTTTATTTGGACCCTTGGCTGTTGATGCAGCCTAGAATATCATTATTATTTTTTTGCTGCTGCATCACACTGTTGATTCATGTTAAGCTGTGTGTGTGTGTGTGTGTGTGTGTGTGTGTGTGTGTGTGTAGAAACCTGTATTTAGCTATCCCTCCCAGTTTGGTGTCATCTGCAGATTTGATGAGCATCCCCTCAATTCCTTAATCCAAGTCATTTATAAAGATGTTGAACAGCAATGGGCCCAGGACAGAACCCTTGTCACTTGTCACTTTTTCCCTGGATGATGAGGAACCATTAATGAGTACCTTTGGGTTTGGTCCGGCACCTAAGTTACCTTGTTCAACCCACATTTTACCAGCTTCCTCGTGAGAAAATCATGGGAGACTTTGTCAAAAGCCTTACTGAAATCAGCCACCAAAAAAAGAAGAAGAAATCAGATTGGTTTAGCATGACTTATTTTTGAGAAACCCATGCTGGGTCTTAGTAATCACAGCATCCTTTTCTAAATGCTCACAGACCAACTGTTGAATTAACTGTTCTGGATGGAAATGCTATTTTTCCTTGCATATAATATTTATTTATTGGGGGTGGGGGGTGTATGCCTATATGATGAAGGCATGTTCTTGGGCTTTCCTCAGCACAAACATATAAATATAATAACAACTCTCCTTCTTCCTGTGCCACCTTGCAAATGAGCCTTCTTCAGCTTCATGGGGAAAGAGGAGCTCATGGTTGCCATTCACTTTTTCATCTTTCTCTCCAGCTGAAGCCCAGACATACTGGGAGGCTGGGGGCCTCAATGGCACCCCTCTGGAAGCTTCACCCAGGTCAGAAACCCTGGCTAGACACTCCCCCCCCCCCCCGCTATGGCTCTGCATCCTGGAACGATCCCTGCTTCCACTCTGTAATGCTTTGCAGTGATTAGGCAGGCTCAGAAGCTAAACCATAAATGCTGTCGATGAATTGTGTTTCCCACTGACTTCCACTGACTTTTTACCTCTGCTGCATTGCTCCCTTGTCATTGTAGCATATTAACAATGAGCACATCCATGGGGAGAAGAAGGAGTTTGTGTGCCACTGGCGGGAGTGTTCTCGGGAACAACGACCCTTCAAAGCTCAGTACATGCTGGTTGTTCACATGAGGCGCCACACAGGAGAGAAGCCCCACAAGTGCACAGTGAGTAGGGCGGGGGCTCAAAGAGGCAGCTGGTTTCTGGTCCTGGGTGGAGAGACAAAGTTTGATGAGGTTCGCACTATGACTGTCTCCCGCCTTGTCTTCTTCACAATGAATACTGTTTTTGTATTGCTACTATTTGGCTTCTGCTAACATCTGTGTCGTTTCATTCTCTACTATGTCCAGAACAAACTTACTGGTAATTAATTTCAATACATTTCAGTGGCATGGAAACGTCAAGAACAATGCAGAAAATAATGCAATTATTTACCTCACTGGTCTTCAACAGGTGGGTCAGGACCCACTAGTGAGTTGTGGCCTGATCCAAGGTGCATCACAACAGGAGCACTACCACCATGCGAATATATTGTAAAAGATTATGAAATAGGTTCCCTAATGCATGTTTGGGTTAAAAGTGGGTTCTGGGCCTGAAATTTTTTTGAAAACTGCTGATTTGCATAACTTGTATGGACTAAAAAACGTCAATATTGAGTACTGTTTTAATTCACTTGTGTGATTTCCATTCCTGACCTTGGGCAAACTTGCATATTGCACTAGTTTCAATTTCTGATGGAATTCCCTACCCCTGAGCAGGGGTGGCTCAGATTTCCAAGGAGGCAGCCGGGGCCCCTCAATATTCTGCATCCTGTGCTGGGCCTCGCCGTGCCTACCCTTCCCACGGCTGCAAAGGGGACCCACCAGGCCTTACCAGGCCTCCCTGTGGCTGTGGTGGGCCTTGCAGACTCCTCCTGCCACGTGGCATCACACACATGCGCCAGGCACCCCCAAAGTTGGGCAGAACCCAGTGCCTGTGACTATGAGCCAGGTTGCATCTTCCCCCACTTCCATGTGGCTGGCTGCCCCATTGGAAGAAGGGTGTGGTGTGTGCACAAAGGAAGCTACACATTTGGGTTGGCACAGAGAAAGAGTGGTTTTGCGGGGGGTGGGGGTTCCCCATTTTGCCATACAACTACCAACTGCTTTGCTATCCTACAGTTTGAAGGCTGCAATAAGGCCTACTCACGACTGGAGAACCTCAAGACCCACTTGCGCTCCCACACGGGTGAGAAGCCCTACGTTTGTGAGCACGAAGGCTGCAATAAGGCCTTCTCCAATGCTTCAGACCGGGCCAAGCACCAGAACCGGACACATTCCAACGAGGTAGGCCTAGGGTGAACCATGGAACCATGTAGCCTCACGTCAAAAAGATGGCACCCCCCCCCATGCAGTATTGGTATGACCTAGTGCTTCAGCCTTTCCACTAAGAGCAGTGCTCCCGAACCTCAAGTCTCTAGGTGCTGTTGTACTACAACTCCCATTATCCCCCTACAGCATAGGCAATAGTGTGGGTTCATGCAGGGCCGTCTTGAGCGCCCCTGGCGCCGTCGTGCGCCGGATCTCTCCGGCGCCCTCCTGCCCTGTTTCCCAGCGTGGTGGGCGGGTGGGCACAGCATGCAGCTGCACGGCGGACCAGCCGGCCTGCCAGCGGGCGCAGCTCGCGGCGCCCTCCTGGCGGGCCAGCGCCGTGGTGCCCTGCGCCACCTAGCCTGCACGTAGGGCCGGCCCTGGGTTCATGGGAGCTGCAGTCCAACATCTGAAGAGTCCCAATTTGAAGCACTTTACTATGAGGCAAAGTGAGGCAGAGAAGCATTCTATGCCTAAAGTTACCACCACCGGTGAGGGATAATAATCTGTTCGTGTCCTGGCAGAAACCCTACGTCTGCAAGATCCCAGGCTGCACCAAGCGATACACAGATCCCAGTTCTCTGCGCAAGCATGTCAAGACAGTGCACGGACCAGATGCCCACGTCACCAAGAAGCACCGCGGAGACACCATATCCACCAGCCGGACACTAGTTCTCCACAGCGATATGAAACAGGAGCGAGATAGCGAAGGCAGGAAAGACGAAGGCAAACTCATGGTGCCTGACTCTAACTTGGTAAGCTGTGCTACACAGGCAGCGCTGGGAGAAGAGAGACTAAATTCCAGTGCAAGGCATATCACGGTTGTTTGGAGAGGACACACAGAGGACGGGTCTTGACACTGAGCAGTGGTGGCTGGTGGACATTGAGACTGCTAGGGGAGAAGGCAAGGAGGCCAACAGTAGGTGGCGCCAGAGCCAGTGTTAGGCAGAGCCCACCCATTCCCTGCTGTGTTCTATAAGACTGAGGAGAGGGAGGGTGGCAGGCAGTGCTTCCCTTGCACTGTTCGCAAGCAGAAAGTCTGGTAGGTGGGGGTTGCCAGAAGGCAGGCTGAGCTTGGTGGGGCAGTGCCCACCACCAGGGTCAGCCTCCACACTGGGCTATGAGGCTAGAATTTATTGAGTTTAAGGAGCACTTCCCTCCTTCTTAAGAAGCACAGAAAGGATGAGACAGAAAAGATGAGGAAGCTGCCTGATACCGAGTCAGACCATTGGTCTGCCTGGCCCAGTGTTGCCCACACACTGACTGGCAGTGGCTCTCCATGGATTCAGGTGGGGATTTCTCCCATTCCTGCCAGTACTTGCAGGTGCCAGGGAGCTGAGCTACAGACCTTCCCAAACCAAACCACACTGAGCCAAAGAGGAATTAGAATTTGATGGGAATTTGTGATTCAGCCAAAAAGTTTAGTCAGGGAAGCTTCCTGTTCTTGCAGTCCATTCTTCAGCATACAGGCCTGGAGGAAGGAATCAAGGCACTTCATTTTCAACAGTTGCACTATAAATCTCCAGAAATTGGCACCCTGAGGATCTCAGCATTATTCCCGTTTTCCTTTCTACCGCCCTAATCCATTGCCCACACCAACTGGAATTTGCCCCAGTGATTAATCAACTAAGTAGATGGATCTAATGAGTAAAGCTGGCAGTCCTCATTTTTTTATTTTAAAAATATTGTTCTACCATCATACTTTATTCAGCTTAAGAAGCAAGTTGAAGTAGCTAAGGTGCTGGTTTCGGTGTTATAAGGCCCTACCTATGCAGGTAAGGTCCAAGATACTTGAAACCCCTTATATACACAGTCACTACACTCTGCAGGTGAGGGCCTCCTGCAAATACCATTTTATCAGAAGGTCCATTCTGCACAATACAAGAATCCGGCCTTTAGTGTTGTGGCACCTGCCCTTTGGGATGGCCTCCCCTTGAATATGAGACAGACGCCATCTCTGCTGTCTTTTTGGTGCCTGATGAAGACCTTCCTCTTCCAACCAGCCTTTTAAGCTGAGATCTTTCCCTGTCTGCATCTAGAATCATAGAATCATAGAGTTGGAAGAGACCACAAGGGCCATCCAGTCCAACCCCCTGCCAAGCAGGAAACACCATCAAAGCATTCTTGACATATGCCTGTCAAGCCTCTGCTTAAAGACCTCCAAAGAAGGAGACTCCACCACACTCCTTGGTAGCAAATTCCACTGCCGAACAGCTCTTACTGTCAGGAAGTTCTTCCTAATGTTTAGGTGGAATCTTCTTTCTTGTAGCTTGAATCCACTGCTCCGTGTCCGCTTCTCTGGAGCAGCAGAAAACAATCTTTCTCCCTCCTCCATATGACATCCTTTCATATATTTGAACATGGTTATCATATCACCCCTTAACCTTCTCTTCTCCAGGCTAAACATACCCAGCTCCCTAAGCTGTTCCTCATAAGGCATCGTTTCCAGGCCTTTGACCATTTTGGTTGCCCTCTTCTGGACACGTTCCAGCTTGTCAGTATCCTTCTTGAACTGTGGTGCCCAGAACTGGACACAGTACTCCAGGTGAGGTCTGACCAGAGCAGAGTACAGTAGTACTATTACTTCCCTTGATCTAGATGCTATACTCCTATTGATGCAGCCCAGAATTGCATTGGCTTTTTTAGCTGCTGCATCACACTGCTGACTCATGTCAAGTTTGTGGTCTACCAAGACTCCTAGATCCTTTTCACATGTACTGCTCTCAAGCCAGGTGTCACCCATCCTGTATTTGTGCCTTTCATTTCTTTTGCCCAAGTGTAGTACCTTACATTTCTCCTTGTTAAAATTCATCTTGTTTGCTTTGGCCCAGTTATCTGTACTAGAATTCTTTCTATTGATTAATCACTGGTTGTTTGCCACCCTGGGCTCCTTTGGGAGGAAAGGAGGGGTGGAAATGTAATAAAAGAAACAAGCAAGTGCCCCACTCCTATACAGGTCCCAGTGAGTTCAAGTGGTAGAGCATGAGACTCTTAATCTCAGGATCGTGGGTTCGAGCTCCACGTTGGCCAAAAGATTCCTGCATCGCAGGGCGTTGGGCTAGAGGACCCTCGTAGTCCCTTCCAATTCTATGATTCTAAGTAGCCAAGATCTCCCCCCCCCACCCTGCATGACCCCCCCCCAGTTGTTGTGATGATTGCTGTAACCCTGCGATGTGGCTGTGCTCCACCCCCCACCCACTCCAGAAACCTCAGCCCAGCCCCGGTGGCCAGTCGTCCTGCAGCAGTGAGCGCTCTCCCTTGGGCAGCGCAAACAACAATGACAGTGGCGTGGAGATGAATGCCAATGCGGGTGGCAGTTTGGAAGACCTGTCAGCGCTGGAGGAACCGTCGGAGTCCATGGGCAACTCAGGGCTGTCGGCGCTGCACAAGCTGGAGAACCTGCGCATTGACAAGCTGAAGCAGCTGCGCAAGCCCCTGTCCGCAAAGGGGGTCAAGCTGCCTTCCATCCCCGGGTCAGGTGTGTGTGGAAGGAGGTCTTGGGGGGAAGAGGAGGGGAGGGGAGGGGAGGGGAGGGGTGCTTGCAGGGGGTCAGGCACTCATCTCCACCTCCAAATCCAGATGAGCCTTCATCTCTAGATCTCCAGCTTTCATTTTTCTTAAAGGGTATGTTTCTAGCATTTGTAGAACTTGAGCTAGAAGTCAAAATGGACAGAAACTCCCGCTCCCCATTTTCATGTTTTCCTTTACCCCTGTGGATGCCCATAGAATAGGGTCTGCATAGAGGGTTTCACATAGGTAGGAGGCAGTGAGAATAACAAGGCCCACTGTTGCTCTTCAAGATGGCTGCCAGCAGAGCAGCATCAGTGCTGGGCGCGGCTGTTCTCCTGTTTTACCTCTTGCAGTGAAATCACCTCTTGCAGATACTGGTTTTGCGGTCTGCTCTTCTTTCTTTAGCCATTTAGCACTGCGTCCTCCCAATTAGGTCACATAGCTGGTTGAGACATGTTTCTCCCTGCCCTGCAGCTGACATCACATACGATGCTCTAAATATGACTGACAGGTGCCCAGGAGCCATTACTCCATTCTGTCAGGCCTTACCTCGGGCCTAGTAAGCCAGCTACAAACCATGGGCTTAGCTTTGGGCCTGGCTTTTTGAAAGGTGTTTTCTCTGTCCTTTTAGTCAACTGTGCTGCTTCTTCGCAGGCTCCACAAGAGAGATGCCTGGCTTGTGTGGGCCACCCTCCGCTGCCTCTCACCGGCGCATCATGGAGCTGTCGTCTGGAGACCTGCCCTCCCTGTCCATGCCCAGTGAGCGCCGTGGCAGCACCACCAGCACCATCAGCTCGGCCTACACCGTCAGCCGCCGCTCCTCCATGGTGTCGCCATACCTGCCAGCTGGGGGAGGCCCTAATGGGCTGGGCCCACCTGACGTGTATGAGCCCATCTCCCCTGACACCTCCAGGCGCTCCAGCGAGGCCAGCCACTGCGGAGGTCTTCCAGGACTGGGCAACCTGACACCGGCCCAACAGTACCGCCTCAAAGCCAAGTATGCCGCTGCAACAGGCGGGCCGCCTCCCACCCCTCTGCACAGTATGGAGAGGGCTGCTCAGCCCAGCCTTATGGCAGATTACTCAGGCTCTGTCCTGCCTCCTTTCATGCATCGACACAGTGCCAATGAATACCACAGGTGCAGCTCTGGCATCCTCCACCCCCACCTAGCACTTGGCCACAGTGCCCGGCGAGCCAGCGACCCCTCCCAGATGGTGGGTGAGGCCAACCCGCCCCCCAGAGTGCAAAGGTTCAAAAGCCTCAGCAACATGAGCCCAGGAGGCATAGGCAGAGCCAGTGGGCAGGCGATTGGGGGATTGGATGCCAACCCGCAGCGCCACCTCTTCCCGCCACGACCGCCAAGCATCACTGAGAACGTCTTCTTAGAGAACGCTACCATGGAGAGCACCAACCCAGGTGGAGAGCAGGAACTGCTGGAAATGGAGCCTTACCTGGGTTACCAGGAGCAGAGCTACCCATGCCAGGCTGCAGGCATGGAGCTCCCAAGCAACGTGGCCCATCAAGGTGCACCCAGGACGATAGGCAACTTGCAGATGGGTCCTGAACAGCTGGAGGGCGGCTTTGACCAACTGGACTATACCCAGCCCCAGTGCCAGATGAGCCTGGCTTTCCACACAACAGTGCGGCACTGGGATGGCGAGGGTGCAGGGCTTAATCCCGCACCCCCCTCTGCCATGGGGCAGTGCCACTCTGCCCAGTATGCAGTCCCAGATGCCAAGCACATGGGAGTAGAAGGTCATGGTGGTGAAGGCCAGCAGGGCACTTTCCAGTTCGGCCAGGCCCACATCAAGGCTGAGCAGCAGTTCCAAGCAGCTGCGCCTGCTCTGGCCTCTTGCCAGGGCATGAAGCAGCTGCCATACAGCCAAGCCCAGCCTGCCTGTGCCAGGGGTGAGGGGTACCACCAGCCTGAGAGCCAACAGGCCCCGTGCTTTGGTATGGGGCAACCCCCCAGCAGGAGGCCCCAGACCCCCATGCTGCAGGTCAAGGAGATGATGGTTCGGAGCTATGTGCAGTCGCAGCAGGCGCTGATGTGGGGGGAGCAGCCAGCCGGTGATGCCATGATGGGTATAGAGAGCGGGGGACAATGCCAGCAGCCCCAGCCGTACCCTGGCAGCCCCAAGTACCCGAGCTACCCTGCCAAGCCCCCACCAGCAACGGAGACCAAAGCACTTTCAAGCCCTGGAGGCCAGTGTTACAGCCCAGGGATGGTTCCCCACCCGCCTGGGGGCCCCAAGCCGCTGAGCAGGCCAAGCAGCTTGTGCTACCAAGCCAGCCTCCCTTATGAGACCCCTGGTGAGGGGGGCCCCCACCGGCTGATGCGCTTGCCCCCTCTCCGCAGCGCTGAGGAGGCCAGAGGTTTCTCCATGCCGTTGGGCAAAGCTTCCGGGAACAAGTTGATGAACGCCCACCAACGTCACTGCCAGCCCCCCAGCTGCGTGGCAGAGGATCCAGGTGGGCCCTTCACCCCCAGGCTGGACATCCTCAAATCAAACTCTTTCTCTTACCTGCCAGAAGAGCAGGTGTCCAACAGCTTGGACACTCTGGACTTGGAGAACACCCACTTGGACTTCACAGCTATCCTAGACGACGCAGAGGGCCTCAGCCCCACCTCCCCACCTGGCGGCCCAGCCAACATGGCTGTGGGGGACATGAGCTCCATGCTGAACTCGCTGGCAGGGGAGAACCAGTTCCTTAACACCCTTTCCTAGTACAGTTGGGTTCATGACAGAGATGACGGGGACCTGCTGTGAACAGGAACCAGATGGGCACAAGGAGAGACAAGGCCAGGGTACCTCTTGCTGGGCTGGACTCAATAACTTGAGGTTGGGGAGTGGGACTGGGGGCTCTGCAGGGAGACTGAGTCCAATTAGTAACTTCCAGGCTTGCCTTTTGGTACCAAATTGCATCTGTTGCAACCTCAGACGTCCTGTACAAGGTGGGTCTCTTGTTGAGAACTGTGCTGATGGTACTGGAGGAAGGACAGGTGGCCATAGGAAAAGGAAGTGGAGTCCTTCCACTCTCCCAGCTGGAAGAGCGAAACCCATCCATCCTCTGTCTCCCGCACTCCCCCAAATGAAACCAGTATTCTTAATAAGCATCACCCCAAAGTGCCTCTTCTGCAGAGTCCCCTATGCATTGAGAGCTCTGACAGGCTATCAGCCTGGTTCTAGAGTTTCTTGAGCACAGCTGCATACCTAGGGAAACATTTTATCCACAGAGGAACATGTGCAAAAACAGGGCTTTTAGGCAAATTGAAAACTTTGCCTGCATTTAGCAGGGGAGATCTGTGATCTTGAGCAAGCAGGAATGTGGCTACCTGTTCATGGTTCCTTCTTGCAAATTCCACAGGGAAGGAAGGAAGGAAGGACTTCCAGTGGAGGAAAGAATTGACTCTGGTTTTGCCTACATAGAGGCTCTGGAGGTTGGTGGTGGGGCTCAGAGCAAGCTCTTCTTTGCACATGGCAAATACACTTCTGGCACATTCGGGCCTTTCAGCTCTTGTCTGGTAAAGCTGCCTGGAGCCCTGAATTCCACACCAACCTGGGCGTTCTCCATTAGCTCCCATCCTGCAGTTGCCACCATGACAAAGCTCACATTGTGATGTAAGTGTAATGTTGGGGGATATGCAAAAACATCTGCTCTGGTGGCTTCTGCTTTCCTAAAGATACATGCCTCTCCACTATCCCTTGCTGTGAGAGCAGAATTGTGAAATCTGGCCCAATTTCACCAAAGGGCCACTCCATCCACACATCACATTTTTAAAGGCGTACATATAAGTGTCCTAATCCACCTCTGGTTGTGCATGTAAGTAACAGAATGCACATATAATTTATACCAGCAGTTCCCAGTCGAGAAAGGGAGATCTCATTGGGGCTGGGGCAATTATGTTTTACATGTGCACTTAAAAACAGATGCTTGTGATGAGCCCATGTTTGCATACATACATCAGGGAGCTGGGGTGGGCTATGGATCCTTGCCCGAGTTTATTACCTCTTGATGTATGAAAGGGTCCTTAAATGTCAGGCATTGGACAGAGAACTGAATCCCAGGGCTGAAAGATTAGGAAGTGAATGTGCATAACAGGCACACAAGCAGACCATAATGAGCCACAAGTGTAGAAAGCTGGAGGAACAACATCTCACACAGGATTGAAGTGCCTCACATGCTCATAACTCAGACAAGCAAGCCAAGTTACAAGGGATGACAAGACCCGCCCCTAAGGGCCCCCATGCCCTAAGATCACAGATCGGTCCAGCCTGCAAGAAAAATCCTTCTTGAACCCAAATCAGTTCAAAAGCAGGTTCACACATGTGTGTTGCATCACTTGAGTTGGGCTGCATATCTGGAGAACATTTACCTCCTTTTGAATCTCCCAATTTGGCAGGAAGCAAGGCAGCCACAACTGCTCCTGCTGATTCGCTCCTTCCTTGGCCCTTCTGTCCAGCCATCCTTCCCAACCTGTTTTAATTATCAGGGTTCCAGGGATGTGCCACGTGGGAAGCTGGTTGCCTTGACTCCCACTGCATTTGGGGATCTGAAGGTTTTTTACAGGTTGCAGCCTGGCAACTCCACAGGAAAGCAAATAAATCCCTTCCTCTAGCCTAGAGAAACATTGGCTAGAGGCAGCTCCTGCCATCTCAAGCTGCTTTGGGGGTTGTTTGTTTTTAACGTGCAGAAACCTGGTTGGGGCTGGCAACCCTCAATCTGTGGCACTTGTGCTCAGCTGGTGAGCTATAGCTCCTGCTATCTATTCAGTCCAGGTTCCCCAAATAGTTCAGAGGCTGGGTTCTTCAGTTCTGAATTTACATACAAAGATGGTGCCCTTTGTTCACAGGCTACAAATAAGCCAGGGGTTGGGGAGACTTGGAGGTAATGTTCAAACAGACCCAGCTGACTAAGCAAAACAAGTGCTGCAAAAGCTCTGGAGGGTTTGCATTGAGATGGACAACCACGAGAGTGGTGTTAAGAGTTAAAAGGAGACACCATCCCCTGTGGTTTTGGGACACTTGCCCCACTGTCACCTCTTCTAAACAGGTTTTGTAGGCTTTCAAAAACCTGTTTGACCAAAGATGACCAAGGACAATGAGCAGAGCCAAGGCCAGTGACGCTTTTGTCACCTCTCCTAAACACATTGCCTGTTACATTCCTGAGCCCTTGTCTTCTTTCTCCAAAGCAGACAGGGGGATTCCCTGCTTCTGGGAACAAAACATTACAGGGGGAGCACAAGAAGCTTAGTTCCACCACATCTCAGTATTGTCTTCTACATGCTGAGTGGCAGCCTCTCTCTCCCAGGTTTGGAGCAGGCGTCTTTATTCAGCCCTGCCTGGAGTTGCTGGGTATGGAACCATGCAAAGCCACGCTCCACCACTGAACACCAGCTTCTGTCACTGAGCTAGCACCTTCTCCCCCTCCCTAGTCTCCCTCAGGTACTTATTCCCAATGCCCTGCACTCAAGCATCCTCCTCCTAGCAAAAGAAAAAGGGAAAGGGGGAAAAAAGAACCTAAGTTAAACTTGAGAAACCAAAGAAACCTTTCATCCTTTTTAGTTTTTGTTTTGTATCTTCCTTTTGTATTTTAGCTGGGAAGCTAGACCAATGCCTGTCCCTTCCAGGTGATTTTTTTGTTCATCTATGGGAAGGGGAAAGTATTAAAGCAAAAGGGTGGGTGATAGAGGAAATTTCTAGGCATATCATAGTGACATGTATTTTTATGGATTGTATATAGGTGTGCAAGTATTTTTTACCTGTAAATCTTTCTCTCTCTTTTTTTAAAGAGAAAAAACACCAATAAAAATGAAAATTGAAAATATTTCCTAAGGAAGGAGAAGCAAATCTGTCCCTTTTATACACATTGAAAGAGACTCATATAGCTGTGGAACTACACCAAACATTTAGCCTCTTTTTAGCCTTGGTTTTCTTGCCCCCAAATATTTCTCCTCCCTAATGTAACCCTGGTTCTCATCATGCATTACAGCATCCATGCTCTCAGATCAATTATTGTTATTTTAATCAAACTTCTTAATTGAAACTGATTCTCCCTCCGTATTATCTCCTTGCATCCATCTTGGTCACTTTTAAATATTTTAGAAACACATCCAACTGCTCCAAAAATGGGGGAGATAGCTTTGTAACAAGTGCCCAGCCAGTCACCAGTGTGCACAGCATACTCTCACTTGGGCTCTATAGCTTCAGCATACTGAAAACTAGGAGAATGGGTTGCTCCTGATCTTGATCTAGGAAATGCACTGAACTTCCATAGTGGGCTTACTACCAAAATAATGTAGGCAATCTTCTACTGATTAACCTTTGCTTACTCAGTAGATTTTTGGATGGCAATGGCTCCAACAAGCTGCTTGAAGCAGACCTTTCCAGCCAGCTGAATTGCAGTTGATATAGAGATGCAGCTGATTGGGTGGTCAATAATGGATCCTTTTCAAATTGGCTGGATGTTTTTAAAAAATCATTTATTAAGGAGCAAGCAACTAGCGGTGCTTCCTGATTATACACAACCAAATCCTCCTCCTTCTTCAACAGTTGCGTGTGGCATACATAGCACATAAAGAAGCCAAGGTATGCTTTTAAATGTCATATTTGAAAAACGCCCACTGCCAAATACAAGGATGCACCCATTTCATTTGTTTTGAGCACAGGACTATTTGTGAGTTAATTTTCCAAATAAGTGTTTTGGGAGACCACACAGAAGTGAAGGAAGGGCAGACATGGAGTATGCGCCAGAAAGAGCCAGAAGATTTCAGAGAGCAAATTGTATGGATCATTTATGGACCAGTTTCCTGACTACAGGGATACAGTCTTTCTTTCTTGTTCAAGCACCTAATGTCATGAACAACTATAGGACCAGGAGAAAACCAACCGGGGGGGGCATTATGCAGGGATGAGGAATAAATTCATCTAATATATATTTTTTGCTTCTTAGGCAGTTCCTTGTCCAGGAGCCTCCTCAGATCCTCTGCAGCAGGTGTGGGCAACCTGTGGCTCCAGGTGTTGTTGGCCTTCAGCTCCCATCAGAGCCAGCCCCCACCAATGAGATGGGGTGAAACCCCCCCACCTCAGACAGCAGAGGTGCACAAGGCAGTGCCCCATCTGCCCCACTGCTTCCAGCACATGGTGTCACCCCGGGATGAAGACAAGCAACAATGCCTTGAGGAGCGCCCCAACTCTCAGAGAAGTCTGTGAGAGCCTGGGCATTCCTACATGGCAGGCACTGCTGCTTGTCTTCCCCCTCCACACCGCCACCACCCCACCCCGGGGCTGAGAAGGCAAGCAGAAATGTTTTGTGGAATCACAGAATTGAATCTCGAAGGGTCATCTAGTCCAACCCCCTGCAATGCAGGGATCTCAGCTAAAGTATCCATTACAGGTGGCCATCCAACCTCTGCTTTAAAGCCTCCAAGGAAGGAGAGTCCACAACCTTGCCAGGGAGATGGTTCCACTGCTGAACTGCTCTTACGATCAGAATGTTCTTCCTGATGTGATGTTTAGCCAGAATCTCCTTTCTTGTAACTTGAAGCCAATGGTTTGAGTCCTACCCTCCAGAGCAGGAGAAAACAAGCCCTATAGATATTGGAAGATGGCTATCATATCTCCTCTCAGACTCCCAAGAGCATTCCTGCACACAGCATTGTAGCTCGTCCCATCCCCCTCCCCGGGGTTGGAAAAGAGCGCTCCAGCTCTCACTGAGTGCGGTGAGAAGGGGCAGCATAGGGTGGGGTGCAGCACATTCCCGTTTCACCTTGGGTGGCGAAATGAGATGGGCTGCCCCTGGCTCCCATCATCCCAGAGAATTGGCAATGCCAGCCGGGGCAGTTGAGAATTTGAGTCTAACAACATCTGAAGGGCCACAGGTTCTTCACCCCTGATCTATAGTTTATTCCTGTAGCCATTAGGAAACTGCTTTTCTCCCCCACCAAACTGAGGTTCCCAAGATGCTTGATTCTGCCCTGTACAGTAGAGAGGGGATGGATCACTCAGAAATTCTTTTTATTGAATGCTTCCCTTCCTCAACTATTACAAGTCACTGAGAAAACCAAGATGAAAAGCTCCAGGAACTATGTGCCAGCCTTGTAAATAAGTCCACAAAAGCCTACAAAAACAGAAACAAAACAAACAAAAAATGTGTTTGCTATGAGGGTAGTAGCCACTGTCTCCATAGTGGGCATGGAAAG
Organism: Zootoca vivipara; assembly: GCF_965207765.1. Classification (NCBI taxonomy): domain Eukaryota; kingdom Metazoa; phylum Chordata; class Lepidosauria; order Squamata; family Lacertidae; genus Zootoca; species Zootoca vivipara. The sequence goes on from NC_142584.1 coordinate 2,502,772, forward strand.
GCTGGCTACTAACTTTTAAGACTCATCCAAAAAAAAAAGGACTTCTACTGTGTGAGCTGGATAACTTTTTCTCCATTCCACCAACCTTCTTCCTCCATGGCTGAGGTTGGCAGAGGAGACAAAGTGTGGTCCATTCCTTTTCTGCTAGTGTGCTCACTTGCCCACAAGAGATTCTTGATCAACTAGGGCTACCAGATGAGTTGTTAAATGCCAACCTCTTTGTATGCCATGAGCTAGCCTTCCCAACCTGGTGCCCTTCAGAGATTGCTGGGCTATAACTCCCATTGTTCCTGGGCTTTGGTCATGTTCACTGAAGCTGATAGGAGCTATAGTCCTAAACATATTGAGAGTGACAGATTGGGGAAGGCTGCCATAAGCTATGACCCAAATGATTCAGAGAGCCACAGCCTTATTAGAGTGGATGCTCTGTCATTCAACCAGCTCTTCCCACTGTAACCAGTCCTAAATGTCATAGCTCTGGACCAAAAAACCCTGTACTGGATCTCCAGTACAGAAAATTCAACAGCTTCATTAAGCTATAGTTCCCAGCGTTGTTTTCAGGAAACCATGGCAGTTTCAAAGTAGTTTTACGTTTCTTTTAATTAAAAAGTACTGATGTGCCCTAACATAATGAGTCATGAAGGAGACCTAGAGCAGGCATGAGGAAGCTGGTTCCTTTCAGAAGATGCTGGACTCCGAAACTCTATCAGCCCCAGGCAGCATAGCCAATGGTCAGGGACAATAGGAACTGTGGTCCAGAAACCTCTTAAGACAGGCATTGGTTCCTTGTTCCTGTCCTAGAGGATGTATGCTTTACCGCATGACTTTACAGCAAGGGCAAAATGAGGAACTGGTGCAGAAGGGTGCAAAAACAGAGCAAAGAAGCCTTGCACATCATGTGGAGAAAACATAACTGTTGGCTCAAGAGAATGAGCTGCAGAACTTGGCTGAATGATGATGTCAGAGGGACAGGATTAATGGGGAGTCTATTTTCGACATTCTCTTTTCACATTCATACTCAAGGAATCGTGCTGAACCCTGTGGGCCTAGGTCCAAGCGCTGCCAGTCTCAGCTTCATTTTGCCTCAGCTACATTTGAGGCGTCAGAAATAGTTCTTTGTGGGGGTAGGTAGAGAACACCTTTCCCTATGGTGCACCAGCTTCTAAATTTGACTCAGTCTCAAGATCCTGGATGATGACCCTGCAGAGCCCAAGCCACCTAGAAATCCACACCGCAAGAAGCTGATGCCAAGCAATACTGGTCTAATAGCAAATGCGAGGTCAGTGGTGCTCCGAGCCAATGCTTTGCCCCAGGACTAGATGATCTCTGATTTAGTACGCCTTCAAGATAAAATCGTCAGTCTCTGAGATTTAGGTGCCAGCCATGTCATTCAGCACCTGGGGCCACAAAGATGCTGGGGAATTCAGTAAGAAGCAGCTCCACCACCTGGTTCTGGTACACCATGCCCTCCACCAGGCTGGTTGCATCTCGCTCATGTCTCAGGAGTGTTGGACCAAAGACAATGCCAATGTTCTGTGTCGTCATCCGGTTGATATCTGAGTGCTCCATCACTCTGAAGGGGGGAGGGGGAGAGAGAGAGAGAGAACCATCATAAAGCACTGGCCTCTGTCTAACACATCCAAGGCCAAAGAAGGCATGTGGATATGCTTTGGGTTTGAGATCTAAAAAGAAAAAGTGGTGCTCAACCAGCTTGAAAGTCACATCCCATGAACTGGAATGTCCTTTCCCTAGTCTATATGTGGGCTTGTTGTAATAATCCAGGTTAGAGGAAAACATTTTACACACGCTTCTTTCTCTGCACATCACACTAGGGAATATTTAAGATTTGAAGCCCCCAACATTCTTTCTTTTTACGACCTACAAAAGACATCCTTTGACATTCTGATTCCAGTCAGCTGGAACTTCTATTTCTCACCACTGTGTCATGTAGTGCTAGCTCCCAAATACCGGTACTCCAGCTTTCCAAACTCAGTATAGCCAGGGCCGTCTCTAGGCCCGGGCCAGGTGGCGCAAGGCGCCAGGGCGCCTAGCCACCAGGGGCGTGGAAGAGGTGGCGAACGGCTGGTGTCTGGGAGCAGCTCCTGCTGGCCGTGCTGTGGGGCAGGGAAGCGCTCCCGGCTCAGGAGGTCCTGAGGCCGCTGCCATCCTCTGCCTCCGCGGCACCCGGTGGCCATGACGCCGTGCCCGCCCTGGGCAGCAGCGGTTCCCCCAGAAGCGAGGCGGCACAGAGCAGCAATGCCTGGAGGGCGCCTCCGCCATGCCGCGCCAGGCAAAGTGCTGCTCAGTAAAGGTCAGTGACTCTGGGAAACGGGGGGGGGGGCACCGGAGGGACCTTTGCACCACGGCGCCGGATGGGCTTAAGACGGCCCTGAGTATAGCCTTGCAGAGTAGATCTGATAGGAGAAGCAAGAGAGCTGGAATTATACCAGTTTGCTTCCACAATATACCTTTTCTCTGCAATTGCTATCCTGTGATTGTGTGTGCACAATGCAACGTAATTGCAAGTCCGGTGATGACAGATAAAACCCTCATTGTTTGTCAGTCTTTTAATGGGATTTTAAGCAAGGTTTTTTAACAGGATATTTAACAGCTACCTTCTAATATTAGTAACCAATGCCACACATGCCAGTAACAGGTAGTGGAATAAGAAAACAATTAGGGTTGGATGGTACATTAATCCTGCTTCCTTACTTGCGAAGATGCTCCAGTAAATAATGCAGTGTGTCCCGGTTCGGTTGGGGGAGGCTCTGGATCAGTCCTGCAAGCTTGGATACTTCTTTCTTGGGTTCAGACGACTCTGTGTAGGGAAAAGCAACCAGCCACTCCTTAATTGGGCAGGAGGTGAGATAACAGGCATGCTTAGAGAGACACCACCAGCTTTCAAGAGGCATCATCAGGAGCCACAAGAGACCAGGAAATGGCTTGAGGTTCTTGCTCATCTTGTGAAACAAACAGGACTTCTAATCTTAGCAACAGAATGCAAATGACTCTGCAGTGATTACACTGCTAATAAAGTAATTTTACAAACCCAGATCTTAGTTGGTGAAAACCAAGGCTTTGGGGTTTAATTACTCAAAAAAGTAGGAAGTTACTAGGTGAATTATTGCAGAAAAGGGCAGTATATACTTGTTCTGAGCCATTTTTCATCCCCAGCTGCAGAGAAAATTGTTGGCAGCTGATATATGTGCTCCTGCAGCAGGTATTTTACCCACCATGTGATCTCGGCTTCTCTACCTGCATTTCACCCAAGCTCTAAGTTATGCATGGGAGCCACTAATGTGCTAACTGGGGGCGGGCAAGGGGAAATGTGATGTCATCTGAGCTGCCAAGTCTCCCACTGAAAAATGCGGGATCAGCAGCGGTGCGGCACCGGAAGTCACTTCTACGCATGTCTTGACATGTGTAGAAGCAACTTCTGGTGCCGCTCTGCTCGATTTCCGGTGCCCAGACATGGGCAAAGCGGCACCCGAAATGGAGCCTCCCTGGCAGGTAGGAAATCTGGGGGATTTACGGGATTTTTTTTCTGTTCGGGATAACAGCGGGAAATGGATTAAAATCTGGGGGTTTCCCGCGAAAAACGGGAGACTTGGCAGCTATGGATGTCATTCCTTTTGGTCAGGGATGTCCAACAGGTAGATCACGATCTACTGATAGATTGTGGAGGGTCTGTGGTAGATCGCGGTAGATCTTGGGAGACACCCCCCCCCCAAAAAAAACAACTTGGGCTCCCTAAAAATAGCTCAACAACTTTGGTAGATCACTGCCAGTTTTTTATAGTGGGAGTAGATCTCAGTCTCTTGAAAGTCGGACCAAAGCCAAAAGGCAAGGACAGGAAATACACTTACTGACACAAGCCACAAATTCATCAAAGAGGTTGTACGGAACCAGTGGCTCAGGCAGCTCCCGGAAGAAAAGCTTGAGGGCCCCTGTTACCACATGCACATCGTCCCATTGGGGGTCACTGAGGCGCAGCTTCTCCTCTAGAAAGGGAGAAATAAGACAGTAGAGCTGCTGAAGACAGGCAAATGAGGAGTCAGAAAAGTCTGCCTGAAAGGAATCATTGTGCCCAGGTCACAAGAAGCAATTGTTCCACTCTCATTCTGCACTGGCCAGGCCACATTTGGAGTACTGCGTCCAGCTCTGGGCAGCACATTTTAAAAAGGACATTGAACTGTTGGAGTGTGTCCTGACAAGAATGGCAAAGAAAAGCAAGGTCTATGAGGAACAGTTGAAAGAGGTGGGTATGTTTAGCCTACAGAAGGGTAAAGATAGGCAGACGTCCCAGCTGTCTTTCAAATGTCTGAAAGGCTGTCACAAAGAGGGAGGAGATTAATCCTGTGTTGCTGCAGAAAAAAGGACAAATTGCAGGGAGTTGTATTTCCCTATACTCAGGAGAAGCATGCTAACTATATACAGTGGAACCTTGGTTTTCAAGTGTCTCAGAAGCCAAACAATTTGGAACCCAAACACCAAAAGCCCAGAAGTGAATGCTTCCATTATGGAACGCACTTCAGTCAGTGCCGTCGGAAGCCACTCGGGCACCCGGAGCAGCAAACATGATGCGCCTCCAGGGGTGTCGTGTTGCTATGCACATGCGCGCTACATAGCAGGGTGGCGGTGGCGGCGCCCGCGCTGCCCCCAAAACACGGAGCTGGGAGCAGCCCGCTCCCCCTGCTCCCACCTTGCTACGCCCCTGACCTCAGTAGTTGAATGGCTTCCGAGGCGTCTTTCTTCATTTTTCTCAATGGAATTTGCCAACCGCCCATTGCGCCTCAGTTGTTGAATGTTTCAGAAGTCGAATGGTCTTCCGGAATGGATTACGTTCAACGACCGAGGTACCACTGTATAAGAGTTGACTGACAATGAGACAGACTGCCTTGGAGAAGGTGGAGCTATTTAAGCAGAGGCTGGGCAGCCACCTGTCAAGGGTGCGGTAGTTACTTCCTGCATTACATATCATGCACTGAATGGGGGCTGGACTAGATGACCCCCGGGTCCCCTTTTCAGCTCTGTTATTCTGCACCTCAAGAGAACTGCATCCTGCATTCAAGGCACAAGTTGGCTCCATAAAAGGCTTCCATCTCTGCCTTGCTTGTATTGTGTTTCTCATTCTGTGTTCTTGAGCTCAGAGACAAAGTTGTAAAGAAGCAAGCACCCGTCATTACCTTGCTCAGGGAAGACGTAGCGCCCATCTGAGGTCACTGCCCGCTCTGCAAGACAATGCAATGGTTACTGAGGGCACCAGTAAGAGGAACAAGGCCTTTGGCAATCCTATCTTCACAGCATGTCTTACATAGATACAGATCAGCAAGCCATACACAGATTCAACCTTCTCCTTCTTATGCTTCAGCTCTATGATTTATACACATATTAAAGCAGTATGTTTACATTCATAGGTTTGCCTTTTGCCTTATTATAAATAATTGCAAAAGCAGCTGCAAAATTGCTTTGGGGGAGCAGGCATGTGTGCATTGGCTACCTTCCAGGTGCCAGGCAATAGGTGGCTTCTGTCCTCTGGCTGTTCTACAGCTGAACCACACTGGAAACAAAACTAGAGACCTATTCTCCACCCCCAAGATAGGAAAACATGTATGTTGGTATTGAATAGGCTGAAAAGTACTTTTCAAACTGGCCCCCGTTTTTCCAATGCTTCCTGTACCATCACAAAAGGAAAAGCCCAGTGACAGAGGACAAGATGGCTTTGAGACTCAGCAACTCCTTTCTCTGCAATCCCCCCCCCACTTCTATTTATCACTGTAATTACTCACCATGATCAACTATGAATCTCAGCTTTTGAATAACGGCCAAGTTCCCACTGACCCTGTAGATTCCATCTACATCCAGTCCTGAAAAGCAGAGGAGAAACCCTCCTGTGAAATCTCATGGACCCCCAATGGAACTAGGCAAAGTGAAGGCAGGAGGCTACTACCAGGGTCAGGGTCAGGGCCAATTCCCAGCCCAGGCGATGCCTCATGGAGAAGGAATGGTGAGCACAGCGTACCTCTCTGTTCCACAGCTTCCACACACTGCTGGACAAAACGTGGGACGGTGCCCCCTTCCCGTTGGCACAAGGCTTCTAGCCGGCAACCAAAGACCTGGTCTGGGGAAATAACAACATCAATAATACCCCACCCACTCTGGGCGGCTCCCGGCAGGATATTAAAAACATGATAAAACATCAAACATTAAAAACTTCCCTAAACAGGGAATCTGCCTTCTGGTGTCTTCCAAAAGTCAGATACTATAGTTGTTTAAGGAGGGTGTTCCACAGGGAGGGCGCCACTACCGAGAAGGCCCTCTGCCTGGTTCCCTGTAACCTCACTTCTTGCACTGCCAAGGGAACTGCCACAAGGCCTTCCGCGTTGGACCTCAGCGTCCAGGCAGAATGATGGGGTGGAGGTATACTGGGCTTTAAAAGTCAGCACCAACACTTTAAATTGTGCTCGGAAACGTACTGGGAAACAATGTATGTCTTTCAGGACCAGTGTTATGTGGGCTCGGCGACCACTCCCAGTCACCAGTCTAGCTGCCGCATCCTGGATTAGTTGTTGTTTCTGGGTCACCTTCAAAGGTAGCCCCACGTAGAGCACATTGCAGTAGTCCAAGCAGGAAATAACTAGAGCATGCACCACTCTGGCGAGACAGTCTGTGGGCAGGTAGGGTCTCAGCCTGTGTACACCAGATGGAGCTGATAAACAGCTGCCCTGGACACAGAATTGACCTGCGCCTCCATGGACAGCTGTGAGTCCAAAATGACGTCCAGGTTGTGCACCTGGTCCTTCAGGGGCACAGTTACCCCGTTCAGGACCAGGGAGTCCCCCACACCCGCCCGCCCCATTCCCCAAAATCAGTACTTCTGTCTTGTCAAGATTCAACCTCAATCTGTTAGCCACCATCAATCCTCCAACCTTCTCCAGACACTCACACAGGATCTTCACCGCCTTTACTGGTTCTGATTTGAAGGAGAGGTAGAGCTGGGTATCATCCAGAGGAGAGAACTGCATCTGGAGGGCACCATGTTGGCTCCTGCTACATTTCATGTTCACAACAGCCACACCAAAATTTACACCCATCTATTGCAGCCATGCTGGTCATGATTATGGGGAATTATTTTGCCTTTTCAAGGGTTTCCCATCTGAAGCATTACGAGCAAGTACATCATGATGCCAATTCTACAATACCTCTAAAAGTCCATCATTCATACACCACCTAAGCTGAAAGGGTTTGGGTAGTCACCTCGGATCAGTCCTTTTTCCTGCAAACTCCGCAGTGGAGGCCGTTTGGCTATGAACCGCCTCAGCTTGCTCTTGACCCGCTTCTTGTAGGCTCTGTCTGGACTTGAGGGTGCTAGGAGATGGGCAGGGAGAAGGGGGGAGAGAAGAAGTTAAGGCAGCTGCTACAGTAGCTGAAGCTCAGATGTCCCAGCTCCCCTACCTAGGCCAAGGCAGCTTTATTTAAGAAACTCACTTAGCATTCCCCACACCCAGATTTGCTTGACACAGACCTGCCTCCGCCTCATTCTTCAGAGCACCTGGCTCCTCCTCATCATCAGCACTGAGGTCCACAAGTTCAGCACTGTTGGACCGGCAGAGTGGATACAGAAGTGGCTCATCCAGAGGATTCTCTTGATCCTGCAGTGTGGAAGGGAGGCAGATGAAGCCAGTAGGGGTGGAGCAAAGCAGGCAAATGAATTTAATTCATAATTTATCCCAAATGCAAAATGCGGTGTTTCATTGCTAGGGAGACCTAGATTGGGCTGGCCAGTGACTTGTCATGGTGATGCAACCCTGACCCACATAATCTTCCAATTGGCATTTCATTTAATTCCAGTCTTCCTCAACCACACTTTCAGCTTTGCAACTGGCCCCTTAAAAGCCCTGGGTCTGGAAAGCGGGAGGAGGGCAGAGGGGCCAGCTGTAGTGCCATTAGCCTTCCCGGGTGGTCTGCTTCTATCATGTACCAATCCTTCTCTGACACCATGGGTCATATCTTCAATGGAGTAAGATTTATTACAGGCATCCCCAAACTGCGGCCCTCCAGATGTTTTGGCCTACAACTCCCATGATCCCTAGCTAACAGGATCAATGGTCAGGGATGATGGGAATTGTAGTCCAAAACATCTGGAGGCCGAAGTTTGGGGATGCCTGATTTATTAGGTTTGGCCCTAGTTCCCTGTTTCCACATCAAGCTGTATTTTTTAAAAAACAAAACAAAAAACACAAATCCATTTTTAATGTGTTTCCCCGCAAAACACGCAGTTTTATACTATTTTAATACAGCCTTATTCTAAAATGTATTTTGTACACATTTTAACATAAAATATAATATTGGTAACTTGCTTTTTCAGCTGAAAACTATTGCAATAACTGCATTTCAATAATAACTGCATTTCAATCCATGTTTCAGTCCCAGGAAGTGCAAATGAGAATGGTTCATTAAAACAAATGCAGATTTCTAACTTTGAAGAGGGGGAAGAGCCTTTTGGTTTGCCTGACTCACCAGCCTACGGATGACCCTTCTGATTGCCTGGAACCAGTCTTGGCTGACAGCCTCACTACCTGATTGCAGGAGATACTCATTGCCTGTCACGGTGCGGAACTAAGAAGAACAGAGGGGGAAAGGAGAGAAGGCAGGCTGGATTAGGCAACGGCTCTGTGTAACCCTGTGTTTTCCTAGAATACATTGTCTTGCATTTCAAAGGAAATCTGTATGAGGAGCCACTGGACATAATAAGAGCCCTGCTGGGTCAGGTTAGAGGCCCAACAGTCCTCTTTCATAGTGACCAACAAGATGGGTCTTGAGAAGCCAACAAGCTCCTGCAATAGCAGTCTCCCACCACCTCCAATCCCAGAGAGGGAATTTAGCTAGGAGTGAGGAGTTGACTAACCCTTGAGAATGTTACAGGTAGGTAGCCGTGTTGGTCTGAGTCGAAGCAAAATAAAAAAATTCCTTCAGTAGCACCTTAAAGACCAACTAAGTTTATATTTTGGTATGAGCTTTCGTGTGCATGCACACTTCTTCAGATAATTGCTTCAGATAAGGTAACTGAAGAAGTGTGCATGCACACGAAAGCTCATACCAAAATATACACTTAGTTGGTCTTTAAGGTGCTACTGAAGGATTTTTTTTATTTTCCTTGAGAATGTGCTTTTGAGCAGATTCTCACCATCCACTTCCCAGCAGAGACAATCCATGGTCTGGAAATTATCCTCTCTCTTCTCCATGCAGGGCACCTGCAGTAGCCCTTCTTGAGCTGCTTCTCTATTGCAGGCCAACACAGGACCATTAAAGGTCAACTCTGTGTTCTTAAGTGAGAGGAGCAAACAAAGCCACAGTGGGGGCAAAAAGGGCTCAGTTCTTGGCAATGTGACATCTGACCCCAGGTATCCCACAGGTCAAGGCTCATTTCCTGAGCGTTCACACGCTTACATGGATGACGTTCCGCTTACTGGACAAGTCCCTGGCCCAATCAATGCGGGCACCACGCAAATCCACACTGCTTTCAGGCCGGCTACTGGCTGGAGTCTGCAGGAAGAGAGGAGAAGGAGTTAGCTGGGAGAAGGACACAGGAGGCCTCTGCTGTCAAGCACAACCAGTTCTTCCTTCCTCCTTCACCTTCCACATTGTGCCCTGCTTGCCCCACTCACCCATGCAGCTGCCATCTTGGGGTCCTTGTAGAACATGAGGCTGTTCCCAGCCAACACCAGCCACGAAGATGCCCAACACTTTCTGCGGGGGGTGGGGGTGCGAGAAGCAGGGTGAGAGTCTATGGGGATGAATCTGACAGCATGCATATTCTGAGCGCACACACAAAAGCAGGAAAACAAATGCCCCCACATTCAGGCATGTTACATTGATTGCATTAATTGGCTGGACTAAGCACTGCAGTTATATAAATGAACCCACCTCAACCTTACATTGAAAGCAGCCAGTGGCTTTCTTGCATTTTCAGACTTCATATGGAAGACTTCATTGTATCTTGCTCTGATGCCGTCACACCCAGAACCTACTTTATGTCTTCAGGCTGCCCTCCCCTCCCCTCCCCTTCCTGAAGGCAGCTTCTCTAGGAGACAGAAAACTCTAATCCTAACCCTCCCCTGCCTTGCGGGAAGATAAGGCTAAGGAATAAACCCTACACAAATCCTGAGAGGAGTCCCTAAGGTGGTTGGATGGCACCTTGGATGCCTCCTTTCAGCAATTCCTGCAGCCAAGTTGGTGCCAAAGGGAGTGCTCTGCTTTCCTTTGGACCACATGAGTGAGTCTGAGAGGGAGGTCTTGTCATCTCTGGGCAGCCCAAAACCTCCACACACACTGTCCAGGCTCGCACCCCAAGGATGTCCCTTCAGTGCTGCTAATGCAGCTGTTTGACTTCACCCCTGGGGCGGACTCCATTATCTCTCAAGACAAATGGATGTCAACAAGGAATCAGGTGAGACTTTCTTTACCTATTTCCTGTTCTCTGGAACTAACTCAATATCCCAGTTTGAGCCTGAGGGAAGGAGAAAGAATTCCTCCTAGGTCATAGCTGAAGAACTATGTTCAGATGTTGCTGGATTCCATCTCACATCAGCTCCAGCCAGCGTGGCTGGTGATGCATGAGCACTGGAGCCTCGCAACTCTGGAGGCCACAAGTATCACCACAGCCCTGCCTTAAGACCAACTGGTCTCATTGCTGCCCACTTTTTGAAGACCCTGGGGCCTTCCACAGTCATTGGCATGGTAGTATATCCATCGTATTGCCCACAAGGCTTATTTAGATACTCCAACCTCTTTGATTAATATGTGTCCCATTTCACACAAGCTTGCTTCCTCTGCCCCACCAAACTTCTCCCCTGATGGAGAGAACCCAGGCTCAAATCTGCTTTATTTCCTCCTAGGTTGGCTGGGCCCCCTCCTGATCTGTGACAGTAAGCTGAAAAAAGGCCCAATTATCCACTGACAGCCCTTTTGTCCCTTCACAGCCAGGACATTGCTTGTCAAAACCCCTTCAGCTGTGAACTGCTATCCAGCTGGAAGTGAGCAACCAGCCAGGTTAGCATGAAGACTAGAGGACCAAGGGCTGCCCAGTTTCCACCAAAAGGAATAGGGGGAAGCACCCCTCCTCAAGCATCTTCCCACTGCAGGGGGATTCCAGCGAGGTACCTGAGTTTTCGGCCTCCTTCTGCAATCTTGGTTTTGTTCAGCTGTCCGGTTTTCTCCACCATCTGCAGCGAAGAAGCATCAGCATCAGCAAGCACCATGGGCAAACCCTCTGACCTTTTCTGAGCTGCAGGATACTCCCCAATAGCCTCTGTTTCTCAACAGAGCTTAACCTGCATCTCTCCATCATATCAGACAGGCGCTTGTTCTATTGCAGGGGTCCCCAGACTTACCGGCGTTTGGGCCGGTTCCAACCGCGCCGATCGCGCGGCGGGCCGGAGGACGGGGGAGCGCGCGCCTGTGCGGGCCGGCAGGCGGGGGAGTGCGCGCCCGTGCGCATGCTGGCGCTTACTGGCGCGGTGGCGCGCTTCCAGGGTGGAAAAAGCGCTGAAAATCCGTTGTGCACATGCGTATGGGCCTCCCCCGACCCGGAAGTGCACCAGAAATGACCTCTTCCGGGTCGGGAGAGGCCCATACGCATGCGCACAAAGGATTTTTGGCGCTTTTTCCCCGACCCGGAAGAGCGCTGCTTTTATATGCTGTAAGAGCGGGCGGCGGGCGGCGGGGGTCGTCGTGGGCCGGATTGGCAGGCCAATTGGGCCGCATCCGGCCCCCGGGCCGTAGTTTGGGGACCCTGTTCTATTGCCTTCTCAGATGACTACTGAAGACATTCCTTTTCCATCAAGCCTTGGAGCTGGTTTTATATATGATCTTATTGTTGGTGTTTAGGATTAGGTACTGCACTGGGTACCTAATCCTAAACCTAGGAGGATTAGGTAAACCTAATCCCAACCTAGCAGTTCAAAAGCTGCAAGTAGATAAATAGGTACCGCTCCAAGCGGGAAGGTAAACGGTGTTTCTGTGCGCTGCTCTGGTTCGCCAGAAGCAGCTTTGTCATGCTGGCCACATGACGCAGAAGCTGTACGCCGGCTCCTTCGGCCAATAACACGAGATGAGTGCCGCAACCCCAGAGTCAGTCATGACTGGACCTAATGGTCAGGGGTCCCTTTACCTTTACCGCACTGGGTCTCCCTAGCCCACCCTGCAAAACTTTATTTTTCCAAAGGCTGGATTCCACTCCCTGTCGCCCCTTTGCTTCATTCACCCTCCAAGCCACACCGCCGGTAGCAAACTGTGCTCGCCTTCTATTATTCCTATTATTATTGGGTAGTCCATTGCCTGGGCTGCACTTTTGACTTCAATCGGATCTTGCCTGCAAGTTTTCCACAGGCATCTGGTTCACAGGTATATAGTCTAGGACTATTGGTGCCATTGGCCTGATCCCACAGGGCTCTCTTCTTATAAGAGCATCCTACCCCACCCCAAAACTGAGAAAGACGCCTGCCTGACATGGCTGTCCTAAACTCGGGGTGCTCACTGCTCCAGATCCTTTCCAGTGGGGAGGCGGGGAGGTTTCTTTGCTCAATTATATTTATATCTAGCTTTTCCTCCAGGGAGCTCAAGGTGGTTTATAGATGGTCCCCTCCCTTTTATCCTCACAACAATCCTGTGAGGCCAGCCGGCCCCATGGTCACCCAGTGAGCTTCACACACTCTAACCACCACACCACACTTACATGCAGCAGGTCAGGGCTGTCTGTGGGGGAACCATTGGCAGATCCCGACGGTGCAGGGTATTCCTCTAGCCAGGCCTCACAACTGTGTTGTGAAAGGTTCCGGCGATGACTTCCCTGGAAGGAGAGAGACACAGAAGAAGTGAGTCTCCCAGCCTCTTTGGTGTATCAAGTCCAGGGCCAGCCCTGCCATTAGGCAAAGGGAAATGACTGCCCTCAACAGCTGGTTCTGGATGAAACGAAGGGGTGGCAAACAGCTGCTTATTTCATTTGTTATGGGTGATATCCAATGTTAGTCCTTCTCAGAGTAGACCAACTAAAATCAGTGACCTCAAGTCCACTAATTTTGGTGGGTCCACTCACAAAGTTTGGATAGCACCCTATCTTTTATTGTCTTTTTCTCTGCCAGGGAACGGGGAAAGGAATTTCTGCTTCAGGTGCCAAAATAATGTGGCTGACGTTGGTTACTTTTGCACCTTTACTTGACATGGGTTGGAGGGGAGGCCATGCCATTTGCCACTCTGCCTCACGCAGCCAAATGTCTTGGGCAAGCCCTGGTCCAAACACATTCTACACCATTGCCCTGCCCCTCCTGTTCTCACACCTGCAGTTCCAGACAGACACAGAGTAACGCAAGGCTGCGTACTGACCGATGCCCCCCAAGGAATCCTGGGAATTGTAGTCTGTGATAGGTATACTGCAGTTCCCAGGATTCTTGCAGTGGGAGGGATTTGCTCTAAATGTCTGGTGTGCACACAGCCTCCATTCATTACCACATGTACCTAATTCCTCCACTTTTGGGCACACAGTTGCTCCCCAGCCCCCCCCCCGGTGACTTACCTTGGGCACGTGTGTCTCTGGCAGCACCATGGACTTGGTGTAGCTCAGCTTCTTGTCCCTGGTCCTGAGACCCTGACTCCCAGCCTCCAGCTCCCCCCTCTTTGCTCCGTCTGGGTCTTTGTCCAGTGTTTCACCCAGAGGAGGGTCTACAGGAGCTGAGGGGCTGTGTCCCTCTGCCTCTCTCAAGCGCTGCAAAAAATGCAGAAACACAGAAGGGGGGGGAGGATAAAGTGGTGTGTGTGTGTCAGGAAGAGAAGCTTCTATCTAGAGAACCGGACAGCTTCCAATTAAAAGAGGTTGCCCTTCCCCCTCCCCACCCCAGGCTCAGCAATTCCAGAGACTTAATCCCCAGGGGCCCCCTGCTATTTCTTTCAAACCTCCTCTCTCACATAAGCAACAGCCCTCCACCCTCCTGACCCACCCACCCCCCATCTGTCCTGCCCTGACCCTCTGCCGCTGATGATCCTAACAAGACCTACAGGCACAAGCTCTCCTGGTGGAGGAGGGACGCACGGGGCAGCGGGGCGTGGGGAGATGGAAGAGCCAGCTTGGGAGATTAGCTGGCACTGGCAGGCTGGCTCCTTCCCCTTGGCCAGGACTCCTAGTTCGTTAGAAGTAATTACTGCAGAATTCCTCCAGCAGCGGCCCAGGGAGAGGGTGCCAGGAAGCAAGGGGCTTCAGAGGGAGGCAGCCTGTGGGGGGAGGGAGGTGGCAGCAGGTACCTGTTTGTAGGGTTCCCCAACAGGTGAGCCGCCGCCCCCAATAATGGACCAGGGGGCCCTGTGTGGTATAGTGCTTAATAGTTCTCAGCTGGGACCTGGGAGATCCGGGTTCAAATCTTGATGCAGTCATGGATATCGCTGGGTAGCCTAAGGCTGCTTCCAGACTGTTGCCATTTTTGGGTGGGATTCAGTCACATACCAGCATATTCAGGCTGTGCAATGCAAATTGGTTTGGTGCTCTGGACTTTTTGCAATAAGGAAAGTAATGGGGAAATACACGCTGGAAAGTGTGAGATCACAATTGCTTGACACAACATTGTCTATCCTTCCAGCAAACAAATATTCAATAAATAGTTGGTGCTGTCCAAACCCCCTACAAACTTTGTGCAAACAGATCCGGATGAATGGTAAATAAGCAGGTTGTCCAGAAGCAATCTATTTCTTTGCCTTACCCACCTCACAGCGTTGTTGTGAAATTGAAAGGGCCAGGATGGGAGGCAACAATGTGAGCTTATCACCTAAGCACTGCTTGCCAGCCCACCCCCCTTGAGAAATGCTTGAAGTGATGGAGGTGAGATTCTGCACTAGCAGTTGCACACACTGGTAAGAACCAGCAGCAGCCTCACCATCTCCTGGCTCCTTCGCGGGGGTTTCCATGACTTCTCGCCCGTCACTGGCTTGTAATAGTAACTGCGCAGGGAGCCAGAATCGATGTGCTGCTCCCAGGTGTCCAGCACCTGCAGTGGGGGGCTGCGAGGGCTGGGGGGCATTGTGGCTGGTTGCTTCATCTCCTCCAGGTTGCAGTAAATTGGGGTCTTTTCCCCAACGGGATGATGGGGAGGCAGGTGAGTATCATCTAACATCTGTCAGAAGAAAACAGGGGTGCTCATTTTTTTCAGATATTAAGAGGAGGCAGTTTCTCCTCATTGTGGAATGCAAAACAAGTGAGAGGAAGCCTCCATAGCATGGGATTTTCATGGTGAACCCAATAAAGAGCTCTGGATAACTTAACTTCAAAAATAAACATTTTCCAATCCTGTTATGTACTGAGCTGAATCCTAGAACAATAGGATTCAGAATCAGCGGGAGCTACCCAATCCAACTCCAGGTGGAAGTGAATCCGCAACCTGATTGGCCTGCTGGAGCAGCCAATCAGGCGGCTGGCAGAAGCGAATCTGCTACCTGATTGGCCTGTAGGAGCAGCCAATCAGGCTGCAGGCAGAAGTCAATCCACAATATAATTGGCCCACAGGTGTAGCCCTGAAGTAGCCAATCACGCAAGGCCCATTGTGTAAATAATGTATATAAGCAGATGGTTTTGGGAAAAGAGCCATTCTTCTTCTCCTCTTCTCCTTGATGACTATGAGCTGAATAAAGAGCATGAAATTCACTCTCGACTCCGAGTACATTTCAAATCCCCTAGACAAGGGGCAAGAAGAAGGCAGATCTACTGATAGATATTTGAATGATCAAGAAGATTTGAGGCCTCTCCCAACTGGTTAACAATAGCAACAACAAAGGCCCCAATCACATGATACATTTAAAGCAGTATCATACCACTTTGGTACTACTAAGGCAGTATCAAACCATCATGGCTTCCCCCAAAGAATCCTGGGAGCTCTAGGTTGTTAAGGGAGCGGAGACTTATTAGGAGCTGTCCCCTTCTCCTCCCAGAGCTACAATTTTTAGAGATCCTTGTGAAGAGGGATTGAATTTTAAACCACTCTGGAAATTGTAGCTCTGGGAAGGGAAGGTTTTTTTTAATAAAAAAACAAAACAAAAAAACCATACCACCCCTGGCACACGACCCACTATTCCATCACACAGCACAAAACCTCCAGATAAAAACCTGGCAAACCAAAGGTCTGTATCACCTAACAGACTTCTATAAAAATAACAAACCCTTATCAACGCAAGAAATACAAGACAAACTAGAAGACACCCAAATGCCCTGGTTAACACACCACTTCTTAAACAATCATAGTAAAATCAGCAGCAACTGGCTCTTGACAACATATGAAAACCTCCTCCTAACAACAAAGGGACACGGCAAAGGGATGGTATCTGCAATATACAAAATACTACTCCCAAATCCCACGAGCCCCCTAGACATAATCAAAAAACAATGGGGGGACGACATAGGCTATGAGATTAACCCCACTCAGTGGACCAGAATGTGGTCTAAACCCTGCTTTAAATTCTTATCAATGAAAAGGAAATAACTCTCTCTGAAACTCACCCAATCACAATTGAACAGTCAAACCCTAGGGCCTAAGCCAACCCCCAACCTCTCAACACCAAAAGAACACAAGCAAATAGCAAAGAGAACCTGCACAAGCGATGCTGACACAAAACCCCACACATGCATTAAGCAAAATAGAAACATCGCCCCCCCCCGACCCCACCCCCACTCACCATTCCGCCCTCCACCTCTTTCCCCCTTTTCTTCCTAATGTAACACTAATGTCTCAACAAATGAAACTGATCTGTAGAAAATGTAACTTGAAAAAAGAGACATTGCACATACTTTTGTAAACCAGGAAATCTTTAATAAAAAAATACATTTTAAAAAACCTACAGTAATTCCTGGAATCAGAATGCTTTGATTCTAAGGGCATGGTTTTTACACCAGATCCTACAAGCCTGAAACCTGGCTTTCCTAGTCCCAGATCACGGCCTCCTGTGCCCTCCTGACCTAAGGCAGGTGACATACCATGTGGCACCAGAACATTTCTCAGATTTTTTAAAATACTGTATTTATCTTCTTTTTAAATGTTTGTTTTAATACTGCATTGATGTTTGACTTTTATTTGAACCACACTGGAGTCCATGTGGAGACTTTAAAAAGATGAAGGTGCAGTTTAGACGTTTTCAAAATGAACAAATGCTCATGGGACGCAGGCATTGCGAAGACCCTCCCTTCGGCGGATACTGCACTGCGACAGAGAGAGAGCAGCCACCTTGCCTCCATCATTGGAACAAACTGACCATGTAATCACCTGTCCTATCTAGGTCTGTAATCCTCAGACGTCTCCAATCTGGAGTTTACATTCATCCCCACCCTACAACGTGGAGCCTTTTACTTATAGCGGAAAGATTTTTACCCCACCTAATAACCAAAGTTACCCCCATTTTATCCTCAAAATGCAACTAAATGTGAAAGGTACGTGTGCACGGCCAGAGCCCTGGGTTGGAGTCACACAAGTTGGCTCCAAGCCACACCCCTAACCCCAACAGAATCCACCTGAACCCCCACCCATGGACCATCACAAACACTGCCCCGTCCCAGAGAGGTCCTACTCTGCTGCTTTCCTAAGCCTTGACTTTGCTAGAAAGGCCCCTCTTTCTTCCCTCCACCCACCCATTGCTCAAGAGGAAGCTGAAAACCCTTGCTTCATTGCTGGGGTTTCCAATGATTCCTTTAGCAGTTCAGAGAGCCCCCGCTCCCCAACGCCTCCTTTTGCTCTGCGTTGGCCTCCCCCAAGCGCTTTCCCTATTTTACCACCCCCCCCCCTCCCAAACTGCCTGTTCCAAAGGCCTTTCCTCATGCCCACCTCCCCAGCCCCAGTTCCCCCTCCCAGCCCGGTACTCACTGCTTTCAGTGCCTGGGTCAGGAGTGCAGCTCAGAGTCACACCCTGAGGCTCTGGCGGCCCTCCCCCTGGCTTCCCCCACATCCTGTGTGGGCAAGACCAGCAGCCTCCCAGGGAAAGGGCAAAAAGGGGAAGTGGGGTGCAGCATGTTCAGATGTGTGCTGCTGTGACCACCCAGGAATCTAGTGGATTGTTCAGTCCGCAGGTCCTGCATTGCAGGGGGTTGGACTAGATGACCCTTGGGCTCCCTTCCATCTCTACAATTCTGTGATTCTATTATTCAATTCATACTCTGTGATTCTAATAGGTTTCTTTTGGATTAAGCAGCATATAAAGTTTATTAAATAGATATAAGTGTGCAGTTAAAAGTCTGCCCCAACCCTAGTACAGTGGTATTTTACCATTATTCTCTTACCGTATTTGAGACACTGGCCAATCCTTCCTTAGTAAGGAACACTGAATGGAAACCCTGAAACTGCTTTTACTGTACAAACCGCTGATCATGTTGCTGCTCGCAACCACAACTGTGGTTTCTGTTTGCTTAAAAGTAAGGACCGGAAAGCAGTAGGGAAAGGATTAACCCTTTCCTCCCCAGCTGTGAGCCCAACAAAAATCCCTCCCCCCCCACCCGCCGTGCCCACGACAATCAGCAGTAGCAGGAGAAGTGGGATTTTCACTGGGATTGCAGCTGAGGAGCAGAATGGCCACATGTCCTTCTTTATAGACCAGAGGCAGGAAATCTTTTTCAGCCGGAGACCCAAGGCTGTGCAGGGTGTGTGGGCAGCCGGGTACACTTGCCCAGGCCTCAGAGGGCTAAGTCAGCTGGGGGGGGGAGAAGCACCAAGGACCAAGAAGATATGATAGCTATCTCCCAATGTCTAAACAGGGCTGTCCCATGGAAGATGGAGCAAGCTTGCTTTCTCCTGCTCTGGAGGGCAGGACTCAAACCAATGGCTTCTAGTTACAAGAAAGCAGATTCCAACTAAACAACAGGAATAACTTTCTGAAGTAAGAAATGTTCTGGTCCCAGAGCTGGGTGGGTCCAGAGTAAAAGCAGCAAGTAATGTAAATTTTACCTTCCCCCCCCCCCTTTTAAAAGCATGCTTGTTTCTGCACAAATTCACACGCCCTTCTCTTTCCTCCATCCAGGGCTGCAAGGGTTGGAGGACACATTCCAACCAAGCCCAAACACGTGTACATGTGCGCGCGTGTGTGTGCGCGCGTGCACACAAAGAAGGGCTTGTGAGGGGTGTGGCTTGGGGAGAATCCCAAGGTTCCCCACATGTCATAGAGGACATTACTCTGTTTGAAGGACTGTCTAGTCCAGGGGTTGTCAACCTGGTCCTTACCTCCCACTAGTGGGCATTTCAGGATTCTAGGTGGGCGGGAGGGAGTGAAGGGTCTGCCTTTCAATGGAGGGCTCAGGGGACAGGAGAGATCTGAGGCCTTGAAGCCCTGCTTCTGATTTCACAGAGTTATTCCCCACACCTCACACACCTTAATTATGTGAAAAGGGTTGAGACAGGATGGAGGCCACCTTACCTCTTGGGCGCAGCTTGCCAGCAGCTGCTCCTCTGAACTCTGCTCCTGCCTTGCGTCACCAGTTTGGGACAAGCCACATGTGCTGTGACTGCTCCCCAAAGACGAGGGACGGGAACGCAGAGGGAGGCTGTGGCAGGACATGAGGCCGACGTGGTGAAAAGGCCGTGTGTGTGGTTCCATGCAGAGGTCTATCAGAGAGCAAGACAGCAGTTCCAAGTGAGCTAGAAGGATGAGGGAAATGGCAACGTGAGAAACACATGAAAAGGGTCGGGTGCTGGGGGACAGGTGCAGTCTGTGACTGGGGGCTTTCCACCTTCGCAGCTGGAGGCACTTAGGTATGAATACCGCTTGTTAGGAAGCACAAGTGGCAAGAGAGCTGCTGCCCTCATGTCGTGCTTGTGGACTTCCTACAGGCATGAGGTTTCCCACTGTGAGAACAGCATAGCTGACTAGATCGGCCTTGGCCAGGCCTGGCATTAAAAGCCAAGGGATTGTACCAACTCCTAAATACCTCCTTGAGACACCCGAGTTATCTAATTAAAGACCAGATGACCCTCTAAACAGGGGCCACTGACTACCACATCCCCAGTTCTAGCCATGAAGTTTCCTTTTGCTAGCATGTGCACACATAGTCTCTCAGGAGAGCATGCCTCATGTGTCCCATCAGCCTCCTATTGCAGGACTGGTCCCAATAGCCATCAGCGTGTCAACATTCTTCCAGCCAAGGCTCAAACCAGGAATCTCTTGTGATGATCTACCAGAGGCTGCAGAGAGGAGGAGGAGGGGTAGGAACAGTGTTGTTCTCTCGGGTTCTAATGCCACTTACCGTAACTTCTCCCTCCACCCCACTGCTGGTAGACCATTGGTTCCTTGTGACCTAAACTGAGCTATCAATGCTTCCAGGTCTTTGCTGGAACAATCGTCAGATTCTCTATCTCCACGCTGCAGCCAATGTGAGGCTTAATATGGAAACAAACCATTGGTCCAGCTGTCTTCAGCCTTGGTTTCCCAGATGTTGTTGGGCTACCACTTCCATCATCTCTGACCCATTGCCTAGGCTGATTGAAATAATGGGGGAAGAGCTCTGGTCTCTAGGGACTGGCAGTGGCTCTCAGGGGTTTCAGAAAGCAGTCTTGCACAGCCCCACCTGGGGAATGAACCCAGAACCTTTTGCAGGCAAAGCCTGGGCACTCACACCAAGCCACAGCCCTGGCTGCTCCCCTCAGAGTCTGCTGGCTTCCCCATCCACTTGCCTGCCCTTCTGCTTGTTCCTGGTTGCCTCTTCCCACATGATCCTGCCCATATATTGAGGCCTCAGCATGGTGCCCTCCTGATGCATTGGACTCCAGCTCCCATCACCCCAGAGAGTAGGGATTCTCAGGAGAGCAATGCCATGGCTGCAGGGAAAGTGTGACTGCTTTACAGTTCTCACGTGGAAGGTCTGCCATCCACCCCAATAAGGGTGGCAGTCCTCTTTTAAAGGTGTGTCAGAGGAGAGTCCTCTCTTTTAAGGTGCCCTTTATGTGACTGTCCAGTCCAAGTCTAGCTTAAATATAAAGACCGATAAGAAGGGAGAGCAAGGGCCTAAAATTTCCCATTGCCAACAACACTTGGACAGCTGAATGGGCAGACACACAGCTCATCTGCTCAAATTCTTCCCCACTATGGTGAGATGTGTTGCATTTCTATTTAAATTCTAGAAGTTTTGTCTACAATATAAACTGGCATGCCAGCCTGGCTCCTCATTGTTTGGTCCTTCCCCAAAAACTCACCAGTGCCACCATCTTGCTCTGCATTGATGCCAGGATGCTGTGCAGTATTTTCCAGGCAGGCTGTCCTTGTGCCAGGCGGCACTTCAATCATGTAGGTGGCAGGCACAAAGATGGGCCGCTTCTGCTTGGGCTGACCAAGCCGTCGCACCTGCCACCAGTCCTCATTGGCCTTGTGCATGAGTTGGAAGATCTCGCCTTCTGCAATGGTCACCTGCCTCCCATCCTCAGATTTATATTGGTAGTTGTAGAGGGCCTGCAGCATAACAGCGCCAGAGGGATTGTCCAGTGATGGTGTGCTCTGGCGGAGGTTGAACCCTTCCAGTAGTCGCCGTCCTGCAAGCATCTCATCAGAACAGGATAGCCGTGAAGCGTCAGGGACTGTGTGCCAGAAGGGGCACAACACCGAGAGGCTGAACACACAAATATAAATATACCTTTTAGAGCGGAGAAGATGCCAATCTGCTTAGGCACATCTGCTGTCATCAGCTGGTTTAATCATACATGATGAAATATTAGTGTACTAAGAATGTCAAACATAGGAAGCGGGCCAATACTGAATCCACCATTGGTCCATCTAGCTCAGGATAACTACCCTGGCTGTCAGGGGCTCTCTGGGGTAGTAGGCAGGACATTCTGTTCTGTCCCAGCCCTTCCTGGAGATGCCAGGGAATGCCCTTCTGCCTGCAAAGCAGATGTTCTATCACTAATGATGGGTGGATCTGTCTATTTTGGTTTCTCTCTCTGTTTCTCATTTTCCCCACCTTAAGTTCTGTTCTCCACATTTCCACATTAGTTTGTAATTTCTTTAAAAATGAAAAAGTCCTCAAGAAAATCCACCAGAATTTTAGTGCTAATTTCCTCCTATTATATACCTGTTTGTATGCAATTTTGCAATGCAATTTCCCCTATAATTCTAGTATGCTTTTTTCACTAACATGTGCGGTTTAGCCCAGTATATGCATTCTTGTGCACACTATTTGGCTGGAGAACTGCACTGCAAAATTCAGGGAAGTGCAAATTTCAAAGAATGTCTGTGTTTCACATCTCAGATTGTTTCAGAAAGTGCAAATTAAGTACAGTAGGTTCAAGTGAGTTGAAATTCTCCCCCATCCCATTATTATTATTATTATTATTATTATTATTATTATTGACAAGCCCTTAGTTTTGCAGGAAAGCACAGGGAATTCCTAGCAACCATTGGGTTATAAGTCCAGGCTTTTCTTCCTAGTGCTATAAAAGTCATAATATACATACACTGGCAATGAATTCCATAGGATAGTTTAAATTGAAGATTAGGCCTTTCCTTCTTGGAGCATTGGCTCCAGTTAGTCCTCCTTCTCTGTCCCAAAACATCTTGCTTATTCATTACATTTATATCCCACTCTTCCTCTAAAGAGGTTGTAGCTCCCTCCCGGTTTATCCTCCCAACCATCCTATGGTGAGGCTGAGACACAAAACTTAGGTCCATCCACACTTCTTCTTGACCCTAGCTTTCTAGGCATGGGTCCAAGCAGTGGCCAGGATGATGGGAGATGATGGGAGCAACATATGGCGCACCACAGGTTCCCCACACATCTCTAACCGCTACACCTACGCCAAGCCACACACAGTTGCTAACAGTATATTATTTCAATGGTCAGTTTACTTGCTTTTGAGATCTTTCTGCCTCGGCAAAAAAACAAAAACAATAAACCCTGAACCATATCATAGCCACCACTGCATGTACACCAGACATTTAAAGCACATTATTGCCCTCCCCACAGAGCTATAATTCCCAACATCCTTAACAAACTACAGTTCCCAGGATTCTACAGGGGAAGTATTGTGCTTCAAATGCATTGTCCGTATGCAGCTGAGAGAGAACCAAGCAGGGAAAGGATAGTCCTGTAGCTCAGGAAGTGAGAATCGGATCTTCCACCTCTATTGCAAACAAAGGGCTTCCCACAATCAGATGCCCACACAGACATGCTGCAACATGTGTGTTATGTACTGAGCTGAATCCTAGAACAATAGGATTCAGAATCAGCAGTCTGATTGGTCCGCAGGAGCTACCCAATCCAACTCCAGGTGGAAGTGAATCCGCAACCTGATTGGCCTGCAGGAGCAGCCAATCAGGCGGCTGGCAGAAGTGAATCTGCAACCTGATTGGCCTGCAGGAGCAGCCAATCAGGCTGCAGGCAGAAGTCAATCCACAACCTGATTGGCCCACAGGTGTAGCCCTGAAGTAGCCAATCACGCAAGGCCCATTGTGTAAATAATGTATATAAGCAGATGGTTTTGGGAAAGGAGCCAGTCTTCTCTTCTTCTCCTTGATGACTATGAGCTGAATAAAGAGCATGAAATTCACTCTCGACTCCGAGTATATTTCAATGTGCCTTGCAGCTGGGAGTCTGTGGTTCCATTAGGGGCCACTGCATACGGCTTTCAGAATGCCGCTCAGACTGGAGAAGAAGCTGGCAGTGTCCCCACCAACTCCAGAAGTGCTTTCCAGTTTACCTGGCCCTGGAAAAGCAAAAGTTGCAGGAGTGTCCAAGTAGCTGTTGCAAGAGGAAGCAATACTGCTCTCGCAACTCATTGCAGAGAGTGAGTACACAGCCATACAAAGCAGAAGATGTTCCCAGTGGGATTTGCTTAGCTCATAAAAACCATCACAGGGAGGCAGTTTCTAGAGCCCCAGACTCTCAAACAAACAAAGCTGGCTTGTCTTCGTCTCAGTCCCCTTGGAATTCCTCACCATCCTTCTTGTCAGCATCTCTCCAACAGAACCTTCAAGGTATAAGATCCTTGTACCTCGTTCTTTGTAGGTACATGTTCTTCGTAGACCAACCTATGCATATTCCATCTAGATGATGAGTGGTCAACTTCTGGGTTTGGGGGGGGGGACTTTATCTCCTCCAGCTTCCCCATTCTCTAGAGGCCAGAATGCTACCCTGCCCCCATTGCCTCCCCAAACATTCAGGCTTTACAGAAATGTTGGCATTACCTAGTGGGTTTCACTGTTGTGGAGCACATGTGCTCAGATGGTATCTATGCATGCATGTGGGATCAGAGAAGGTGAGCGTTTAATTTGCTTTCTGAAAGATTGCCTCAGATGTCCAATTGCTAGTGAGTTTTTGTGGGGTTTTTTTGTAGGGCTGCTGCCAGCATCCAGTACCCATAACCAACCACCTTGGCAGGACCCATGGCTGTCAGATTGAGGGTGGGAGGGCTGGTATTATACTGTTATATAAAATGTAGTTTCTGTATATATTGTATACTTTTTTGAGGATTTGCTACCATTTTTATTACTCCTCATGGTAGCTTCACTTTGGGGCAGGGATGCCAATTTGAATAAAATATGGGGGGGGGGTTAAGCCTCGCACCGCATAATCAATCACAAGATGCAGCACACACATATTTAGATGACAATGCTAATCAACTTTGGACAGGGACAGCCAAATGACAAATATTTTACTGGGGGGGGGGGCAAAGGGACCTCACTCAGCCCCTAGGAGTTGTCTCCTATGTTCTGAGGCATTGTGGGAAATGTAAGCAGTGATTCTCAGCCACTCATTGCTGTTCAAAGAATGGCTAACAAGTAATTCTGTCAACAAAGCACAGGGCCCAGCGGACCTAGCGCTGACCTTGTTTGTTGCTGGCTTGCATGCCATTCCAGAACATGAACACGGTAGCAAGGCATTGCACACAAATAGGAAGCACACCTGGAGCCTTGCTGCTTCTGTTTCTTACACATTAGGGGTGAACATTGCTGAACTCCCAGCTTCCATCAGCCTCAGCCAGCATGGCCAATGGTTAGGGACGATGGAAGCTATAGTCCAGCAACTTCAGGGAGGGTGACATATGGTCTACCCCTGAACTAGGCTGGGAGCATATTCGTAAGCTACATGTTTCTTAAAATTTGATAAGGAGCACCCCACCTTTGTAGGGAGAGCATGCGGGGAGGAGAGAGAGAGAGAGACTCACCCTGGAAATTGCACAGGGCAGCTTCGCAACCTGTCCTGAGCCTGAGGGAAGCCAGTGTGCATGGTGGTGGCCGCTGGTCACAGAGGGCAACCGAAGGCCTCCTTCTCTTACTCTGGCAGCAGCCCTGAGCAAAGTGAAGTCCATCTATCTATCTATTTATTTGTTTGTTTATTTATTCCACAGTGACCCGCATAAATGTGGTCATGTTGAGGGGGATGCGCATGAGTGGGTGGGGCGGTGATTGATTGATTGATTGATTGACAGATCGATTATATCTATAAAGACAGATGATAGATTTTGTGTGTGTGTGTGCGTGTGTGAGAAATATGCAACAAGCAGTTGTTCTGTAGTGCAAAGGTTCATATTCCCCTTGGGCCACTCTCCGAGGGCCACTTGCCAGCGGTACTGTAGTTGAGGCACAAAGTAGGTGCCTCAACTTAATCACTCATACAAACAGGCAAGGCGTTTAAGCTGCAACTGTTATCCTTTATTCACTCAGTTTTGACAGAGCATCCAAACAACATTACAGTTTCCAGTATTTTATCCTCCAGCCAAATTCATGGGAATTTTTTTTAAAAAATACATAAAACATGTTTGTTGAGCCAGCCTGCCTAGAGCGGACTGGCAAAGCAATAGTTCAGAGCTAATGAGTCTTAAAATAAAAACTTCCTGCTTGCAGGTTCTGCTGTTTCATTGCTTCCTGTTGAATTTAACACTATACTGTAGGTATAAAATACACCCCACGCCAAATAATCCTAGGAACTGTAATTTGTTGAGGGTGCTGGGAATTGCAGTTCTGTGCAAAGGAAGCTGCAGTTCCCATGATTTTTCGGGTGTGTGGGTGTGTGTGTGAGAGAGAGAGAGAGAGAGAGAGAGAGAGAGAGAGAGAGAGAAAATGTGCTTTAAATGTATGGTGGATACTCAGCCATGGTAGAATGGCCTCTTAATTACCATTCAAAAATCTTCTCTGAATTGCCTTTTAATGCCAGCCCTGTTCCTACTTTAATGGTTGATTTCCTCTCACTCCCCCCCCCCCCGCCCCATTTTAATGCAGGGTGCCTTAACTCTATATGTACAAAAGTTTTCACCTCTCCCTTAGAGACAAATTAGTAACAGCTTAAGGACTCAAGTCTGAGTGAAGCTATGCAGAGAAAGAACACATCAACTGGATAGCTCAGTTGGTTAGAATGTGGTGCTGATAATGTCAAGGTTGTGGCTTTGGATAGCTGCGTATTCCTGCACTGAAGGGGGTTGGACTAGATGATTCTCAGGGTCCCTTCCAGCTCTATGATCAAACACTAGTGTTTTGTAACCAAGTACAGCAGTGGTTCCAGTTAGCTAAGTACTGCAGGCCCCTGTTTCTCAAAAGCCAAGCCACTTTTGAAAAAGCTGGTATCTCTTTGGTAGTTTTTGTTATACCCTCCAACATTTCTCAGCACAAAATAGGAGCCCTCATTTTAAATTTCCCACAAAGAGATCATAGCTGCCAAGTTTTCCCTTTTCTCACGAGGAAGCCTATTCAGCATAAGGGAATTTCCCTTAGAAAAGGGATAACTTGGCAGCTATGAGAGATGCTACAATCAGGGACACTGTGGGAAATTAAAAATGGCAGTTTGCTGATCCAGCTACCAGCACACGGGACTGGGAAGGGACACGCTGACAATGGGCCTGCCATTAAGCCATAGACTAGCACACACACACACCCGGAGCCCCAACAAGAAAATTAACCCCATGAAAGAAAATCAACCCCAAGAAAATCAACCCCACTAAAACTTATTTCTGCTTATATACAAGTGGGGACAAGTGTGACACAATGTTCCATAGGACCTAGGGGAAATCACAGAGTCCCACCTCCTAGATTTAAGTTCATGGATCCTTTCACCCACCGGATTCATGAAATCCCTTTGCATTCTCAAGAGATGAAGACAGAACCTGAATTCATAAGTCTCTCCCACCACCCCACCAATCCACAATAATAGAAGCACAAGATCATGGCACCAGATCAACTGTGTATAAGAATTAAGTTTACCTGACTTCACATCACAACGAAAGATGAAGTTCCTGAGAGTGACTATTTTGCTCCTGGATCTCCTCTCCTGTCCTTTTGATCCCTCGTGTAGGTGGGGTGTGAAAGATGAAGCATTTCACTTGTTTAAAAGAATTCAGTGCACTGAGCACAAAGCGCAGGTATCGCACATCCGCTTTCGCAGGGGTTAATGGTTTCCTATCGGCAGCAGCGAGCTGCTTTGTTCACATGCCCCATGATGAGGCAGGAAGGAGGCACAGTCTCTCTGACCCACAACCCCATAAATCAAGCCTACATGGAGTTTTAAAAATCTTTTTTAAAAATAAAGATTGAAGCCTTTTTGTGTGTGCATGAAACAAATTATTACTGAAGCAAGAAAACCTGCTGAAAGCAGCAAGACAAGGGTTGTAATCCTATGCATGCTGTCTTTTCAATACGTCCCTCTTAAGTCTGTGGAGGATGCTTCCGAAAGCAGATGTGGTTAAGAGAGCGCATGGTGTGGTTGCAGCCTAGGCACACCTTCATTGGGAGAGCACACCCACTGAACATGGGCTCAGTTCAGGCAGATCATCGGCTTAAAGCTAGAAACACGGGAAACTGCCTTACAATGAGACAGGCCATTGATCCATCTAGCTCAGTATTGCCTACACTGACTGGGACTGAACTAGGGACCTTTTGCATGGCCTTCTACGTGTTTGCTTGTAAATCATACATGTTTCATTAACAGAGTATTCATCCTCTACAAAAATCCACCAAGAGCAGTCTTTGTTCCCTTGCATCCTTTTGCTCCTGCCACTAACTCCATTCTTGGGAAATCTGGACTGGATGCAATGTAAACACCAAAATCTATTGTTATTTCTCGTTGCTCTGTAAAGAACATTAAAAAGGAAATAGAATGAGGTGAGTGAGAGACCAAAGGTTCTTAAATTGATTTATTTGAAAAATGAGTCCCTGTATAATAGAAAATACACTCTGCATATGTTCAAGATATTAAGTGTCCTTGATGATGTGTTAAAATGGAAGCTGGTTTCATTATTATGGAATCATAGAATATTAGAGTTGGAAGGGATCCAAGGGTCATCTAGTCCAACGCCCTGCAATGCAGGGATCTCAGCTGAAGCACCAATGACAGATGGCCATCCAACCTCTGCTTAAAAACCTTCCAAGGAAGGAGAGTCTACCACCTCCCGAGGGAGTCCGCTCCACTGTTGAACTGTTGAACATCAGAAAGTTCTTCCTGATGTTGAGTCAGAATGTCCTTTCTTGTAACCCGAAGCCATTGATTTGAGTCCTAACCTTCAGAACAGGAAATAACAAGCATGTTCCTTCTTCCATGTGACAGCCCTATAGATATTGGAAGATGGTTATCATATCTCCTCTCAGTCTCCTC
This sequence comes from Zootoca vivipara, assembly GCF_965207765.1. Classification (NCBI taxonomy): domain Eukaryota; kingdom Metazoa; phylum Chordata; class Lepidosauria; order Squamata; family Lacertidae; genus Zootoca; species Zootoca vivipara. The sequence continues at coordinate 2,531,351 of NC_142584.1, forward strand.
TTTTCTGGGCTAAACACACCCAGCTCCTTCAAGCACTCCTCATAAGACTTAGTTTCCAAACCCTTGATTATCTTGGTTGCCCTGCTCTGCACACATTCCAGCTTGTCAACATCCTTCTTAAATTGTGGTGCCCAGAATTGGACACAGTATTCCAAGTGTGGTTTGACCAAGGCAGAATACAGTGGTACTATTACTTCCCTTGATCTGGACACTATACTTCTATTAATGCAGCCAAGAATAGTGTTTGCTTTTTTCTCTCTCGCTGCTGCTGCTGCATCACACTGTTGACTCATGCTAAGCTTGTGGTCCACCAGTAACCCTAGATCCTTTTCACATGTAGTGTGAGTAAGCCAGGTGTCCCCCATCTTATATTTGTGCATCTGATTCTTTCAGCCTAAGTGCAGAACCTTACATTTGTTCCTACTGAAATTCATTTTGTTTAGCTTGTGCCCAGTTCTCCAATCTATTAAGGTTGTTTTGAATTCTGATTCTGTTTTCTATGGCATTAGCTACCCCTCCCAGTTGCTCATCTGCAAATTTGAGGAGCATGCCCTCAATTCCCTCATCCAAGTCATTCATAAAGATGTTGAACAACGAACCCACGAAAGAACCCTGTGGCACCCCACTTGTCACTTTTTCCCAGGATGACGTCAGTTTAATTTGTTTTCTTTATAAAAAGTTTCCCATCTCAATGCAAGCAAAACTGGATTTTGTCATTTTATATAAAATATGAAGCATGCAAAAAAATGCATTTTTTCCTTGACAACTCCAAAACAATTCTTTCACCTTGCTATTATTATTTCCTCCCGTGGCTTTCATGCAAACACCCTGTACTTTGATCTCCCCAGCAGTAAACCAGAGATCTAGAATCAAACAGGAAGCTAGCAGTGTTATTGTCTTCCAGCCTCCGCAAAAGTCAACCATCACAGCCCTTCCTGCCTAAAACAGAACTCATTTTCAATCTAGCCTAACTTCCAATGTAAAAGTTAGAGAGAGTACTACAGAGTTGCCCAACGACAGAGACACTCTGCGCTCCTAGATGAAAATTCTTTTCAGTGGATTTGGAGAAGTGGATTCTCCTACACAACACCTATGCCATAAAATAAATATGTATCTACACAGAAGTAAGCCCCATTTGGTTCAGTTGGACTTACAGAGCTGCTGTTTGCATGCTTACTCAGAAGTAAACTCCACTGTATTCAATGGAGCTTGTAAGTGTGCATAGTGTTGCAGTCTTACTTTCACCCCTCAGTAAATCAGTATAGGATGCAGTCTTGGTCTTTAAGGTGTCAAGAGATCCCTTCTTGTTTCTGTTCCATGCACAGCAGCTTCCAAATGCTCACTGGAAGTTTATGCTGCAAGTTTCTCTCTACTTTTTTTCTCTCTCTCCTATTACAAAGAGGTGGGAGAATGGGAGAAAGAATTATCTCCACCTTATGGTGAAAGTCCTGGGTAGCCTTTGGTTCATCCTGAAACTTTTCTCCGGGTGTGCCTGCTGCCCTCCTCATCCAGTGGCTAAGTTGGAAAAGGGGCTTTTGAGTAACCTGGACATACAAACTCACTAGGCACTTGTGCTATTCTGTCAGGTGCCAGGTTAAGGCTCCCTCTTAATTCACCACCACTTTTAATGGAACGGCTTCTAAGACATGTTTCCTAGACTTTTGGGTTTTATTGACTACTGCTTCACTAACACTCATTTCCTGTTTTGTTGGTTCTTACATTATGTTCTGCTGTTCTGTGTTTTAAATTTTCTACCTCCACCGTCAGAGGCAGTATGCCTCTGAAAGCTAGTTACTGGGAATCACCAGGTGCGTGGGAAGAGTGGCTGTTGCATTAATTCAACAGATCAAGAAGATAATGTGCATAATTAGATGCAGTAAATAGGCATTTTAATAAGGAACTCTAACAATTTAATACTTAAGGAAACCTATTTCCATAATCAGACCCATATACAGTATGGCAGCACCAAGACTTTGGAACTCCCTGCCTATTGATATCAGACATGTTGCGATTTAGCTTTTTGCATTTCTTTTAGTGATAATGTTATCTATCTATCTATCTATCTATCTATCTATCTATCTATCTATCTATCTATCTATCTATCTATCTATCTATCTATCTATCTATCTATCTATCTAAACACACAATGATATCACATCAGCGTATTCGTGTGCATACGTACATACGTGCGCATGTGCACAAGCTACCTGCATGCCCCTCCTTTTCCGACTCTGCTTCCCTTTCCTTTCCCCTCGCGTCTGTCGCGACAACTTCCCGTCCTGTGCGCAATGCATGGTGGGGGTCGTAGTTCCGGGACGTGCGTGCGTGCGTGCGTGCGTAGGCCCCAAAGTGGGTGTGCGGAGGGAGGGTCCGGGCAGCCGGCTTCACGGCCCACGTGGACAGCAGGAGGAAGCCCAGTTGCATCAGCTGAGGAGCAGAGCGCGGTCCGAACTTGCGAGCATGAAGCTGTTCCTCAGCGAAGGGAGTCCCGGGGCGCTGAAGGTGCTGGCGGCTGCCGAAGCCACCGGCGCCCTTGCGGAGCTGAAGTGGGTCCCTCAGGAGGGTGAGTGAGTGCCAGGGGGTGCGCCCCGCTTTCCCAGGAAACACCCCAGTTTCGCCCAGGTGGCTTACGGGAGATTGCTATAATGATGATGATGACGATACTGTTCCGACGTAAAAGAGAAATGAACTAAAAATGAAAAACCAAATCCTATCGCAGCAGCAGCCTTGATTTTCCACCTTAGGATCCCCCCCCCATCCCTATCTAACGCTTTGAATTCTATAAAAAAATTCCTTCCAGTAGCACCTTAGAGACCAACTCAGTTTGTCATTGGTATGAGCTTTCGTGTGCATGCACATTTCTTCACATATCTTCAGATACATGCACACGAAAGCTCATACCAATGTCAAACTTAGTTGGTCTCTAAGGTGCTACTGGAAGGAATTTTTTTATTTTGTTTCAACTACGTCGGCTACCTACCTGTAACTAGAGCTTTGAATTCTGATTTTTAAGGACTTCTCCACCCTCTGCTGTTCTGTAATTTAGCATCCCTTAACCTGGATTGGTTATGAATCATAGAATTATAGAATTGGAAGAGACCCTATGCTATAATTATGTTGTTCGGTTATCTTCAATCCTGTTATTTATTGTTTGTCAGCGACTTTGGGACTCATTTGAATGAAAATCGGCATAGAAATATAATAAATCAAAAACCAGGTCATCTAGTCCAACCCCCTGCAATGCAGGAATCTCAGCTGAAGCATCCATGACAGGTGGCCATCCAAACGCTTCTCAAAAACCTGCAAGGAAGGAGAACCCATCACCTCTGGAGGAAAACAGTTCCACTGTCAAACAGCTCTTACTGTTGGAAGGTTCTTCTCTGTGTTTGGTCAGAATCTCCTTTCTTACAACTAGGGCTGGGCGATGACAGGTTTTCAACACCACGATCTATCACCAGCCAAGCATCCTGGTCTGGCAATATGCCGCAATGTTGAAAGAGCAAGGTGCATTGACCCCAGCCCCGTGAGGCGCTGGGTGTAACTGTCACTGTTCTCATCAGTGCTGCTCAGCTGGTTGATGCAAAGGCTTCCACCCCCTAGCTGAACAAGCTCCACGTCCCGCCCATGGTGGGCCGAAGGGATGTGGCCCACCCCATCTCCAGCTTGCGCAAGCCGGAGGCGAGGTCAGGGCTCCTTTAAAAATCTTCGCCAAGAGGGACTCACCTGCACACCTCAGTGGAGAAGTCTAAGGGAGCCCCAGCCCCATCTCTGGCTAGCACAAGCTGGAGGCGAGGTGGGGACTCTGTTAGATTTCTTCAGCTGGAGGGTGCAAAGCCTCCCGTCCCATCTAAGCACCCCTGATCCTAGCAGGAGAAGGATCAAGTTTCCTCAGCTGGGGAGCAAGAGTACTTTAACAGAGCCCCCACCCTGCCGCTGGCTCATGCGAGCCGGTGGTGGGTTGGGGGCTCTGTAAAACTGCTTGGCTGAGGCAAGGGCAGTGGCACGCTGCTCAGCCAAGTGGTTTAAAGAGGAGGCGGGAGGAACAAGCTGTATTGCGCCTGGCCGATGCAGGTTGTTTCTCCCTCTGCACTGCTATGAGGGCAGAGTGAGGTGGCAGTTTCACTCAGCGCTTTATCACTGGTGAAGTTGCTGCCTCTCCTGAGTCCCACTGCCTCCAGTGCCTGCTGCAACTTGTTCTCCCTTGGTGCGCTGGGTACTGGTAGAAGAAAGACTGAGGAGTGATGGTGGTTTCACCCATGATATATTGCTGAGTGAAGCTGCCATTGCAGTCTGCCGCTCATACCAGTCCTGGGCTATATGTTGTCCAGGCCTACTGGGAGACGCGGATGGCGCTGTGCGTCAAACCACTGAGCCTAGGGCTTGCCGATCAGAAGGTCGGCGGTTTGAATCCCTGCGACGGGGTGAGCTCTTGTTGCTCGGTCCCAGCTCCTGCCCACCTAGCAGTTCGAAAGCACGTCAAAGTGCAAGTAGATAAATAGGTACCGCTATAGCAGGAATGGACCCAGGTGGCACTGTGGTTAAACCATTTTCTGCCTCTTTTAAAAAACAACATGGCAGCCATTTGATTGTCAGTAGGCAGGGAGGTCCTGAATTTGCTTTTGGGGTGGCAGTGACAAGGTGACTTTTAACCCTGGAGGGCTCTTTTGGCTCTATATCTTGTGACTGGGAGGAGGAAGCGATCTTCATCTGGTCTTGTGCATGAGTTGGATAGATGGCTTAAGCTCCTAGTTTTGCTAGTAGAATACACTGTCTTTGGTAACTGGTCGGGGTGAGTCTGAAAGGCCACAGGAAACAAATTCTGCCATCTCTTGGCAACACAATAAGCACAAGCCCTGCTTGGCAGTTCGAATCCCTGTGACGGGGTGAGCTCCCGTTGCTTGGTCCCAGCTCCTGCCAACCTAGCAGTTCGAAAGCACGTCAAAATGCAAGTAGATGAATAGGAAGCGCTACAGCTGGAAGGTAAACGGCGTTTCCATGTGCTGCTCTGGTTTGCCAGAAGCGGCTTAGTCATGCTGGCCACATGACCTGGAAGCTATACGCCGGCTCCCTCGGCCAATAATGCGAGATGAGTGCGCAACCCCAGAGTCGGTCACAACTGGACCTAATGGTCAGGGGTCCCTTTACCTTTACTTATATAGTGGGAAGGGAAACGGTGTTTCTGTGTGCTGCCCTGGTTCGCCAGAAGCGGCTTAGTCATGCTGGCCACATGACCTGGAAGCTGTACGCTGGCTCCCTCGGCCAATAACACGAGATGAGCACTGCAACCCCAGAGTCAGTCTTGACTGAACCTAATGGTCAGGGGTCCTTTTACCTTTACCTTTACTTGTAAGTTTGGTTCCGGTCCTAGCTGATAGAGTAGGAGAAAACAAGCTTGCTCCATCCTCCATGTGACAGCCATTTAACTTCTGCTTTGTCATGTGTGGGGAGTGGGACTGAGAAGATGGAAGAATCCTAACCCACATTAGTGGTCGCAGGTGTAGAATCGGTACCCCGCAGGAATCCCTGCCTGCAACAGCCTACTTCAACCAGTCCCCAGAGGTTGGACTGGAACTTCCAGTAGTCCCAGCCAGCTTAGCTGGTGGTCCAGAATGATGGCCATTGTAATTGAACAACTTTTGGGAAACCACAGTTGAAGAACTCTAGTCTATACAGTAAGTCCGCAACTTACATGTGTTTAACTTGTGTGCATTGAATCAACGTGTTGATAGATAGATAGATAGATAGATAGATAGATAGATAGATAGATAGAAAAGGGGCCGGCATCTGGGAACAAACTTTGGCAGTCCCACCTGCCATTGAACCCAATTTTAGGATTGCCATACATCTGGTTTTCCCCAGATAAGTCCTCTTTTTTCCAGGTAAAATTGCTGTCGAGGGAGATTTTTTTTAATTTGGCAAAATGTCAATTTTGTTTGTTTGGTATCATTAGTTACCGGTAAACTTTGGGCCTAGAGACAAAAATGAGGGCTAACTGCTGGATTGAGTGGCACTCCTGTCAATGAATATTTCCATCTGTATCTGGGGATAGTGGGGGTTGAACCTGAAACTGTTCACATGCAAAGTTTAGGCTTTACCATAAACTTGAAGCAACTAAATCTGGTATTAAAAAATGTGGGCCCGCATATGACAACTCCTATATAATAAAATATATATACTATTTTGCTATAAATTCTCTTCTGCCCCCTGTCAACTTTTCTTAGTTGCTCAAGCAAAGAAGACCTGCTAGAAAATAGTTAATTCTCTTGTGTGTGTGTAAACTGTACCTCTGTTTTGTGTGTATTCCTCCTTGACAGCTCATATCGTCCCATTCCTCACCCGCTCACAGCTGCCAGCTCTGCACTTGGAAAAAGAGTCTTTCCTCTTCTCCACAAATATGATTTGCCAGTAAGTATGAGGTCCTGGGTGCCCTGTGTGCTTTCCAAGTCAAGTTACTGGTCACATCACTTGAACTCTGTGTGTGTGTGTGTGTTGTGCCCAATGTCTAGGGTACTGGTGATGCTAGATAAACACCAGCGGTGTTGATAGTACGAGCAAAGCAGTTGCCTGAAGCACAGGTACAAAAAGTATTTTAAAAAACTTACTGATCCTGGGAATCTGCATCACTTTCAGTAGGTTGTTATCATTTGCCTGAGTCCATACAAAAATGATGTATTAATTGGGCAACAGCCAGCTTGAAGACTTTTGCTTTCTGTTTGAGTCTCATATATGTGGCTGTGTTCTTCTGATTAAAAATACGTATGTCACATTTTAAATCCAAATAGCAGCAGTAAGTTGCAAAGTAGCTAGCTAGCTTTCAAATTTCACAGACTTGATATCAAATACAGTGGTGCCTTGACTTATGAAATTAATCCGTTCCGAAGGCACCTCCGTAGGTCAAAAAATTTGTAAGCCGAAAAGCGCCATTGGAAACGCGATTTCCCATAGGAACGCATTGGAAACGGAAAAATTCATAAGTCGAAGCAACTCCATCTAAAAATTTGTAAGTCAAAAAAACCCTATCTAAATCTGCCGCGGTTTCGTTCGGATGTCGAGAAATTCGTAAGCGTTTTGCCCCATTTGTAAGTCAAAAAATTTGGTTGCCGAGTCGTTCGTAAGTCGAGGTACCACTGTAGACTGGATATTGCTGAGAGTTCTACATCATGTGCACAAATAACTTCACCGCTGCAGTTAGTCTCCTGTGGAGGAAAATGGAGATGGGGGGGGGGAGCTGGGACACTCATTAGCACTCTGCTACTGGTTTATTTACAATCCTACATAGGTCTGTGCTAGGCTTCCCCAACCCTCAGAACATACACAGCCACCTCTTTGTGCTAGAGGACAGGGTTTAGAACCACCCTTGGTGGTCCCAGCTCATCATAGGGTAGGAGAGGGGACAACTTCTCCCTTTGCACCCCATTACTCAAGCTCCAAATCCTCCATAATGTGCTCTTGTTTCTTTCCCTCCTCTTCTGTAACTTATAAAGCAGATACTTACAAAACCTTATAAAGCCTTGTAAAGCCTGCTTCTGTTCTTCCAACTCCCCCCTCCCCCAGTACATCGGGATTTAATTCTGAACAGGTGGGTCAGCTGGGAAGGCAAGCAGCCCCAGGCTTTGAACGATATCTGCAGTTGGCATAAAATGAGTGAGCCATGCTATTTTCATCTGTACAATATATATTATGACAATTGTAACAATGGGCTCAATGGGTTTTACACTACAACAGCCAGGTGGCAGGGCCACTGAGCAGGGACACCAACTCTGTGAAGCTGTGGTGTGTTCCACCCCCTCAATATTTGTTTGAAGGAGACCCAGCATCCCCCCCCCATATTGATGGGCCAGCGCAACGTCGTGGAAGCCTGGTGTGAGGTTGCAGCAGCCTGTGCAGTGTCTCCCAACGCTGCAGGGACCGACGCAGCCTAGTGGAAGTCTGCACTGGCCTGCGTAGTATCTCCCGACACCATCAGGCTGGTGCAGCCTTCTGCTGGGCCGTGCCAGTCCCCACTGCTAGTGAGGGAGAAGGGGTTCTGGGTGGTGAAGACCATTTGTCCCATCCAAACCAATGGAGTGGGCCAACAGTGCCAGCTTGCCCCCGTGACTGTGGGCACTGGGTTTCCCGCCAGTCTCCTCATGGGGAATTTTGTGAGTGCTAGAATCTACTCTTTGGAATCTTTTCCCGTTGAATGTTAGGCAGGCTTCATCTCTATTGCTGTTTATATTTTGGTGTCTTTCTCCAAGGAGCCCACGTGGGGGTTTCCCCATTTAATTATAAGAATAATCCTGTTTGGAAAGGGAAGGCAGAGATAGTGACTGCTATCCCAACCCCAACCCCCTTGTGAGTTTGATAGTTGAATAGGGATTTGGGCACAGGTCTCTAGCACTCTGAACACTGTACCACACTGGTTCTCTAGCGGCCTTGGATCATGCCAGCACAAATCATAGAAACAAGATATGCATCACATACTGGAGTGCATGAAGCAGAAGAGCACAGAAAAGCAAGATCTGTGAATCAGCCTCCATCACAAGAATGTGAAAGGGCAGTCATGTTGGGTTTGGAAACAGAAGGGGTTAATGAGGGCTCCTTGTGATAGAACACAAGCACGACTATCGTTTTGTTTTCCTGATTGTCTTTTAAACTCATCTAGAAGTGTGCGCATATTCCCAGTGGAGAGTGCTCAGTTTCTTCTGCTTTCTTTCTTCTAGGTACTTCTTCCATTTATCTGGAAAAGAAATTCGTGATTTTGGCCAGGATGAGAGCAATTTTTCCAATCAGTTGTTTGAGTGGGATGCAACTGAGCTGGAGGTGTGTGAAGCATTGCTGTGTTTCTTTATGGTGGGGACATTTGCATGTTTCTGCAGTTCATGGAGGGGAAATGGTATTGTTCACGGGCGGGAAGAGAAGAAGGTTATAGTAGCTGCTTTATTTTCTTTAATTACATACGCAGATGCCTATAGATGAGACTGACTCAGTTTATTGTCCTTCCAAAATGCCCAGTTCTTGTTGGTGGGGTGTATGAAGGGAGTGATTATATATTGCAGGGGCCCCTGGGTGTGTGTGCAAGATGCTTATTTAAGCTTCCTGTTGATGGAGGGTGGGTCACCTAGTAGGAATGTTGGAGAATTCTGACAAAAACAGAAATGGTGGAGGAAACGGCAAACATGCACTTATTTGTCTCATGTCTGCAATGGAAATCAATCCAGCAAATACAGTCAGTATTTGCTTCTGTTGCTTTCAGTCAGCAAACAGTACATAATTGAGCTCCCACTCCTTTGCATTGAAATTAATGGGGTGGAATAACATACTATGTAATTGACATAGTTAAATACATAAATTACATAATTTCACCACGGCGGACAGTAGGGCAAATAACCTAGTTATTGACAGAAGACAAACTGCAGCAGAAAGGAGATAGGGCTGCATGCAACAATGCAGGCTGGAGTGGAAAACTGGCTTTTTACATTCCTACACCTAATGTTTGGAGCATAGGTTTTCTCTCCCCTGCTTCCTGCCCTCCCCCTTGGTTTACCGGTGCAGCACTTTCCCCATAGAATTAATAATAACCTTCTACTTACAGGGAAGAAGATGAAGGGGTTTGCTTAATAATGCCATTGGGTTGGAAGCCCAAACTATTGAGGCTGCTCCTCTACTCTGTCCTACAAAACTCAATGAAAATCATTAAGTGGGGGGTGGGGAAGCCACCTATTCATCTGCTTAGGGTTTCCTCAAGTTCTATGTCTTCATTAGCACAAGTGTTGCAGAGGAACTAAATATATAAAATCTGGCGAGCAAAATGTCTGCCATTAGAATGAATTGGCTGGGGGGCAGGGGAGCTCAATGTGTCTGTATAGCTAAAAGTAAAATGGTGACTACTGGGGCAAGCACCAAGCTTGCTGTGGGACACTGGTGAGAATTGATCCTGCTTCTCTTTCCACATCCTTTCTTATACAGTAGTCCTGCATAGGATTCATTCTCTGCTCCTTGGTTAATTCTGAATTGTGACAGTGTGGAGGGAAACTAGCTTTTATATTTGCTGTTATCCAGGGCTGCCAGTATGCACTATTCTTTTCATTGTAAAATAGGGTATCAGTTCTAATCTTAGGAGAGGACAACCTACTTTTGAGCAAGGGTGAAAGATAACAACATGAGGCATAAAGGTAAAGGGACCCCTGACCATTAGGTCCAGTCGTGACTGACTCTGGGGTTACGGCGCTCATCTCGCATTATTGGCTGAGGGAGCTGGCATACAGCTTCCAGATCATGTGGCCAATCAGAGCAGCACACGGAAACGCAGTTTACCTTCCCGCTGTAGCAGTCCCTATTTATTTACTTGTACTTTGACGTGCTTTCGAACTGCTAGGTTGGCAGGAGCTGGGACCGAGCAACGGGAAGCCATAGGCTCTGTGGTTTAACCCACAGCGCCACCTGCGTCCCCAACATGAGGCATAAGAGGGCCTTAAAATTCCTCTCCTCTGGCTTTCCTTTTAGCCTGCTTTGTCTGCAGCCTTGTATCTTCATTTGGTGCATGGAAAGAAAGGAGAGGAGGTTTTGGATATTATTCAGAAACCACTGAACTACATCGACCAGACCCTTGTCAAAAGGGGTACTCCTTATCTTGCCGGGGTAAGTAAGAATCTCTGTGTAGCAAACTTAGCATTACTGGCAAAGGATTGGTAGAGTTGAGAGGGATATCCAGTCACTCTGGATCTTTCAGGCTAAATAGTTGCACTAGTGGGCGCCAGCGCAATGAATCCTGCTTGCACAACAGGAATTCCTCCCCTTATTCTCCAAATCTGTTCAGGAGATTCAGAAGAACCCCCAGAACAGCGTGTGTGGAGAGGAGCAGGGAGATTGCTCAATCAGTGCAAGCAATTTTGTTTGTCCTGGTGAAGAATCTCCTTAGCACTACTTAGAATCTCCCCCCCCCCCCCCGGTTGTCTTTGGCAGGACTGGTTCCAAGCCAAGGTCTTGTCCATTTGCAACACATCATTTTATGCGGCTCTTGTCACAGGAGAACCAAGGGGAGGGGGAAACAAAGCAAAGTCAGGGGAGCAAAGCAAAGAGTGGGGAGAGAACTATAATTGCTTGAAGTGCCATTGAGGCATCACCTCTGACTTTTGAGGCTTAGGCCTGTATGCGTGAGTGCAATGCTTGCTGAGCTTTCTCACCCTAAGGCATAGCTGCCAAGTTATCCCTTTTTTTAAGGGATTTTCCCTTATGCTGAATAGGCTTCCTCGCGAGAAAAGGGAAAACTTGGCAGCTATGCCTAAGGGCTAAAAACTCCAAAATGAAATAATAAAAGCTGCAGTTCTCTGGATGCTAAATTTTATACCAAGTGCTGTTCTTGTGCAATTTGGCAGGGCCGTCTCAAGCATGTCGGGTGCCCTGGCACCATGGTGGGGAGATCGCTCTGGCGCCCCCCCCTGGTGGGCGGGCGCAGTGCGCAGCCTGGTTTCCACGCGGCTTTGCCGCGCGGCGCCCCCCTGCCAGCCCAGCTCCCTGGTGCCCCGCACCACCCAGCCTACCCCTAGAGCCGGCCCTGCAATTTGGAACAATAGAGTCACAGAATGCATAAGGCTATCCTGCCTTGGGTAAGAGATCGGACAAGAACATCTGTTCTTTCAGTTGGTGCATTTGTATTTCCCAGTGACCATTTTAGAACACAAGTTTATCGTCTTATATAAAAAGCTAATTACAGAATATGTGTACTAAATTGCTATGTTATGCTGGCTTTTGCTGACAAGATAAATCAAATACCGTATATAATTTGTTTATGGCCCACTGAGCACAAATGCAAAAGTTATCTATATATATAAAAATGTAGGCATTGCGCGCGCAGAGGTCACAGCCTTTCTCCGTAACCGCTGAACCAAATTGCATCAAATTAGGACAAAGCGTACCTTGCCCATAAGTGAGGGATCTGGCATACATTTTTTTCCAAAAAAGCACAGCTTCCATACCTTAAATAGTGATTAAACGCAAAAGAAAAAGCGCACAAATTAGACATCACTAGCAAAAGCTCTGAAGACTCCAGCAGCATCCAATAGAAAGGCAGATTGCATGCTGTCATCAGCAAAAGCTCTGAAGGGTGACGCCAAATAATCAACCAAGCAAACATCAACCAAGCAACTGAAACCACCAAGGCAGCCATTACCAGACTCCTAGGCCCCTGCCAGGCTGCTAGGCCCCCACTAGGCCCGGGGGGGGGGGAGAGGGCGAATGCCCGGATCGCAGGCTGCAGCATGGCCTTTGTTTTATGTAGGTCCCTGCCAGGCTGCCAGGCCCCCACTAGGCCCGGGGTGGTGGTGGTAATCCACAGCAATGCACTTGGGGGCACGGCAAGGGGTTTTTACTTTAAAATTTAGTGGGCGTTGTGTCACATGCGAGGCTCCGGCGGCCATTTTAAGTAAGGGCAATTGTGCCCCTTTTAACCTAGGCTTTATACTATGACTGATTGCAAGCCTCTGTGTCTTTTTTAAAAAAAACCAACCATGCACTTTCTCTCCCCAGTTTAAGTCCTTAGATATTTGCAGTGGTCAATCCCCCACCCCACCCCTTGATTTACAATATCCTACCTTCCCCTTGCCACTTCCTTTTTTTAAATATACTTTTTATTGATTTTGCAACTATATACAGCACCAAATCACATAGAAATGAAGGAAAAAGTTATTTTATACAAAAAAAGTAACCACAGGTATCCGTTCGTAACATTTATCAAATAAAGCATCCTTTCATATCATTTGTCCACCTGGGCTTGTGTCTCCAATCACTACATTTTCCTTCCTGTTCTTTACTTTTATCTTCATCTCATTTTCCCCAACTTGACTTCCTCCTCTCTCTCTTTGGTTTTCTTTCCCCTCCAAATTAGTATCGTCCCTTATATATTCTTCCAGATACCTTTTTCCAATTTATATTTCCTCCTATTTGTTTTGCGTCCTGGTTACATACCTTCTTGTTGCATTTTATAATAATGATCTACTGGTTTTCCTTTTTCCCTTGGTCTATCTTTATTTAAATTTTACAGTAGTCTTTCATATAGATCATAAATTTTTCCCATTCTTTTTGAAACTTTTGTTGTTTTTGGTCCCTAATTCTCCCCGTTAACCTAGCCAGCTCTGAGTATTCTAACAGTTTCTCCCTCCAGTCTTCAATCGTGGGCATATCCATTGTTCTCCACTTTTGAGCTAAGATAACTCTCGCGGCCGTGGTGGCATACATAAAAAGTTTATGATCTTCTTTCTTTATATTTCTACTTAAGATGCCTAATAGCATTTCTTCAGGTCTCTTTGGGAACGTGTATCGTAATACTCTTTTTAATTCGTTGTATATTTGCTCCCAATAGATCTTAACCTTATCACAGCGCCACCACATATGATAGAAGTCCCCTTCTTTGATGTTACATTTCCAGCATTTTTTGTTGTTAGACTTATTGATTTTTGCCAATTTGACCGGCGTAAGATGCCATCTAAACATCATTTTCATGATGTTTTCTTTTAAAAGAGTGCATGCAGTAAATTTAATTTGATTTTTCCATAGGTTTTGCCATTGATCGATACCAATATTATGGCCTAAGTCTACTGCCCATTTAATCATGCACTCTTTAGTTGCTTCATCCTTCGTGTTCCAATCCAGGAGGAGGTCATACATCTTGGTTAACAATTTTTCTTTACCTTCTAGTATTTCTGATTGAAATTTAGATTTTGTACACTCGAAACCGTGATTTTTGTGGTCTTGTTTAAACAGGTCATATATTTGATGGTATTGTAACCAACCAATGCCTCTTCCTTTCAATTGGTCGTAAGTTAAGATTTTCCAGCCCTCTTCAGTTTCTATAAGAATATCTTCATAACATAGCCAATTTATTTCCATATTCACTTTTTTAATTGTTAAGATTTCAGTTGGCGACAGCCACCTTGGAGTTTTCCTTTCTATTAAGCTTTTAGTTCTATTCCAGACCTCATACAGTGGCCTCCTAAACACATGTGAAAGGAAGCCTCTGTGCGATTTAACTTTCTCATGCCAGAGGTAGCTGTGCCAAGTGAACCTGTTGTTAAAGCCTTCAAGATCTAGTAGATCTGGATCACTTAGGGTTGCCCATTCTTTTAACCATACCAAACAAGAGGCCTCATAATAGATCTTGAGGTCTGGTAATGAGAAACCTCCTCTCTCTTTTCTATCTGTTAAGATCTTATACCTTATTCGTGGGGGTTTCCCCTGCCATATATATCTGGAGATTTCTTTCCTCCATTCCTCAAATATGGTGACACCCTTCACTACCGGGATCGTTTGGAATAAGAATAAAAGCCTCGGTAGTATGTTCATTTTTACTGTGGCAATCTTACCCCACAAAGAGAGATACAGTTTTTTCCATGTTGTTATGTCCTTTTTAATTTCGTTCCAAGTTTTTGTATAGTTATCATTGAAGAGATTTATATTCCTTTCTGATAACCATATTCCTAGGTATTTGACTTTCTTCACTATTTCAATACCGTATTTTCTTTGCAAGTCCTCCCTTTCTTTCTTTGTCAGATTTTTGATTATCATTTTTGTTTTGTTTTGATTTAATCTAAATCCAGCTACTGCTCCGAATGCATCCATTTCCTTCAGTAGTTCTGCTATGCCAGTTTCGGGATCTTCCATAGTTATCACGAGGTCGTCAGCAAAGGCCTTCTGTTTATATTCTCTACGTCCAATCTTTATTCCCCTTATCTCCTTGTTATCTCTTATCTTATCCATCAAAACTTCCAATACTAATATAAATAACAAGGGAGATAAGGGGCACCCTTGCCTTGTTCCTTTCCTGATGTTTATTTCCGCCACTTCCTGGGGTTTTTATGGAACTGAAGAGCTCGGGCACTTCAGAACTCGCCTTCTGTTGCTACGGGGCTGTGGGTCTTCACTATTTGATTCCCATCCCCCCCCAGTCGGGATTATTAAAGTGGTTCTCTGGGTCACCTACTACAAAATTAGAAAATCCAAATAACAACACACACACACACAAACCCCAAAACACACAACAATGTCCAAATCATACAATACCCACCAAAATAAATGACAACCCCAAAAATAAAATTAAACAATAATAACTTCTGCTTCTCATGTTCTTATTTCAATTTTTTAAAAATCTAAATATATAAAAAGGTTCACGATGCGTGTGCAGGGGCCAATGTATGGAGATACAGGGGGAGGGGACAACATTCCCCGGGGAAAACAGAGGGAAGGGTATCCTACCGAAACACAGGGATGAGCCAGGGGGTTGGAGGGAGGAGGGGCGGGATACGTCATGGATCGGGACAGGGTGGGGGGAATCACAGGGATGACCTACAGCAACGCGTGGCCGGGCCAGCTAGTAGAACATAAATTACATAAGTTAGTTAAAAGATTGCAGTGTGTGTGTGCATGTGTGCATGCACCATAAAGCAGCCTATGCAAAATTGCTACATTTAGGAAATTTGCAAATTGCTCTGTAATAATAAAAAGGAGCCCTCTGATAAAATGGTTAACAGAGGCATGGAAGTCTCTTCAGTGTCAATTCTGGAAAGTTTAAACTTAATAATAGATGCATATTATGGAAAGAGTTTGGTCCTTTTGGGAAACACTTTGCAACTCTGTTCTAGAGTTTGTTCTGTCCTGGCAGTCATGTTGCCCCTCCTGTTCACACGTGCAAACCAGTTTCCCCCTAACCTTTTTGTCTAGGACGCTGAGTCAGCTGTTGATGTTGTGTTGTGGGGTGCCCTGTTCCCTCTGTTAAGGGATGAATCCTTCCTGCCAGGTGAGAGATGCTGCCAAAGGCCTTATGATTGTTGAACGTTACATTATTTGATTGCTTATTTTAAAGCTATGTTTTATTATCACATTTTTGTATTGCATTAGATTGTTATAAGGTTGCTTTGTATTTCTTTAGATTCTGTTTCTTCAGCTTGTAAACAGCCTTGAGTATTGTAAGATAGAAAGGCGGTATACAAATTAAAAGTGATGATGATGATGATGATGATCATTTTGTGGCCAAGCTATAAGGCCACAGGAGGCAACTTTGATGTTCTGATCTGCGTGCTGGTTTGGATGAGCCTCTAGGTGTTACTCTGGCTCCTCTCCTCTCCCCATCCCTAATCACTCAGTCATGAATCTCTCTGGGCAACCTTGGCCCAGTCACATTCCCAACAGGGTTGTTGTGAGGATAAAATGGGGAGGAGGAGAACCGTTAATGCCACCTTGAGCTCCTTGGAGGAAAGGTGGGATAGAAAGATTAGATAGATAGATAGATAGATAGATAGATAGATAGATAGATAGATAGATAGATACATACATACATACATACATGCATGCATACATAATTGGGGTTTTGCGGGGTCCTTCTTCTTACACTCTTCCCTCTCTCAGTAATGGAAGCATATGGAACATTGCCAAACTTTCTGCCTTCAGGGAGCCCCCTTGCATTGCAGAGAATTCTAGGACACAACCAGCTCATATGCAGCACCAATGAGACTTGCTCAGTTGCTGTGTTGCCCCTGAGTGCACCTTAAGGAACAACCTTACATGCTCTTGTGGCTGCTTGCTACGGAGGAAGACCAGCATTGGCAAACTCTTTCAGGGGAAGGATTGTCTGCTACTACTGTCATCTTACAGAGGGATCCTAGGGCAATCAAAACACTGTTTGGACCACACTGAGATAAAGGTACAACAGCTAGCTTTTAGTTTCTCAAGGCCATCTTGATTCTGATCACTGCTGATTCCAACTATGCTTCTCTTGCCCAGAAGAGGTCTCCTGTCTGGTGTACCCCTCCAATTAGTTTTGAGTCAGTGGCAGGGATCTCCGCAGATTGTGGGGTGTAGGTGTTAACAAATAGGAACCTAATACATTTCTATTTGAGACTGAGCAACTACCAAGGAGAGATTTTTCCTCTGGAATTTGTTTTATTTTAAAGATGAGTTAAAAGCCTTGAGGAGATGGTTCCAGAACATGAACCAGAAGGAGTACTGCAAGAAGGCTGTTGAATCTGTGTGGACGCCCAAAGGATTGCTGGAGCTGAAGGCTTATCTGCAGAAGCATCCTGCTTCCAACCAGCCTTTTGAGAAGCCAGCTACTAATGAGCTGAAGGTATTGCCCTCCTTCCGTGTGAACCAGACCTCAAGTTCTCTTCAAATGGTGCTAAGAGTAGCACATAGGGCTGCAGATGTGGGAAAGGGAAAGGGAAGACTGAACACTTCCCCAGAGACCAGCTCAGGAAGGGAGACTGCTGGGCAGCAAGGCGGGCGGTAAACCAGCAGAATCCCTAATCTGTCCCGATTGTCCAACACCAGAAACACACACTCTAGATTCGCCCCCCCCCTCAACTGGACAGAGAGCATGGAGATAGAGAATCTCTATAGACCACAGCAACTATGCCTCCCTGACCCTCAAGTCTGGCCTGATGCTGCACTGAGTACCCAGGTGGGCACAGCTGGGTGAGACCAACTCCACCCTGTTCACCCACCGTGGTTTCAGTGATACATGCCAGATCAGCGTCCTCATCCATAATCAGATCATGGATGAGGAAGATTTTATTCTGGGCCGACCTGGCATTCAACAGCAGCAGTTGCAGACCCGAGGGCTGGCTAATATGACAACTCCAACTCCCTAGGTTGGAGGAGGGGCTGGCTCATGGCACAGTCACTAACTGCCTGGACCATGTGCCCCTTATCCGGCCTGCCCTTCCTCCCACACCATACCTTCCCCTACCCAGAACCTCTGTAATGGGGCCTCCCCCTGCTCCTCTCATCCCCGGCGCATCCCACCAAGTGCCCTTACAGCCCAGTTAAAAACCGTTGAAACACTAAAAAAAGAATTTAAAAGGATATAAAAACAATTTAAGGGAAGAAGCTCTCTCTGCTGGGCAGCAGCAGCAGTCCTTAGGAAGCCTGTCAGCTCCTGCCCTGGGCCAGGTAGATAAAGGCAGGAGCAGGGCCTTCAGCAGGGTGGTCCTATTGTGCTATTGCTTTGCTATGTTGTTATGAAATTGTTTTTGTCGTGTTTGTTTGAAATGCATCTCTGTTTCTTTTTCGTAAGCTGCTTTGAGCATTTTTGGGGGGTGGCAAAGTGGCGTACAGATAAAATGAATGAAACAAACAAAGTATTTCCTTCTGCTTGTGAAAATGTGGTTAAAGTCAATGACTAGATCAGGCATCCCCAAACTGCGGCCCTCCAGATGTTTTGGCCTACAACTCCCATGATCCCTAGCTAACAGGACCAGTGGTCAGGGATGATGGGAATTGTAGTCCAAAACATCAGGAGGGCCGAAGTCTGGGGATGCCTGGACTAGATTCTGAGAAGATGTTTAGGATTTGTTTAGTTGACTGGTTTAGCCCAGTAAGTACTAAAGCACCATGTGGGGAGGGAAGATGCACCAAGGGGCGGTGCCAACTGCCCTGGTGTGTTTGAGCCACACTTGCAGTTTTGGACTGTGCCACTTTTTGCATCAGCATAGTGATTGCCTTGTGGGTGCTGGGTGCCAAGCACCTGCAAAGCAGGTTTGGAGATGGATTTTTGTTCCTCTCTCTAGGAAGAGGAATCCGCTCAGAGGTCTCTGTCTGAGGAGGAGATTGCAAAAATTGCAGAAGTCTGGGTCAGAGGGCCAGCTGGCCTCCCCAAACCTTGGAAGCCACAGCAGCCTATGTAAGTACCTTGCTGGGCTAAAATGCCCTGGTCTTGAATGATGTGGGGGCTGAAGTGTGCATGCACACAAAAGCTCATACCAAAATAAAAACTTAGTTGGTCTTTAAGGTGCTACTGAAGGAATTTTTTTATTTTGCTTCGACTCAGACCAACACGGCTACCTACCTGTAACTAGTAATGGTGAACATTGACATTGGTGTTAGGGTTGGCGGTTAACCCTTATCAATGCAACATGGTGCACAGCACAACAGCCCCCTCCTCTTTATAGGCCATTTTGTGGTGATGTGTGATAAATTTTAATGGAGTTTCCCCACAGCCATGAGGTTTAGAAGTCAAAAGCCAATTTGCAAATTTAGCAGAGTATCAGGATCTGTTTGCACTTGGTGTTGCAGAAGGCTAGCATCCAGCCTATAAAGAACTGCCCTTTCTAAGTTGCAGGGGCAACTTCCCCAGGAGCCCAGATACTTACAGTGTAACCTCACAGAGCAGCCTTTTTTCCTCCCTGCACAGTTTCTCTCCTTAAAATCTGGGTCTATTTCTTGTGTCTCATCTTCGCAGACTTCCTGTGGAAGGCATGAAGAACGTGCTGATCACTAGCGCCCTGCCCTATGTCAACAACGTGCCTCACCTTGGGAATATCATTGGCTGTGTCCTCAGTGCTGATACTTTTGCCAGGTAAAATGATGATGCCTTTCACCACCGACTCTTGAAAAGGGGAGGTGGGTTAATGGGAGGCTGAGACTTTATTCTTTTGGCATTTTATTTTGAAGGTGTATCCACTCCATCGGAGCTGCCTTTGTACCTGGTAATACCAGAGTGGTTGGTGATATGAGTCAATTGATTTCTTGCTATTTGATGTTGTTTTAATGAATCTGATTTTAAAATGAATTTGCAAAATCCCACAATATGTGTACTTGGATATCTGTGCTTACGTTGCCTATATACACTTTGTAAACTACTTTGAGAACGGCAGTGTATACATATTATGAAAGGAAATAAAGAGTATTTTCTGTGTATTGCAACTTGGGTCTTAGGCAGGCCTTAGGCTGCAATTCTAAAGAGTTATTAGGGAGTAAGAGCCACTGAGCTCAGTGGGGGTTATTTCCAACTAATCATCGACAGGGTTTAACTGTTAATCTAAGGAGATCATTGAAGCTGCCTCACATCAAGTGGACTACTGGTCCATGCAGCCCCATTTTCTGCTCTCTTCTGAGTATCAGTGGCTCCCCAAGACCTGAAGATGAGGCCTTTCCCAGCCCTGCTGCCTGAGTGTTTTTAACTGGAGGTACCAGAAATGTAAGCTGGGACCATCTGCATTCAAAGCATGTGCTTTTCCGCAGAGCTTTGACCCATTTGAAGTAACAGAGGGAATGTGTGAAGCTTTGGTCCTTGCAGGTAGCAATAGGCATCCTGCTTCACTTCTTGTGTCTTGTCCAGGTACTGTCGTTTGCGCAACTGGAACACACTGTACCTGTGCGGTACTGATGAGTACGGCACGGCCACAGAGACAAAGGCCATGGAGGAGGGGCTGACACCGCAGCAAATCTGTGATAAGTACTACACTGTCCATGCCCAGATCTACCAGTGGTTCAAAATCTCCTTTGACTACTTTGGCCGCACCACCACACCCCATCAGACCAAGTAAGTACTGCCAGGAAAGGGAGCACAAATGCCCCATGTGGCAGCACTGCTTTGCACTCTCTCTTACAAACCACACATTGTCTTAGCCTTTAACAACTGTAAAACTGGTTGTTAGAGATGGGCAGGAAAGTTTGACGGACTTGTTTACAGTTTCTGTGACCATGGAGGTCCAGGTGCCATGAAACAAAGCATGCCTGTATGTTTTTATTTAAATTATTTCAAATTGTTGCCACTCCACTCAGACTGACCGCTCAGGGTGAGGCATTGGTGCCAAGTACAGGTTTAAGGCATGCGTGTAAATGACTGTGCTCAATGTAGCAAATTTTTGACTTCTCCAGAAAAAGGGAAGCTTTTCAAAATTTAGCTTTTGTAGCCATGGGCTACAAATGACAAAGCATCATATATGTGGGCGAGAAGGAACTCCTTGTGGGCTAGTAACTTACTGATGGGTTAATGTGGCAGATGGGGTCCTTGGAACCACTGGTGCACAGGCTGAGTTAGGATGTGGGTTCTCTTCTTCTGAATAGCTGCCATTGGTGTATTACAAAAGAGTGTATGGTGCCACTAAGTGTGATGCAGAAAAGTATCTGAAGAAGTGTGCATGCACACGAAAGCTCATTCCTATGACAAACTTAGTTGGTCTCTAAGGTGCTACTGGAAGGAATTTTTTTTATTTTATGTTTTGACTACGTCAGACCAACACGGCTACCTACCTGTAAGCAGAACTTCATGTGCTCCACATCATATCTGGGGTCTGGCAGATAAACTCAGAATGCAGTCCTGACTGGTTAGCAGCTTGGGTGTACTGGCTCCAGGCCTGTCTTGTTCAGTGGTAAACTGATAAAGTGATTTGTAACAGTACTTTTATCCCTCTCTCTGAATGAGCAGAACAGCATTGTCCAAGGATACTAATTGGGACAGATAGAATTTTAGTTACCCTGCTTACGTGTACTGCTGTAGGAAGCATGTTCAGTCCCCCCTGTGAAGCAAGGTCAGATACACATCTAAAGATAAGATGCAGTTTAACCTTTGGACAACACTTTGGATTTAATAATAATAATACTCAGTGGTCTAAATGTGTGTAAATAAGATCAGTCGGCACCAGTTCCCATCAAGTCTACCTACACCACCAGGCACTAATATGCCATTGGAAAACACAGGTGTTTGCTGTTTGGTCGTTTTCCAGTGGCTTGAGCAAGTAAGGCAAGCCGCATGTTACAGGGTTCAGCAATGCAGAACCAAGTCAGTGGGACTTCCTTTGCACCGTAGAAAGGTTCATAACCAATGGACATTTGAGCCATGAATTTCACACTACGGGTGGTGTCATGAGATGGGCCTCCTCCATGAATTGGACCATGGTGGGCACAGGAGGGCAGCACTCCATGTTCTAGAGCAGATGTGGGGAACCTTTGGACCTACAACTCCCAACACCCTTTCCCATTGGTCATCCTTGCTGGGACTAATGGTAGTTGTAGTTCATCAACATCTGGGGGGCCAAAGGTTCCTCACACCTGTCCTAGAGGTATGAAGTGCTTTGCCAGCCTTCCCGCTGTATTAGAGAATCCTCAGCAGAAGGTGTAGATGCAGTTGGCAAGCCCAAGACAAACACTGGTCTGCTTATTGTTCATGGATTGACTGCCAAGTTTTCCTTGATGTGATTTTTATTTAATTTTTTGGGTGTGTGCCATATGAAGGTTCAGGATGTCCCTCCTTCATGTTTCCTCTCTTCCTCGCCTCAGGATAGCTCAAGACATTTTCCAGAAGCTACTGGAGCGCAATTGCCTTCTGACAGAGACAGTGGATCAACTGAAGTGCGAGAACTGTGCACGGTTCCTGGCTGACCGCTTTGTGGAAGGCATCTGCCCCTTCTGCAACTATGAAGAGGCCCGTGGGGACCAGTGCGACAAATGTGGCAAACTGATCAATGCCACTGAACTTAAGGTGCTGCAACCCATATGGTCATGGGAACCTGCGTACTTAGCATTTCTCTTTATCTTGGTCTTGGATTGCTAGAAATAATGGTGGAATGTGTCTCATTTGCACCATGCTAGGCTAGCACAGATTCCCCACCACCCATCTCCTCCCCATAGAATCCAGCAGTACAAGCCCAAGGTCCTTCGCTTTTTACAGTAGATGAACTTTGCAGGCATAGCAGAGCCCTCTAGAGTGCTTTAGGCATACCAAATTTTTGAAAAAGAAAAGGTATCTGATACCAGAATTGAAAGCAATTCTGATGATACAAAACCTGCCAAATTTTGAAGTGATTTTCCCTCAAGGGAGACTTTACTGTTTTGGATTGTGTACAATTGGAATTTAGGAGTGCAGGTGATGGTGGGAATAAAGAGCATGGATCCCCAGAAAAGACGGGGGGGGGGGAAATATTACACACACACACACACACACACAGAGAGAGAGAGAGAGAGAGAGAGAGAGAGAGAGAGAGAGAGCAGACCCTGTATTCAAAAGGGAGAGAGTGATATTTCTATTGATTTGC
Source organism: Zootoca vivipara (assembly GCF_965207765.1). Taxonomy (NCBI): domain Eukaryota; kingdom Metazoa; phylum Chordata; class Lepidosauria; order Squamata; family Lacertidae; genus Zootoca; species Zootoca vivipara. The sequence continues at coordinate 2,554,135 of NC_142584.1, forward strand.
ATAGGAAAAGTAATGGTGGTGGTGGAAATAGCATAGATCCATGTGAAGAACAAACACAGTTATTAGTCTTTACTTCAACATCCTTTTCCCAAATCACTGCTCCCTGGAAAACAATTCATTGATTAAAACCTGGGCTTGTCAGTCAAAACAAAGGGAGGTGCAGCCAATAATAAATTTCCAGAGCACAAGAATTTGCATGTGTGGCGGTCCTACATATGGGCTCAGTACTACTTCCTACATGTTGTTTACTTGCTGGGCTTAATGTCAAGCATACCATGGCCTTGTCTTCTTTCCATCCTGGCAGAAACCAGTTTGCAAAGTCTGCCAGGCGACCCCTGTGGTGAGATCCTCCCAGCACCTGTTCCTGGACCTGCCCAAGGTAAGTCTCTCTTGTTTTACTATTGTCTTTAAAGGACAGTACGATGTACATGTGATGTACAATTTGCTTAGTGTTGTCGGCAATCATAATGAGCCCTAGACACACAGGATCCCCATTCACTGTCTCTGATCCTCTCACCTTTAGCTAGAAGAGAGCCTGGAAAAGTGGCTGGCTGTCTCTCAGTCCACTGGGGACTGGACCCCCAATGCAAGATATATCAGCCGTTCCTGGATCCGTGATGGGCTCAAGCCACGTTGCATTACTCGTGACCTGAAGTGGGGCACGCCAGTCCCTTTGGATGACTTCCGTGACAAGGTGAGTGATGGGGTAAGGACCCAGGGGGTCACTGCTTAATCCTTTCATGGTATTGCTGAGTGCTTGTTCTTATTCTGTGGTCCAAGGCTTTTTCTTTTTGAGGGACCCCACAGGAAAGACAGGGAGTTCTAGCAGGTAGGGAGTCTAGAGGCAGAACAACTTAGCATCAGGGGTCCCTGGAGAAAAAGGAGGGCATTGTAAAAGGAGCCCAGAAAGTTGTCTGGGTTGTGTCTGTTTTCTGAACATCTAAAATAACCTTCTCAATGGTATTACGCATTAGTAACTTCATATCGCATTTGCCAGTCAATCAAATGCTTTCTAATTCCAATCTAATTTATTCATACTTCGACTTAAACTGATCGCTTTGTTAATTACCCAGGACTTATGCCTGTGGCTAATTATTGATTCAACCCTTGAAACCTGTGGTACAGCTCCAGAATGGTCAAGTGTTGGTTCATTTGAGCATGTGCAGAAAACCAACAGTTCACCACTGAAGAATCAGCAGCTAATCTCCACATATTTGGCATTGTCTTAAAGATATGAGCTGTGGCCTGCCCTGTTTTAGAAATTAAGTATCAGTATGGCCTTCCATAATGGGATGCAGGTGGCACTGTGGGTTAAACCACTGAGCCTAGGGCTTGCCAATCAGAAGGTCGGCGGTTCAAATCCCCGCGACAAGGTGAGCTCCCATTGTTCGGTCCCTGCTCACCTAGCGGTTCGAAAGCACGTCAAAGTACAAATAGACAAATAGGTACCGTTCCGGCAGGAAGGTAAACGGCGTTTCTGTGCACTGCTCTGGTTCGCCAGAAGCGGCTTAGTCATGCTGGCCACATGACCCAGAAGGTGTCTGCAGACAAACGCTGGCTCCCTTGGCCTATAGAGCGAGATGAGCGCCGCAAACCCAGAGTCGTCCGCGACTGGACCTAATGGTCAGGGTTACCTTTACCTTTTTATGGCCTTCCATAATTCAAAAAATAAGGATTGAAAATACTGTATATTCCTGCGTATAAGACTACTTTTTAACCCAGGAAAATCTTCTCAAAAGTCGGGGGTCGTCTTATACGCCGGGTCGTATTTCTTACACGGTGAGTATATCCCCAACACTATATTTTAACTGGAAAAGTTGGGGGTCGTCTTATATGCCCGGTCGTCTTATACGGTATGTGTATTAGCAGATGTGTCAAATTTCAAGTGAAATGTTGGTCAGCAAAAGTGCAAAGGCAGGATGTTACCGGAAAGTGCTCCCTTGGCTGCCTTCTGTGAACCATCCCCTGGTGTTTTGTCCCCCCCCCCTTATAGGTGTTCTACGTCTGGTTTGATGCCCCCATTGGCTACCTGTCCATTGCAGCAAATTACACTGACCAGTGGGAGAAATGGTGGAAGAACCCAGAACAGGTGATGAGCTTGTTAGTTTTGCACACTTGCCACTCACAGGAGTAAGACCGGGAGATCCCTTCCAGATAAGCTTATTTTATGTAAAGGATATTTATGTAAAGGATGTTTTCTCGTGTGTGTCTTCAGTCTAGAATCCAGGCAAATGTTCTGTCTGATGGTGTATCAAAGCACTGGAGATGGGGTGGGAGCATGTGTAGGACCCAGGGTGCCTGTCTCCACCCATGTGAATATCCCATCCCCAGGGGCATCTGTGCTTCTGGCTATTGCACTTAATAATGATAACACCCCTCCAAAAAATGCCCTTTATACTATTCAGCCATTTGGGGCAGCAGAGAGTGAGGGGGTTGTGTGACTTAACCATGCAGCCCATCTCCTGTTTCTTTTCAGGTTCAGCTTTATAACTTCATGGCCAAGGACAACGTCCCCTTCCATAGTGTTGTGTTTCCATGTTCGTTGCTGGGTACTGGGGATAAATACACGCTCGTCAACCATCTTATTGCAACAGGTACTCTGTGTGTGAGTTGGCCCCACCTGCTGCTCTTTCATTTCCAGCCCTCAGACTGCTGCTGGTTCAAGCTAGACTATGAAAAAAAAAGGTTGCATTTTATGTGAGCTGGAAGCTGTAGTGGAGCTATTGGAGTGGGATTTGAGCAAACCTTTAAAACCCCCTAAGAACATGAGCCCTGCTAGAGGATGCCACAGGCAGTGGCAAAGCAGATCCCTATGGGAAGCCCATAAGTAGGAACCTTGAGTACAACAGTGCTGCACCCATTTCCGCATATTCAGAGGTGAGGTAGGGACTTCCCCTGCACGCAGAGACAGGCTCCAGTGGATTGAGCTGACAAGACCAATAATGGGTCCAATGGTCAAGAACAGGCACCCCCAAACTTCGGCTACAATTCCCATAATCCCTGACCACTGGTCCTGTTAGCTAGGGATCATGGGAGTTGTAGGCCAAAACATCTGGAGGGCCGCAGTTTGGGGATGCCTGGTCAAGAAGGCAGTTTCTGCACATGCCGTAGAGGGAAGCGAGGGACAGATGGGGCTCATCAATTTGAGAAGGTAGCCACCTCTGCTGCCTTGCAGGACTGAGGAGTGGAGTCCCTAAGATGGTTGGGTGGTGCCTTGTACGCTTCCTTCCAGCAGCTCCTGCAGCCAAGCTGGTGCCAAACGTATTGCTCTGCTTTCCTTTGGACTACATTAGTGAGGCTGAGAGTGGGGTTTTGTTGTCTGAGCAACCCAGGACCTCCATAAACACTGCACAGGCTTGTGCTCCAGGGAGGTCACTTGGGTTCTGCTACCACACTGGTTTGACTTTGCCCCTGGAGGCACGCTCCATTGTCACTTAAGACAGACAGATGACGGATGCCAACCAAATGCCTCCATACTGGAAGGAGAGCATAGACATCATGAAATTATTTGGATATTTAGATTTGGATAATCTGACAAATTTAATTAGAGGGCATTCGAATAAGAAATTCCAGCTTAATTGGGACAAATTCGGAGAATACATGAAAAGACCCCACGGTAAAGTCCTGGGTTTATTTTTAGATCTCGTATTGAATAGCTTAGATTTAATTTAAGTTGAGAAAGTCGATAGATGATGAATTTCTACATATAAGATATTTAAGGGTATATACTAGTTGAAATATGGGGAAGCAGTATTGTAATAAAGTAACCGATGAACCTGAGAGAGAGATGAGGGAAAGTCAATTAGGAGGGGAGGAGATAAAGGGAAATCATTAAAGGAGATTATGGGAGGAGCGTACTTGGAATACTATGACAATAATAATTCTGGTCTTGAAGGATTGAAGAATCTCTGTTTGTATTTTTTTTCTTTTTTCTCCTTTTTTTCTATTTTGCTTTTACTTGTAATTCTTTCAGAGTCACGAGTGTTACAATCTGAGTCGGATTTAGGTTGAATGTATGAATTTAATTTTCAATTTATATTTTTATGGTTATTATTGTTAATTTCAGATTTCTTATTTATTATGAATTTGTATCTTTTCATTATTATTTCAAGTGTGTGTGTGAGTTTATATGTATGTTCATTTTAATTTGAATCTCAATAAAGTTTATTTTTAAATTAAAAAAAGACATCATGACTAGTAGTCATTGAGAACCTTATTATCTGTGAATTAGTCGAAACCTCTTTTAAAGCCATCACTTAATCTTCCTTTCTGCAGAGTACTTGAACTATGAGGATGGCAAATTCTCCAAGAGTCGTGGTGTGGGGGTCTTTGGGGATATGGCCAAAGACACAGGCATCCCTGCAGACATCTGGCGCTTCTACTTGCTATACTTGCGGCCTGAAAGCCAGGATAGTGCCTTCTCTTGGAATGATCTTATGCTTAAAAACAATTCAGAGCTTCTCAACACCCTTGGCAACTTCATCAACAGGTAACGGGGCGAGAAGGGAAAGAGTCATTCAAATCCATAGTGAAACTAGAACATGGCAGCCTGGTGGTGTTGGTAGTTGTTGAGAGGAAGAATTACAAATGTATGTCAGATAGTTCATATAAAGAAAAGGAAAGCAGGTAATTTACCCAACACATGGTTTGTTCAGTGGATTTGTACTTATGTAATGGATACAGATCTGTTCCCACCCCTGGTTGGGAGATACTACTTTGTACATAGCCTGCAAACTCCTCCTATTTTTGTTGTATCCAGTTAGAAATTTTAAGTGATCTGCCTGTTCATTAGCCATACATTTATTGCATGCAAATCATGGGCTTCACAGCAATAAAAAAACAATATGACCATCAAATCATTACAATTAGTCTGGTTTTCTGTAAAATAAAATGACTATGCCAGAACTTTCGGATTTAATGCTTGCAATAAAATTTGTCCCTTGCGTACTTCCCTCATCTCTCTCTCTCTCTCTCTCTCTCTCTCACAGAGCCGGGTCCTTTGTGTGCAAATTCTTTGGGGGACACGTCCCCACCATGGAGCTGAGTAAGGATGACAAATGTCTGTTGGTTCACATCACTCTGGAGTTGCGCCAATACAACCAATTGTTGGAGAAGGTCAAGTACGTCCTTAGGACCTGGCATGTGCCATTACCCGAGGGCCTGGTTCCATCCCTTGTTTAGACAAGTTCTGAAAGGGCTCTTCCCAGTCACAGGCAGCAGAATGTTGGCTAAGGAGAACACCGATCATCTCCAGATTGGCTCTGAACATGTGAATTAGTTATATCTATATCTCTCTCACGAGCATGTGCAGATATCCTTTTAATTAACTGCAAGTAAATGCATGTGGAACAAATCTTCACTTCCAGAGTTCTACTCGCATTGTGTTAGATGCTTATTTCTGGTTATGTACCTCTGTGTGCTTTTTATCCCATGCCTTTTTGAGAGGCAAAACTGACATGTTAAGATTAAGGTAGAGATAAAACAATGAAAAAGCAGGCTCTGTCACCCTTGCAAATAACTTGACAAAAATTGATAACCTGCAAGGTCTTTTACTAGTCTGCTTGCCCGTATGGATCTGTGTTAGTATTTAATTTTTTTGTTTTTCTCCTGCAGGATCCGTGATGCCCTGCGCAGTATCCTAAACATTGCTCGCCTGGGCAACCAGTATCTCCAGGTCAATGAACCCTGGAAACGGATCAAGGGCAGCGAGGCTGACAAGTGAGTCTCTGCTTCGAGGAAAAGGTTGTTTTCTGATGGTGCCCTCTAGTCAGACCAGCCAACTCAGCAGAATAATGTCTTGCTGCTTTGGGAGATGTCCAGCTAGTGTTGGGTCAAGTGCTTGTGTCTTGCCTCCTATGCACATGAGTGCACTAGCTACCGGTACCAGTGCTTTATTTTGGGAGGCATGTTTTAGCTCTGGTATATAGACTGCCACCTCCTCTTCTTGGCTTCTCTCCTTCCTCCCACAGGGAGGAAGCATTCTTTCATCTTCCTAGGAAAATTAACAAGCATTATTTCATCTTCCTAGGAAGCAAGCAAGCACAGTGATAGGGGTAGCCGTAAACATTGCATCCCTGCTATCTGTTATCCTGCAACCGTACATGCCCAGTGTGAGTGCTGCAATCCAAGAACAGCTGTGCATTCCTGCTGACTACAACGTGGTGACCAACGACTTTGTCTGCACCTTGCCTGCTGGGCATCAGATTGGCACGGTAAGTGCTGGGGAGAGGAGGCTATATAGCTTGTGTCAGAACTGTGGCTAAAGTCTTTTCTGAGCTATGACCGAGGGCCAGTTATTTCCAATGGCAGATAAGATGGTAAACCTGTTTCTTGACTGTACTGCTTCAGGCTTGTATAACAGAATGCTCCTCCATTAAAAATAAGATATAATCCCAGCACTTAAACAGCTAGCATGTTTGGGAGAAAGGTCACCGAGTTGTGAGCTAAAAGGAATACCACTCCTGTAATGGGCTTTGTGTGGGGCTATCCTGGTATCTGGTCCAGAAGCTGCAGCTGGTGCAGAATGCAGCAGCCAGACTGCTCATGTTACCTCTCCCTTGGGAGGTTGTGGACTCTCCTTCCTCGAAGGGTTTTAAGCTAGGATTACCAGACATTCCCGGTTCTCGGGGACAGTCCCCGTATTTGCAAATCTGTCCCCGGACAAATTCTGTCCCTGGAATGTGCAGCAAGTTCTCTCTGGGTAATTTCTTGAGCAACAGTTAACAGCAACAAAGGAATTGAAAGGAGAAAAATAGGGTTGGAAAATTAACAGATATCAGCAAAGGTAGGTACATCTAGAATGCCACGGAGCGTTGGGTTGGGAAGTCTGTAGAGAAATTTTGTATGATGTATAGGTAGAAAAATGGAAAATATATCAATAAAAATTAAAAAAGGAAAAAAAACACTTGAATGTGATAATTTTGTAAAATGGATTGTAATAGAACCATCGGGAACAGCACATGGGAAACCTCTTAACAAAATTGTATTAATTTGGAATTAATTTGTGTAATGGGGTTAAAATTGGAAAAGCAATAAAAATAATTGGCAAAAAAGAAAAGAAACTGAAGTTCTGTTTTGTCACCCTCCTACTTACATCTAACAGTTACTATTAAAATAGTTACAAACTTTTCTCTGCAAACTTAGGGACTAGATGCTTAGACGTATTTCTTGGGATGCCCAGTACTCTCAAAGTAATATAGAATACACATAACATGTGCGTGGGACAAGTTCACAAAGGATGCTGTGGACCCACCTGACTCCTTAATTTCCCACCAGGTGACACCTCTATTCCAGAAGCTGGAGACAGAACAAATTGAAAACCTGCGGAAGCGCTTTGGTGGTGGCCAGGTAAGGAGAGGCAGCTGAGCCAATGGATTTAAGCTCCTCTGGAAGAACCTCATGCAATGAGCTGTCAGAGTAAGCGTTTAGTTAAAATGGAGTGCAGCGACTGAGGAAGGAGCAGAAGGGCGGCTGCCTCTTGGATTTGGGTGACTGTCCAGGCTTGTGTGGGTGTTTGTTTCTGGCTGTGACCTTTCACCTAGAAGTGTGAGTCAGGAGGGTCAGGTGATTAGCTGTGGGCGGAGCTAGTCAGAGCTTGGAGGGTAGCGGCGCGCGCCTAGTGGCGCGCGCAGTTTGACCCATCTTTTTGATCTACGGCAGAAAGTCTCACACGTTTGTTAGGGGGGACCTAGGCCTCTTCCTCTTTCCCCCTTGACTTCAAGGTTTTCAAGATGGAGGTGGAGGGAACAACCGTTGTCACCTGCAATTCCTGTGCAATGTTTGTTTTCTTGCCAAAGGATGTGGGTAGCTACACGTGCAACAATTGCAAGTTGGTTGCCCTACTAGAAAACAAGGTTGCCCTTCTGGAAGAGAAGGTGCAGCAGCTTCAGGGGCGTGTATCTACGCTCCAGAGAATTAAAGAGCTGGAGCTTTTCTTGGATGCAGCAGAGCACACTGTCTGCACCAAGGAGGAGACAGGGGATCTCCCTGAGGAGGAGATCAGTTCCCCAACACAGCAGCCAGATGTATGGAGGAACGTGACTCATAGAAGTAGAAGGCCCAGGGATCGCCCTGAGTGCTTAGAATTACACAACCGTTTTGAAGTGCTCATGGAAGACGAGGAACAGACTCCACCTGAGGATCTCTCCCTCATCACAGTTGATGAGGAATATGAAGACGAGCAGCAAAGTCAGTCCTCCGGGAATATGCAGGTAACCTTGGAAGGGACAGCACATGGAAGAATCCCAACCAAGCCTATGAAGAGGCGTGTAGTGGTGATAGGGGATTCCCTACTGAGGGGTACAGAAGCAGTGATCTGTGGGCCTGACAAGATGTCTCGAGAGGTGTGCTGTCTACCTGGGGCCAAGATCAAAGATGTAACAGAACGGCTGCAAGGAATCATAAAACCCACCGACAAATACCCCTTCCTTTTGGTGCATGTGGGAACCAATGACACTGCAAGTCATAGCTTACAGAAGATCAAAAATGATTATGAGGCTCTGGGCAGGAAGTTGAAGCAATTAGATGCACAAATTGTCATCTCTTCTGTCCTCCCAGTTGAACGACATGGCCCAGGGAGAGAGGGAAAAATAGGGGAAGTGAACAACTGGCTTCGCAAATGGTGCAAACAGGAACGGTTTGGATTCTTAGATCACGGCCTGCAGTTTCTTGAAGATGGACTTCTGCCAAGTGATGGGCTGCACCTCACAAAAGTTGGGATGAATGTTTTTGCCACAAAACTCAAAAACCTCATCAGGAGGGCTTTAAACTGACTTATGTGGGGGAGGGAGACAGTGGTCCTGAAGGTAGGAGTCTATCAAATGCTGAAGATGATCATCCAAATGTCAAGGACCAAATGGAGCAAGCAGCATGCAGACCTAGTGTTGGGACGAAAATATCCTTAAATAAGAGACATGGGGGAATGATCAACGGTCTTCAATGTCTGTATACTAATGCACAGAGCATGGGAAATAAACAAGATGAACTTGAGCTCTTGGTACAGCAAACTAAATATGACATAATAGGCATCACTGAAACCTGGTGGGATGAGTCTCATGACTGGAATGTAGTAATAGAGGGATACAATCTATTTAAGAGAAATAGACCAAACAGGAAAGGAGGAGGAGTAGCTTTATATGTTAGGGATATGTATACCTGTGAAGAGATCCAGGATTTAAAACTTCAAAGCCAAATTGAGAGTATCTGGGTCAAAATTAAGGGAGAGAAAAACAACAGTGATCTCATTGTGGGAGTTTACTATAGATCCCCAAGCCAAACTGAGGACACAGATGATGCCTTCCTGGAACAGATGGCCAAGCATTCCAAAGGAAGTGAGATAGTAGTAATGGGGGATTTCAACTATCCTGATATTTGTTGGATGTCAAACTCAGCCAAGAACATAAGGTCGAACAGATTCCTCACTGGCCTTGCAGACAACTTCATTGTCCAGAAAGTGGGAGAAGCAACAAGAGGATCAGCCATTTTAGATCTGGTCCTAACCAATAGTGATGACTTGGTTAGTGGGGTAGAAGTGGCAGGATCATTAGGTGGGAGTGACCATGCTCTTCTGGAGTTTATTATCCAGCGGAAAGGAGCAACCAAGCATACTAAGGTCCAAATTCTAGACTTTAAGAAAGCCGACTTCAGAAAACTTAGGGAAACGCTGGGTGAAATCCCATGGACAGTAATACTAAAAGGGAAGGGAGTTCATGATGGTTGGGAGTTTGTTAAAAGGGAGATATTAAAAGCACAACTTCAGGCAATACCAATGAGACGGAAACATGGAAGGTGCCTAAAGAAGCCAGGCTGGCTATCTAAAGAACTTTTGACTGAGTTAAGATTTAAAAGGGATATGTACAAAAAATGGAAAAGGGGGGAAATCTCCAGAGAGGAATTCAAACATATAGCCAGCACGTGTAGAGACAAAGTCAGAAAAGCTAAAGCACAGAATGAACTCAGGCTCGCTAGAGAGGTTAAAAGCAACCAAAAGGGCTTTTATGGGTATGTCCGTAGCAAAAGGAAAAACAAGGAAACAGTGGGGTCACTCAGAGGAGAAGATGGTGAAATGCAAACAGGGGACAGAGAAAGGGCAGAACTCCTCAATGCCTTCTTTGCCTCAGTCTTCTCCAAGAAAGAAAACAACGCCCGACCTGAAGAATATGGAGCAGATGATTCAGCAGGGGAAACACAGCCCAGAATAAGTAAGGAGGTAGTACAAGAATACTTGGCTAGTTTAGATGTATTCAAGTCTCCAGGGCCAGATGAACTACATCCAAGAGTATTAAAAGAACTGGCAGAGGTGATTTCAGAACCACTGGCAATAATCTTTGAAAATTCCTGGAGAACAGGCGAAGTTCCAGCAGACTGGAGGAGGGCAAATGTTGTCCCTATTTTCAAAAAGGGGAAAAGAGAGGACCCAAACAATTACCGCCCAGTCAGCCTGACATCAATACCAGGAAAGATTCTAGAGCAGATCATTAAGCAAACAGTCTGTGAGCACCTAGAAAGAAACTCTGTGATCACTAAAAGTCAGCATGGGTTCCTGAAAAATAAGTCATGTCAGACTAATCTGATCTCATTTTTTGACAGAATTACAAGCCTGGTAGATGAAGGGAACGCTGTGGATGTAGCCTATCTTGATTTCAGCAAGGCCTTTGACAAGGTGCCCCATGATATTCTTGTAAAGAAGCTGGTAAAATGTGGGCTAGACAATGCTACCATTCAGTGGATTTGTAACTGGCTTACTGACCGAACCCAAAGGGTGCTCATCAATGGCTCCTCCTCATCCTGGAGAGTAGTGACTAGTGGGGTGCCACAGGGTTCTGTCTTGGGCCCAGTCTTGTTCAACATCTTCATCAATGACTTGGATGATGGGCTTGAGGGCATCCTGAGCAAGTTTGCAGATGACACCAAATTGGGAGGGGTGGCTAACACCCCAGAGGACAGGATCACACTTCAGAATGACCTTAACAGATTAGACAACTGGGCCAAAGCAAACAAGATGAATTTTAACAAAGAGAAATGTAAAGTACTACACTTGGGCAAAAAAAATGAAAGGCACAAATACAGGATGGGAGACACCTGGCTTGAGAGCAGTACATGTGAAAAGGATCTAGGAGTCTTGGTAGACCACAAACTTGACATGAGTCAACAGTGTGATGCAGCAGCTAAAAAAGCCAATGCAATTCTGGGCTGCATCAATAGGAGTATAGCATCTAGATCAAGGGAAGTAATAGTACCACTGTATTCTGCTCTGGTCAGACCTCACCTGGAGTACTGTGTCCAGTTCTGGGCACCACAGTTCAAGAAGGATACTGATAAGCTGGAACGTGTCCAGAAGAGGGCAACCAAAATGGTCAAAGGCCTGGAAACGATGCCTTATGAGGAACGGCTTAGGGAGCTGGGTATGTTTAGCCTGGAGAAGAGAAGGTTAAGGGGTGATATGATAACCATGTTCAAATATATAAAAGGATGTCATATAGAGGAGGGAGAAAGGTTGTTTTCTGCTGCTCCAGAGAAGCGGACACGGAGCAACGGATTCAAACTACAAGAAAGAAAATTCCACCTAAACATTAGGAAGAACTTCCTGACAGTAAGAGCTGTTCGGCAGTGGAATTTGCTGCCAAGGAGTGTGGTGGAGTCTCCTTCTTTGGAGGTCTTTAAGCAGAGGCTTGACAGCCATCTGTCAGGAATGCTTTGATGGTGTTTCCTGCTTGGCAGGGGGTTGGACTGGATGGCCCTTGTGGTCTCTTCCAACTCTGATTCTATGATTCTATGATTCAAAGGGGGAGTTATATGAGCTCAGAAAACTGAATGGGACTGTGGAGAGGGCACTTAAGACATGCATTGCTCAAGAACTGCTAGGTGAGCTTGACTGCATTCCTCATAATGTTGCCACAGCACAAACAACTTTCCTGAGCTTGTAACACTCCAGTTCCGCCTACCTGGTTCATGATGATGAATTGTCCATTTTCAAAACAACTGACAGATGCTGTCATAAATTGTGCCAGATGCACATCTGTGGGGAGTTCCACATTCTTGGAGCCACCACGAAAAAGGCCCTCGTGATACCCCCCCCCCCATACCTTGCTCGGCCTCTGAGAGTAGCAGAATGGCCAGAGTATTAACTGGAAAGCTACTGAAGAAGCACTCCCATGTATCCTGTATCCAGTAGCAGATGTGTGTGTGGGTGGGGGGGTGCTTACCTGACCTGGCAGGTGAGTTGTTGCTGCTTACTGGGACACAGGGAGGGTGGCATGATGCAAACACACTGGCAGGAATACCAGATTAGCTCAGCTAATGCGGTTCCACCATGTCAACCTCTCTGCCACTGCATTCCTCCAAGTAAGCTGCAGCTACTTACCTGCTGGGGGCCAGAAAAAACACTTCTGCGCTCCTCTGTTCCAAACATTTCACAATTCACTCTCTCAACACAGCAATTCCCAAACTCTGTATCAGAGCGGCAGAATGAGAAAATGGCTTGTGTGCCTCAGGAAATGAATGAATTTGCTAAAAAGGCTCCTGGGAGCCCAAAGTACTCCCCTCCAGAGGAGGTTGCCCCCAGCATCTCTGCCTGACTTGCTTCTTCTGGCCACACCTCTTTCCAGTCAGCTTCTGCAAAAGGCAGGTCATTCTGCCCTGCATGAGGTGTGTGACTGGATCATTTAGGTTTGTTGGATGCATGGGCAAAGCAGAGTTGTCTTACCTCCGGGAAATCTGCCTGTCATATCTCTGCATGAGTCAGGGCTTGCCTTTCAATTGACAGACATGCTCTGAATAGCAACTTCTACAAAGAAATGGATTTTTGTGAGGGTACCTCTTTCTGCCCTTTCACATTCTGAAGGTAAATACTTGGGGAGACTCATTCTGACATCTTCCATTTGGTTCTGCCTAAGTGACTGTTTCAGGGGAAACTTTTCCAATGCTTTTCACCGTTTTCTGCCTCTTAATATTTTGCTTTGCACCTATGGTTTAGTTCCTAGGCTAGTCATCTACTCAGCATCCACAGCAGCCACAAAATGTGTCTGTTTTGATTGGATCCTGCATCCCTAGCACTGGCAAGCATCTCTTGCCTCCCCCTTAGTGCATACAGTATATAGAGCTCTGGGCTAATTGCAAAGTTCTTTCCTCTGCTGTGGCACCTAATTGCTTCTCTCTCTCTGCTCCTCATGGCTGTGGTATCATATCCTTTTGTGCTTTTTCCAGTTTGAAGACTTCCCTCTGAATTTGAAGGTAAAACGTGTTCTTCTTGCTCACCAGGAGTGGCTTTGAGGTTTGGGAAGGGCTCTCCATAGATCTAACATTTGCAGGAGGCTTGGCTATCCCCCAATCAGACAAGCAATAGACATTGTCAGAATTCAAGGACACATTTCAAACTGCGAAAAGCCAGTGAGAAGGGTGGCATGTAGAGAATCCCCAATGTGCCCTCCAGATGTTTTGGACTACAGCTCAGCACTAGCCATTGGCCGTGCTGGCTAGGGCTGCTGGGAGTTGTAGTTTGAAACAACTGGAGGGTGCCAAGTTGGAGAAAGGCAGTTTTCCAACTTTTGTATATATAACCTTTGCTCTCCAGTACATCCTTCACTTTTCCCCACCTTAAGGACAAGTTCAGTCAAATTACGAGGGACATTTTGTTTTCCATCATTTGAGTTCCACTCAGCGCTCACTTCTTCTGATTCAGATTTGACCCATCCACATGTATGACAAGAGTGTAAATTTCCTCTGTTGCTTAACCAAGGCATTTAAGCCATTTGTATCTAGCTTGAGAGGCAAAATGCATGGCATATTTCAAAGCAGTCAGGGTTGGATTACATGATTTCCTATTTACTGCCTCTACTCTTGTCCCACTGCAGCCTGTTCATTGCTTATTTTCTGGGGACAGCTACCTAGAACAATGGGTATCCTTCATACCCTAGTGGGCAAAGGGCACTGGGAGAAGATTGAGGGCTTAACACCAGTGGCACCTTAATGAACACGCATGTATCCTGCATGTGTGTCTTTTCCTCCCCGCCCCCCTCCCACAAACAAGAACAAAAACAGTGCAAGCAAGCTTTGGTGACTCTTTGCCTGTGCCTGCCATTAATTGAGCTTCATCTGAGGGCTATACTAAAGCAGTTCTGCTTATCCTTGTCTCCTGGATGCTAAGCTGGTGAAGCCTGTTACACTGCCACTCATTTAGATTTATTTCTCTTCCCCCTCCCCTTCAAGCAAAAAGTTGTAAAAGGTGAGCTGGCAGTAGGAGCAAAGGAGCTTCAGGAAGAAGTAGCCAAACAGGTGAGGCTGCACACTCTACTGTTTTTAGTTTTTAATGAACTGATCAGCCCAACTCCACAACTAGAACTACATGATTATCTCTTTAATAGCCAAGCAGCTGTAGCCTTGCAAAATAACAACTCCAGCTTCTTCCCTAACCTGATGCCCTTTAGTTCCCATCAGCCCTACTTCGGCTAGCCAAAAGGTCAAGGATGATGGGCGATATAGTTTGAAACATTTTGAGTACACCAGGTTGGGGGAGGCTGCATTTAAAATGTTTTAAAAACTGGCTTACTTGTGAACTACTTTTAAGGGTTTCCTGTCCCGTGCAGTAATGAAGAGCACTGGCAACCAGCAAACACACATGGTTCACTAAGGCACAGAAAAGTGATAAAATGGAGCAAGATTTGCTGACAGCTTTAGTCTGGGTCTACTGAAGCCTAATAGCCTTGTAAAATAGAGGCTGTGAAAGGTGTGGCTTGGGGGACAGGTGGAGAGAGCCCTAAGGGTCACAAATTCATAGTGCTACATTTCCTTGAGGTTCCCTCCAGAAAAAGTGAAGTTCCACTTAGAGATGACTAAGCATGGGCTGCACTAACTGAAAATCACTTTCTGCAGAGCAATGCTGTTTTATTGGGTTTGTGTTACACTGGGGGGGGGGGAGACACCCATCTTGCACTAGGCCTGGAAACAGCAGTACTTGTATCAGGAGGGCAGAGATGGCATGGAGGCAAGGCAAAAGCCACCTTTATAGAATGGAAAAGTTAAGGAGGCAGCCTGCGGTACTTGTGATGAGGGATGCAGTAAGGCCGACAGGACAATGCTCTCTAGAGAGCAGCATGTTGGCTGCTGGTCCCAGCTACTGTAACTTGCAGTGTTTCAGGATTCTTGCCTTGCAGGCTTCAACCTGCTTCCAGTTTGTGCAAGAGTGCAATATTTTACCTCTCACTTCTCTATCTAGGATAACTACGTGCAGCAGCTGAAGGCTCAGAATGCTGAGAAGAAGCAGGTTGATGCTGCAGTCTCAAAATTAGCAGAACTACAGAAGCAGTTCAAGTTGGCTGAGGAAAAAGTGAAAAAGAGAAAGTGAATTGTCTCCTGCCCAGACACTTGGCTCCTTTTATTTCAGCAATAGGAGAGTTTCTCACTTTTTCGCAATGTTAAATTATTTTGCTGTAGCCCCTTTTCCTATTTTGTAATCACATTTATGAAAAATTCAGAATCCTTTGAAGTGTTTTGATTATATGGTGAGAAATAAATATTTTATTGGTTAAATATATACTGTATCTATAAATGCAAAAGCTATTATTGGACTCATATATACATACTTTTCTTCACAAGTGAAGTGGTGGTGGTGAAGTTAAGAACAAGCCTGGTTGGCAGAGGCAGTTTCTGGAATATATAGCTTGGCACAGTCTAGTTGCATGATCACCTTTTATATTTCAGTTCTGCAAGGCAGGCTCACTAAACCAGAATAGAAATAAGCAATTTGATAAGGTAATGTTGCACCTGGTAGCCCCAGCCTACCAGGTGAGGGTAATGTTTACTCTGTTGTATAGAAAAGTGCTTGACACTTTCTTTTTTTAGCATGTTGTTTAAAGTCAGATGCTAAAGCTGGGAGCAGTGAAGTATTGCTCTGTTTGGTCCATGGCAAGTGAGTCATCAGTAGGTCCATTAAGTCTTTAGGCTCACCATACGCTGGATAAGTGCTGCTCTTGTTGCTTCCACCTCTGCAGTCAAGCGCTCTATTTCTTTCTGGAGATGCTCATTGTGGGCCATCAGCTCGGCCACTCGGCGCTCATTCTCCTGCTCCCGCTCTCTGCCCCGCTGCCTCTTGCCTCCGTGGGGCTGTCCACCAGGCTTCCTCTTCCGGCTAGTAGACACCCCCTCATCATCATCTGTCCCAGTCTGCACCGGGGAACTGTGGCTGGAGTCTGACTCGGCAGGTCCCACAGGCGCCTCAGCTAGCAGTTCCAGGAGTTGAGCTGTGAGATCAGGGTCCAGCTCACAGTTTCCAACTGCTTCACTTCCACTGGGCTCCAAGGGATTGGAAGCATCCAGGTTCCCCAGCAGAGAAGTACTGTCAACACCATCAAACTCCTTCTGTAGGAAAATGGAAAGATGGTGAGAGCTACTATTTGCCTTCACCTCCTAAAGCCAGTGTGATTCCCAGCCTACAAAGACCAGGGTTCCTGATCCATCTTCACTGGGGCAGCCTTGGACTTGTTGCTGCCTCACAAGGTTGTTATGATTAAAAAGTGGGGAAAGTCCCCTGAGCTCCTTGGAAGAAAGCACGAGAGATACAAATGGGATTAGGTATTCATGCAACCAAATATGCACATTTATTTGCTTTACTTTTGTCTACAGAAAGCAGTTTCTAAGCTATAATAGAAACTGCAGTGCACACCTAAGAGCACAGAAAGAGGTAGGTATTATCTAGGGAAGCCAGTCTATAGGCACCCCCCCAAAAAACAAAAACCTACTAATGGGCACATGAAAGGTGAATGACACAGCATAAAAAATAAGGCTTGACAGCCCATCTGTGTCATGTGGAGTAGCTGGTAGTTGGACACCCCCCACCCCATCAATTCCTGAAATATCTACCTCTTCTGCATGACAGGATTTGCTCCAATGTTTCTCTACCATCATCATGAATAGGCTATATTGAAAACTATATAGCAGTTTAAGATTATCAAAATTCTGCATAGCATATAAGTGTTAAAACCGATGCTTACTAGGTTGCCCAAATTTACAGGTACCACACTAATTTTGTTTTTCCATGGGTTTTTTGTAATGGTTTGGGAGGACAAGTGAAGCAAAGTGTGATGCAGAGCCAATGGAATAAGAAATAGAAAACTCTTTAAGGGGGGAATCTACCCACCTCTGGGATGCTGTACACAAGAGACATACAAGATGCTAGGAAAGTTGCTTTCCTCCGTTTTCTCACCTGCTCCTGTCCCCCTACAGGGGGGTCTGTCCTGCTGGTTACGTCCAAGGAGAGCACCTCCTGCAAGTCCTCATACCAGGCCTCCAGCTCCCATGGGGGCACTGGGGTGCTCACAGAGAAGGGCAATGATTCTGCCATCATGGTTCAGGTACAGCCAACACTGTCTGAAAGGAAGGAGGGTGGAGTGTGTCAAGAGACCTGGCTAGCACTTGGTATATCTTGCCCCATTTCTGCAATACAAATTCAAAAGTGCACAGGGAGGGTGGATGGGTGTGCACAAGGAGTGCACAAGGAGTCCTGTATTTCATTACAAGGAGGACCCACCCCCCATCAATTTGTTACCAAAAAAAGAAAAGAGCCCTGAAAATCTGTTTGTCATTGTTTTTTTATCCCACCATTCCTTGTAAGCCACCTTGAGCTCCTTGGAGGTTCTCCCCCTGCCTCCCATTTTATCCTTACAACAACCCTGTGAATTAAGTCAGGCTGAGTGTGACTGGCCCAAGTAAGCTTCATGGCTGAATGGGGATTTGAGCCAGGGTCTCCCTGGTCCTTGACAATGAATGCCAGATAAAAAAGGGGCTAAGCTATAGAAATGACTGAGTAGAGCATCTCCCCCATCCTGTTTCAGCCATTCAAACAGCATTAGCTTCCACACGGGAACAGGAAGCAAGAGGTGTGCCTCATTCTACCGGAAAGACAGCCTCCTATTCTGCACTGACGAGGGTGGCTTGGCATCATTCTGTGGCCTAACCACACTGGGAGAGGTCTTAGAAAATAAAATCTTATGCAAGCACAGCACAATAAAAGGATTACAGGCCACTTTGCCACCACCTCCCCATTGCCTCAGAAAGCAAGCTTGCAGCTCCCCAAAATTTAGGATGCACAAATAACAGACTGCAAGAGTGCTGAAATGGATCATTACTACAGGATGCTACTTCTGGTTCAGGCCATTTAGTTATAGAGCTGAAAGAGCACAAAAGGTGTCACCAATTTAGAAATGATGTTGCTATTAGCTGTTTGGAAGCTATTTTATATTGAGTGTTGATTGTGAATTCTAAGAAACCAAAAAATAGTGCAGTTTTGAAAGGTTCCGTCTCATTTTGATTCAAAATGGTGTCCAAATGTATTCAAACATAGAATGCCTTTCTCCTTTATCTCAGGAACCACCATGCAAAATTTTGGTGATGATATCTCAAGTGGTGTTTAAATGCATCGTATCTATAAAAACCACTTTCCAAAATACATAAGATGGGCTCAGGAGTGACACTGGAAGCTCAGCCATCTTAAAATACAACTTACTGACTTGACAAAAAAGTACTCAAACCCATTCCAATTCAATAAATGTTGCTATTGGCTCAGTAATACTCCATTGTCTCTCAAAAACAGATGCCAACCAATAGTCTTGATATGCACATGAAGCCAATGAAGCTTGTAGCCTACAAATACTCCTATGGTGGGGAACCTGTTGTCCTCCATATGCAGCTCCCATTGTTGTTGAACATCACTATGTGGCTGATAGGAGCCCAATAACATCTGAACAGCCAGAGGTTCCCCTTTTCTGCTATATGTACTTAAGAAGAAAACTCACTAAACAGTGGGACCAGCACCGATGTTAACATCTCAGTACCTTTCACACTGGAAATCTCTCATGCTGGAAATAAGAGCTGAGTCATTGTCACAAGACAGTCTGTGAGTGCCAAGCCAAGCATTCCTGAAGCCTCAGATGTTAAGCGTTTCCTTTCTTTGTGGCCTTGGGGCAGGCTGGAACATGCATCACTCTCTGACTTGGTGATTAGGTGTGATTGTAACACAGACTAGTCTAGAGGAAGGCAAGGGGGCATGTGGCTCTTCAGCTGAACTACAACTCCCATCATACCTTCTATCGGACATGCTGGCTGGGGCTGATGGCAGGTAAAGAGGCCATCATCACCTGGTGGTGAGGGGGCCCCTTGCCTGCTAGAGGGCAAGGCATGGATAACCTGCTGAGCAATGGAAGTCATACAAATTCTTTTCTAGAAGCAGTATGACTGCTTCGCATGGTTGAGTCACATGATACACAGTTGCTTTTTTTTATTTAAAAAAAGATGTGTCAGCTGCTTTTCTCCAGGAGAACACAGTAGAAAACAGAAATGGTTTCTCCCTTGCTTTGAGATATAATCATAGAATCACGAGGTAACGCTGATTTACAGATTTGTCCCAGTGGAGGTAAAGCCTTGTTTTAAAGTAATACCTAACCTTCCCACAATATCTTGGGAAGACATTGTAAGGAATAATGTCTATTTTAAGGTGCACTCCAGACACAGGTTCCAGGGCTATGGACAGCAACTGAAGCTAAACAAGGTGGAACCTAATTAATGCACAGATAGAATAATTCCCAGGACACAGCTAAATGCAACCTTGAGTACCATCAACGGAGAAAGCATCATGCAAATGTAGGTAAAGGTAAAGGGACCCCTAACCATTAGGTCCAGTCGTGACAGACTCTGGGGTTGCAGCGCTCATCTCGTGTTATTGGCCGAGGGAGCCAGTGTACAGCTTCCAGGTCATGTGGCCAGCATGACTAAGCTGCTTCTGGCGAACCAGAGCAGCACACGGAAACGCCGTTTACCTTTCTGCCTATTTATCTACTTGCACTTTGAGGTGCTTTCGAACTGCTAGGTTGGCAGGAGCTGGGACCCAGCAATGGGAACTCACCCCGTCGCAGGGATTCGAACCGCCAACCTTCTGATCGGCAAGCCCTAGGCTCAGTGCCACAGTGCCACCCGCATTCCGCAAATGTAGGGTTGTATCCAAAATCATGTGAGCGGACTCCTGCTCACAGAACCTCCTCTCCTTCAGCCACTCCCCTCTCAAAACAAAACATTGCTCTGGTTCCCCCCTGAATCTTAAACTAGGGTTTTAATGGTTTCACTTATGGTAGACCTGGGATGGCAAGAGCTGCATTCACATGAACAAAGGCCAGCCAACTCTAAATGTTCTTGCAATGGTTAAAGAGGAAGAAGTTACTTACTTGTATTGTTAGGTCCACGCACCCCATTCTCCCAATGCCCATTACACCCCATTGCATTTCTCTGCTTGGCTAAACAGTACCTGTTTGCATCAATGCAGCTGCAGTCAGATACTGTGTCTGTCATAGAAACTGAAAGGCTGTGACACAAATGCAATGAATGTTTACTCTGGAGGTTCAGCCCTACTTGAATTCAACAGTCCTTACATCCAAGCAAAACAGGACAGCAGCCCTTAACATCCAAAGTCCAACATGTGTTGTCTAAATACACGTACTGCCTGTAGGAGTGCCATACACCTCATTCATAGTCTAAGTGCATTTCTTTTTGGATTCTTAATTCATTTCCGAAATCAGAATAAATTATTCTTACCAGTTTTCAAGTGTGATGGTGTATTAGGATGCGATTTTTCATTCGAAGCTGTGGGAACAAGAGGAGAGACTTATTATTTTGACTACTGATGTCACCGCATAATGATCTGATCTTGTTCCATTTCCACTGCAGAGGTAGCAGAGAGAAATACCCAGGCAACACCTATGACTTTAAGCTATGCAGCAATGTGGAATGGCGCTGTGGCACAGCTCTCTTTCAGTTTGTTTCCCTCAGTTCTTAAGATACTGCGCTCTGCTTCTAGTTTTGGACGGGAGTGCTCATTGCTCTCACATGCTTGGAAACTAACACCTTCCTTCTTCCAACCCCAGAGGCAAAATAAATGCAAGAAGCAATGCCCTGCATTGATCCCTTTCAATAAAGTAGTGTACCTAAGGGCCTCTGAAGTCTCGGTGCTCTGAAATAACAGAACCTGGCAGAATCAGAGGCTGCCAAATGCAGATACAGTAACCCATAACTCTCCCCTTGTAATGGTTGTGTTATTGGCTGCAGCTGATACTGTGAAGTTCTATGCTCAGGCCCTTTTCAACACACAAAATTGAGGCTCAGTGATTTTGAATCGTTTTAGATTTATCTCTCCCTATGCAATAAGAGCTGCATCCATTGGGCAGCTGGGAGAACTATGAGATAGAGAATGTATTATGCTAGTATCCCACCCTTCCAAAAACCTGGCACAGCGTACAATTACTTCCATTGAGCTTTCTTTGTACAATAGGTGAGGCTGAGATAGTGACTGGCCAAAGGTCACCAAATGAACTTAACAGATGAGCAGAGGTTTTGACACAGGTCCAACTCTACCCACTGTATGACACTGCTCAAGACCTTGGACGATCCAGGATATGGCCTCACAATTTTTAAAAAAGCCTATGATTTGTAGAGAGACTACCTTTTGACAAAATGCAAAGGTCCTGCAATTAAGCTGACTGAAATTGTTTTAAGAAAATTGTCAGAAGGCCACTTATCTCTCTCTGTACAGAGACTCTACCCCGTTTCTTCTGCAAGGGTCCACTAGACAGATCAAAGGACACCCTGCACTGCCCCGAGTTGAAGAGCAAGGCAGCAACAGTGGCATGAACCCCACAGGAATGCAGCATGCACCAGGGATGCACCACAGGTTTTCATCAGCCCTGAGTGATGCAACAAACCAGAAGAGTTGGGGATCTAGGAACTGTTATGCAGCCTGTTGGGGGAGAAAAGGATCCCCAAGGAGCCATGCGAACAGTCAGGCATTTCAAGTCATTCGCGTGCCCCAGCAGGCAGCTTTGCAGTCTTTTACAGGGGCTACTGCTTGGCATAAATGAGAAAGTGGAGCATCCTGCTTCCCTCTCCACTGAGGCACCCCTAAATTCTCACATAAAGCAGAAAAGATTTTGTTTTCTAAACCCACAGAACTGCTCGCAGCGAAAAAGGCTGTGCTCCAACATCTCTTGGCAGAAAGCAACAGTACATACAGCTGCCTGAAAGGATGTAGCCTCAAGAGCGGGCAGAGAGCCCACAATTCCAAGCTATTTTAGCACACAAAACAAGACCAGTATTTCCCTCTCTATGTTGGAAGCAAACTAGGAAAATTTAGGGGGTTTGTTCACCACCCAGTACAGCAGCACTGTATCTCCCGTCCGTTAGTTCTGCAGGTAACACTGAAATATATCAATGCCAGCAAAAGGCAATGAAAAAACAGGGCTCCCAGCACAAATTTTAAAATAAAAAAGCTGCACCCATGTTCACTGAATTCATTACTAAACTTGCAATTCCCTGTTGCATTTGGATTTTTGCTTAATGGGTTTTTTTTTAATGGAGGCACCCTTCTTTACACATCAGCACCCCTACTAACTAAGAATAAAGCCTCTTCCATCTTTATTTTTTCATTCTCGCCGTTAAAAGTAAGCAGGCCGAGCTTTTTGCTCTCTTTGTGTGGAGAGCAGGGTTGGGGAGAAAGCAAGTTCTTAAGAGTGGAGTCGTTTTAGGGGCACACAGTTAAAAAGCAGAGTGCCTCCCACCTGCGTGTTTAGGGTGCAGTGGAATCCACACTTACTGGGGGCTCAGACTCTGAATGAAGTCTGGGCGGGGGCTATTTCCCCCCTTTTACTTCTGAGTTTTAGGAGCGCGTTAGCAACGCGGAGACACCCTCCTCAAAAAACCAAGCATATTTTTATTTGCGAAGCATGGAGAAAGAATGTAACTTCAGTGAGCGGCGCTGAAGATTCCCCTCCCCTCTTCTTCAAATCCAGATTCCCTTCCCCGTTTTGAAATCCCTCCAGGGGGCCAGGCGTCCTATCCCCCCACCCCCGATTTTATCAAGGACCCAGGCGCCCTTCCCCCGCCTCGCACCTTCCTACGCGGCCCCTTCTCTCCCGCGATCCTGTCCCCCAGCTGCTGGCTTCGGCTCATCCTCCCCTCACGGCTCATTCTCCTCCTCGCTGCGCGGCTGCCGGCTTCCAACTGCCACCCGCCTCTTCAGCTCAGGCTGGTCCTTTGAGCGCGGCCCCGCCTCCCGCCCACCGCATGACGCAACCCTTGCGCCACCCGCGGCCAATGGGTGGCGCCGGGACCCTGCCTCTGGAGGAGTGCGCCCGCCCAACCGCCACCGCCCTTCCGCCGCGCCCCGCCTCCCAAAGGGCGGGTGACGCAGCGCCTCGGTGCAGATCGTGGTGGATACTGCCGCGTCGCACCCGGAAGTGACTCCTCCCCCTCTTCCCTCCCTCCCGTCAGGGTCACGAGTCTTTAAGTAGGTGAGTCATGCTGGGAGGGTGATGCAACGTCCTGGTAACCGGCGGCGGCGGCCCGAGCCATGACCTTGGGCCTCTTAGGGCTCCCTTCACACCGGACGCGCCTTGTTTCCCTCACCCCCGCTCGGCCACCTACGAACTGCCAGAGCGCCCTCAGAAGGGACTAGGCCGAGCTACGTTGAGGAGCCTGCGGGGCCGGAAGGCCGGGCGGGGGGGAAGGGAAAGGCCAGTGGGAAAGCCTCGTGACGTCACGCCCAGTCACGCCCGCCCGCTCAGTTAAAGGGCCAGGCCTCCCTGGGGAAAGAGCGGAAGCAGCGCCTTGCCTCGCTCGGACCTGGCCTGCGGGTTGCGCACTTGCCCGTCTGCGGCCTTCCGTGCGGAGCGATTAAAAATTGACAGCGGCAACAACGACAGAGAGCTTAGCAAAATAATTCGCTGCTCGATCAGAGAAACCTTAAAGTCTGTTTACCGTGTCAGCTTTATGTAATAAATGCATAAATGTGCCTGTGAATAAAACAACGGTTCTGGAAGGAAAAAAAACATTTCTTTGTTTTTAAGGTGGTCACAGCAGGCGGCCATCTCCCTCCTGTGTGAGAAAGGAGGATGAATACCTTTTAAGGAGGTGAATTCCGCCCGTGTACTTGTAGTTCTATTAAAAATAAAAATTAACATTTTTAAAAAATATATTTATTAAATGCAAAGATCTCAGGGCAGTTCATGGATACAGAATAAAATCACAAAGTGCATAATAAGAACAAACCAATAACCCTCCCTCACACATTTAAAAGGACATAGACCTGTTAAAACAGCCCAATGCTTGGTTGAAAAGGAACGTTTTTTCCTGGGGACTGACTTTTTATTGTTCATAATTTTTTTTTACAAATCTAGTTAAATAATGCAATGTTTCATTCCTAAAAAATCTCGTAAGAGGTAAACAGAGGAGGTAGGCAAGTGCAGCCCAGTTCTAACAGTTTGATTTGCTTCCATGTAATGTGTTTTAAGATTTCAAATGACAAATTGTCAGACTACTTAGGAGCATGTGCAAACCACATGAAGAGTATCCCACCTTAGTTACAGAGGTGGTGATGGTCTGGAAAGATATAAAACAGGAACATTTATCAACTGCCTCGCTTCTCCCCCCCCCCCAAAAAAAATGGGTTCACCTTCATAATTGGTCCTGGTGTGACAATTAAGGCTACTTAACATAAGTAGCTGTCAGACTTGCTATTTTAAGGCATACAATAAAGTCCCATTGATTTCAGTATCAATGCTTACTATTTACTATTTTAATTAAAAATTGGCTAAAACAATATACCAGGTGCCAATCCTAAATCTTTTACTGTATAAGGGTTTCATCAAAATGAATGTAATTCTCATGCAAAACACCAAAATGGGAGTACTAGGATTTGTTAAACAGGACTGAACATTTAAATAAGAGGAGTTACTTTTGAAGGTCACCTTCAGTAGACATGTGATGTTGATATTGTTGATCTCCCAGTTGCATTTCATGCAGTTCCTGTGCTTTCATGACCAGTTACTGCGGTTGTCAAATGTTCTATCTTCGATGAATCTGTTGTTCATCTACTTGTCTGCCACAGAACACCTCTCTGTCTTCCCTTAAACTCCTGCATGTTGTGGAAGATTCTGGGGCCATTCTAGTCTGCATACTCTGTGTGCAGTGTCAGTGTGCTAGCCAGGCTTGGTGAGCTAGACCCATGCAAACTAAGAGTACACTGTCAAACATGCCCAATGCAACTTTGCAGAAGACAATTGCTTGTGGATAAACGGGCAGGCAAAACTGACTTTGAAGTAGCCTCGCCTTCCATTGAGGACTCCTCACTGAGGACTCCACATAAGCTACACAAAGTGTTCCACTGAACATAATTTGACAATCCCTGCTCTGTGTCATTTAAAGCCTACTACACAGATTTAAACCAAAGAGTCAAATTCAAATTGAGATTCAAATACTGTGTGCCAAACTGGGCCTTTGACCTGGGTGAAATAAAGCCTAGTTTTCCCCCTGGCTAATGGCTTAATAACATAAAGCATCCTTTACTATAAAGGTAAAAGTACCCCTGACCATTAAGTCCAGTCGTGGACGACTCTGGGGTTGCGGCGCTCATCTTGCTCTATAGGCAGAGCCTAGAGCTTGCCGATCAGAAGGTCAGCAGTTCGAATCCCCGCGACGGGGTGAGCTCCCATTGTTTGGTCCCAGCTCCTGCCCACCTAGCAGTTCAAAAGCATGTCAAGTGCAAGTAGATAAATAGGTACCGCTCCGGTGGGAAGGTAAAAGGCGTTCCGTGCGCTGCTCTCGTTCGTCAGAAGTGACTTAGTCATGCTGGCCACATGACCCAGAAGCTGTCTGCGGACAAACACTGGCTCCCTTGGCCTATTGGCCTATAGAGCGAGATGAGCGCGCAACCCCAGAGTTGTCCGCGACTGGACCTAACTGTCAGGGATACCTTTACCTTTACTTTAATATTTAATACCCATCACGGTCATGTGTGTACCAACCTGTACCAGCCTTTCATCACCCTGCCCATGTAAACCAGGTCATAGACTGCCAGCTTGTTCCTTACTTTTCTAAGCTAATCATACCATGTTTATAGTCATAAGTACTCCCTGACACAAGGATCACTGACACAAGGAGTGGCAAGGACCATTAGTTTACAGGGACAAGGAACCTTTGGCCCTCCATAGGTTTTTGGACTCCAGCTCACATCACCCCTGACCATTAGCCTCATTGGCTGCAGTTCAACACATCTAGAGGGTTGAACTGCATAACCCCCCCCCCCCCCGGTTTAGCACAACCTTCCCCAATCTGGTGCCTTCTGGATTTTTTTGATTACAACAACTCAAACCATTGGTCAGGATGAAGGGGTCTGTAGTCAAAAACACCTGGGGAAGCTTGCTATAAAGGGTAACTATGGTAATCATAGCGGATAGGTTTACTAGTCACAACAGCTACCGGTAAATGGAGCTTGCCCCATTGAGAGGCAGGTCATCTCCAAATGCTGCTGCTGGGGCCAAGCAGCTGAGGAGAGCTGGGACCTGTTTGTGAGT
Organism: Zootoca vivipara; assembly: GCF_965207765.1. Lineage (NCBI taxonomy): Eukaryota > Metazoa > Chordata > Lepidosauria > Squamata > Lacertidae > Zootoca > Zootoca vivipara. The sequence continues at coordinate 2,580,516 of NC_142584.1, forward strand.
ACTGTATCACAAAAACTGATGGACCTTTGCTTTGATCCAGCAAGGCAATTTCGATGTTTCTTAACATGAACTGTGAGTTCAGCTTTCTGTTGGCAACAGGGTTCAAGTAAGCTGACAGTCTGGGTATGGAGGCAACATTCTCTCCCCCCACCACATAGTTGCATAGTTCAAGCGAGTACACTTAACATCCCAAGACTTGGGTATTAAATTCTCCCTTCAAAGTTGCTGCCACTTCTTGATATGGACAAACCTGGCTTCTCTGGTCTCTCACGGGCAATCCCTTGACCTGCTGTGTCTTGACAGTACAGTATAGATCGTAGGTGTAACTTGAAAGGACACAGAATAATTGTAATGGTCTGCACAACTCTGTACGACTTCAACACTTGGTTGACTTCTTACTTATACGAGTGTGCGTGTGACACAGAGAAGAATAGGGGTGTGGGTGTGAAACACTAATTGAATCAAAGTTTGCATACTTGGAAGGGATCCACAGGGTCATCTAGTCCAACCCCTGCAGTACAGGCATCTCAACACACGGTCCCCTATCCAATTAGAAACCATACCGGACCCTGCTTAGGGTTTTTTTAATTGCTGCACCACTAGTCCTATTCGAACAGTGTGCCCCTTTTTCGGTGCAATACCGGGGTGGGGAGACGAGGAAATACGCGACCCCGAGGTTCCGACTCTGAACAAAACCCACACGCCCTACTTTGCAGCTGCGAGCAAGTCACTCTGTGGCTCAGCCGGGGCACCACGGAGGGCAGCTTGATTTCCAGCGCTCCTTAAGAGAAAAGAGGGCACGGCACGGTATTAAAAAAACACGCCACAGGGATTCCTGCAGCACCGCTCCTACTTCCGCGCCGGGACTTCGACTCAGCCCCCAAACCCCGAGCCGTGTTTTACCCCGAGCCCCGTGCGCAAAGCGCAGCTCCTGCGCCCTGAGCGCGCAGCGGAGGAAGACGGGAGCGGAATTCCCAGGGCTGTTCCCCCGCCCCCACCCCGGCCCCCAGTGCGCATGCCAGGGAGGAAGCTCCCTTGCTCAACCCCCTCCTCTTCCTGGCACCGAGTCCGGGGGGGAGGGAGTGAGTGAGACAGGCGCTGGGGGTGGGTGGGGGCGGAGAGCACCCGCGATCCCCTGCAACCTGACCCCCCACCCACCCAGCACCCGCCGCAGCGGGGGGCGCCACCCTTAGGCCCCGGGAGGGGCGGGGAAACAAGTTGGAGCCTGCAGCAGCAGCAGTAGCAGCGGCAGCTGGGGAAGGGGCATCATGAACCGAGGTAAGTGCCAAAGGGGGCCCCGGGCACTCTCAGCCGCCGCGCCGGGTGGTGCATTTGGCACGGGCAAGGGGACCGCCAGCGCCAAGAGCCGAGCCAGTTGGCCACCCCTCACCGACCCCGCCAGCTCCTCTTGACAGTTCAAACTTCTGCCGGAGTTATGGAAGCTTTCGCATTCAGAGCGGGGAGGTGGGGGGAGAGAAAAGGCGACTTGGCGGCCGCCTCTTGGGGGGCAGCTCTCCTTGCAGTGAAGGGGGAGAAGCTCGGGATGAAATCACTGGCGGCGATTCCAACAGGCACCTTCCCAGCCACCAGAAATCCGGATGCACGCACGAACTGCTAAGGTCGGAAAGGGGTTGGTTGCCCTCTGCCTCCTTTGAGGTGGAGACGGTGTCCAGGCCTCACTCTGCCCAATTCAGCTGCTGCTGCTGTGGTGGAGGAAAAGAGTAGGGCCAACACTGTTAGAAGCACCGCCCCTACTTTTGATTCCCCCCTCCCCACTTTTCAGACACCCAACAGCAGGTGGCAAGTTCTTTTGGATAGCAAGGGTGATCAACCACAACTATAATTTCCTACAAAAGGGCTCACACATCGACAGGAACTGGGTCTCTGCACATTTCCCATTCTTGTGTTGATAAATTTCAGATCTTGTTGAATGGGGGTGTGGTGGTAAGGAAAGAGCTGCTCATCCAATCCGAATCTGCCCCCCCCCCCCAGTCTCTGAGCTGAGAAGTGGTGGGATTTCAGAGGTATTAAGTGCACAAAAAGGGGACTGCTTAACAGCCTGCAGCTTCCTGAATAATTCAGACTGAAATAGGAGGTGTATATGTTTTCTTGTGGTCACTGTGGCAAGTCTGAAGCAGAGTAGGACATGGGACCCCTCCAAGCCCAGGGTCTTTTGCTCCAAATCACACAACTGCCCTTGGCTGCTCACCAGTTCACGATGGACTGCTGCCAATATTTTTACAAGTTCTGTCATATTGTTGTCCTGCTTGTTGCTCATCTAACATGGAAACTTCTGGGTACCTAAAATGTCCAAATGGGACATTTGGATAGCAGTTGGTTCCTGCTGAAGGGGACTGGCTTGCATGGATCCAGGCAGTGGCAATTAATAGCAAAGGCTTATTGTCTCTAGTTTATGCTGCTTCATTCCTCAAGGTATCTCAGGGCTTTTCAAAATAGGTTTGAAGTGTATGCTAGTATCACAAAAGAGCTGTGTTTGAATCTCCTCTGCTTCTGGTCTGTGTCGTGGTTTTGGGCAAATTCTAGATGTGCATTTGTTGAAAATGGTAAAAACAGAATATCCAACACCTTGCAGAATATAATCAGACCTGGCCTTGTATTTCAATAATCAGAGTACCAGCAATACAATACATGAGAGGCCTACCCTTTTCTCCACATGCCATTGAACTGAAAATGCATGCCATTTTAGAAGAGCCAGATCACATAACTAGACAATGAAGCATATCAAACAGCCAGGGTTACCCTGTGCCAGTAGCATAATATTCACTTTCCCATTCTCTCGCCACAGGTCAGAATAGGATTCTGCTCTAAGCATTTTCCAGTGCGCTGTCATTTGAGGACCTGGCTGTTTCTTCCCAACAGTTCCTCCCACAGCGAGCTTTCCTGGGTGCAGAATGCTGGTTTCCCTCTATGCTGCACCTAGTCTCAATGGCTGCTACAAATAATGTTGGCATCTGTCCGTCTCGAGAGACAAATCCTGCTTAATTAAAGAAGGAGGGCATTTTGCTATCATTCCAGTTTCCCCTCTTTCCTTCTTGGTGTTTTTGAGATAAAAATTCACTCCCTGCTTTCTCAGAAAATGCACGGTAAATACCATACAACACTCTGAAAGGGAGAAATGTTTCCCCTCTCCTACTGTTTCAACTTTCTAGGGTGAAAGTTGAGCAAGCTAGCATCCCTCAGTTGAGCAAGCTAGCCTTCTCCCTTCTCCCCTCCACTAGCCTTCCCATAACTAGTTGGCTTGAGGTAGGAGGTTTGATTTTTATTGTGGCTTAACCACACCCACATCTGGCTCTACCAATGAGTGGCAGGAGATGGAACCAGTTGTTGGCATGCTACTGCCTCTATTATTAACCCTTTCTGGTATGTCTTTCCTGGGTTTCTGAGTTTGACATGTTCAGTTGGAGTTGTTCAAGGTGACTAGGGTTGTCAACTTTTACACTGATCCATGGTTGCTCTGCTCTTTCTCTGCTGATTTCTGCATATCAAGCAGCTTTTAAAGGCAATACTGTTGTTGGTTTTCCTGTTGGCAACCCTAATGTTGATTTCTATTTGCCATTAGGGTTTTAAGACTGCTCTGAGGTGGTATTTGACCTGTAAACGGCGTTTCCATGTGCTGCTCTGGTTTGCCAGAAGCGGCTTTGTCATGCTGGCCACATGACCTGGAAGCTATACGCCGGCTCCCTTGGCCAATAATGCGAGATGAGCGCGCAACCCCAGAGTCGGTCACGACTGGACCTAATGGTCAGGGGTCCCTTTACCTTTACAGCCTACTCTCTAATTCAGAGCTGTCTTAATGGGCTTAGATTTCCCAGTTTCTAAATAACAATTTTCCTGACTGTCTGGGGTGTGTAAGAATTGCCTCCAGGGAACCAGCCAGAGAAGCTTTATCAAAGCAGGTGAATATAGTCTGTAAACTGTAGTACAAGTTTGTGTGAGCAGATGGGCTAGTAACCTGCAGGCATTTTGTCGGGCACTAACTGTTTTGAACTGACTTGTAAGGCTGCTGTCCTCTTATGCTCTCTGACCCTTTGTACCTGAACACCAGCTGTATGACATCTGCGCATGGTGTGAGGCTGCAGTAAGGGCTGAAGCTTCACCTGAAGGAGGGTCTCCACCCCCATCGTTCTGCCCGGACACTGAGGTCCAGCTCTGAGGGTCTTCTGGTGGTTCCCTTGCTGCGAGAAGCCAAGTTACAGGGAACCAGGCAGAGGGCCTCCTCAGTGGTGGCACCCGCCCTGTGGAACACCCTCCCATCAGATATCAAGGAGAAAAACAACTACCAGACTTTTAGAAGACATCTGAAGGCAGCCTTGTTTAGGGAAGCTTTTAATGTTTGACAGGTTATTGTATTTTAATATTTTGTTGGAAGCTGTCCAGAATGGCTGGGGAAACCCAGCCAGATGGATGGGAAATAAATAAATAAATATTATTATTCACCTGGTAATTTTCTGCTACATTGCAGAATATCCTGCAGCAAAGCAGGGATAAAAACATAGGATCGGCTCTGTTGGTATTCAGAGGCATACTGGCTTCGATAGTGAAGCAAGAATCTAGCTAGCATGGCTAATAGCCGGTGATAGTATCCTCCATTATTATTATTATTATTATTATTATTATTATTATTATTATTATTATTATTATTTTATTCATACCCCGCCCATCTGGCTGGGTTTCCCCCGCCACTCTAGGCGGCTTCCAACAATTACCAAAATACGTTAAAATATCACAGATTAAAAACTTCCCTAAACAGGGCTGCCTTTAGGTGTTTTCTAAATGTCAGGTAGTTGTTTATCTCCTTGACCTCTGATGGGAGGCCATTCCACAGGGCGGGCGCCACTACCGAGAAGGCCCTCTGCCTGGTTCCCTGTAGCTTTGCTTCTCGCAGTGAGGGAACCGCCAGTAGGCCTTCGGTGCTGGACCTCAGTGTCCGGGCTAAACGATGGGGGTGGAGACGCTCCTTCAGGTATACTGGACCGAGGCCGTTTAGGGCTTTAAAGGTCAGCACCAACACTTTGAATTGTGCTCGGAAACGTACTGGGAGCCAATGTAGGTCTCTTAGGACCGGTGTTATGTGGTCTCGGCGGCCGCTCCCAGTCACCAGTCTAGCTGCCACATTCTGGATTAATTGCAGTTTCCGGGTCACCTTCAAAGGTAGCCCCATGTAGAGCGCATTGCAGTAGTCCAAGCGGGAGATAACCAGAGCATGCACCACTCTGGTGAGACAGTCTGCGGGCAGGTAGGGTCTCAGCCTGCGTACCAGGTGGAGCTGGTAGACAGCCGCCCTGGACACAGAATTAAGCTGTGCCTCCATGGACAGCTGTGAGTCCAAAATGACTGCCAGGCTGCGCACCTGGTCCTTCAAGGGCACAGTTATCCCATTCAGGACCAGGGAGTCCCCCACACCCGCCCGCCCCCTGTCCCCCAAAAACAGTACTTCTGTCTTGTCAGGATTCAACCTCAATCTGTTAGCCGCCATCCATCCTCCAACCGCCTCCATGATTTTGTTTGCTCCTCTTTTAAAAGCTATCCAACTTGATGGCCATCACGACACCTTTTCAGTCCCACAAGGTGGGACTAAGTCTGTAGCTTAACTTTGTGCATAATTTGACTGAGCATGGGGAACCTCCAACCTGGAGACCAAATAAGACACTCCTGGTCCTCAGGACACTCCCAAGCCATGCCCCTCACCAGTGCAGCTCCATGCCCTCCTTGAGTACTGTCGCCAGGCTGGAAGGTACCTTAACTATATGCTTGCCTGGATGGAAGAGGTGCCTCTGGATGTGCTACAGCAGGGATGGGGAACCTGGCGCCCTCAATATGGTGCTGATACATACATTGTTTGTATCCTTGACAATTGGCCGTGTTGGGTGGGTCCAGCAACATCTGGAGAGTGTCCCTATCCCTGGTGCATAGAAAACTTTGGGGTTTGTCTGGAATGTAGTTTGCTGCACAGAAGTAAGAATTGCATTGATGCTCTGCTCATGTTTGCTGCTGGCTTCATTCACTTTTTGCCTCTGCCTGCCCCCATGCCACTGACCTGCAGCCCCTGGAAGGTTGCTCATGAAGGAATATGGCCCTTGTGTTGAAAAAGTTGCCTCACCAATGTAGTAAAGGGTGGCGTCTTCCAGATCAGTAGGCACGACTCCTGCCTTTTAGTTACCCCCCCCCCCTCTCTGGAAATGTTGACCTGGTGCCGTAGAATAAGGTGGGGAAAGCTCTGAGGTGGCAGGTGACATTTATGAATGCTCCCCTCCATAAACAACTCCCTGAAAGCAGAAAGCTAGCATGGCAGCAGCTGGGCTAAATGTGCCAACTTTCAACTTGAAAAGACATGTTTATATTGGGGGACGGTATTATCTCATTCTGCTGAATGTGTAGACCAGGGCTTTTGCCTGGAGGGAAGGAGGGATGGCAGGTGGACAAAGGTGGGTCTCCACATGGGTCCTCCAGGGTTTCACATGGCTTCGCTTCCCTTTATACCCTTTCATCCAGTCTCTTGTACTTGCAGTCAGAGTGGGAAGAGGGTGTCTGCCTTCTGCCATTCTTTGCAAGGTGGGTGAAGTGGAAATCCTAATCCACCATAGCAACTGGGATTTCAAAAACGGGGTGGGCGGGCTGTTGTTGTCTTAACTCCAGGATGATTAGCAATGAGTTGACCAGGATGTGATCAGGTGCGTTACGTTTTACAGGTGAAGTCTTTGCTTGACTACCTTCTGAGCTCAATGAGGGGTTTTGGTGACCTGACAAAGGCCCTAGTGAAATGGGCAGGCCTTGAGCATTGTCTTTGTCTTTAGCAAATGCCTTGGGCCCACACGGTCTCTGTCATGGGGAATCTCCTCTCTCTCTCATGGCAATGTCTTCCTTCCATTCCAGGTGTAGGCTAGCATGGCCACAGAGTGGGTGTGAGCTCACTGCACTGGACATCACCTGGACCCCAGAAGAGAGACTGCTAGGCTATGAGTGCCTGAAGGGATCGTGCCCACTCTTACTGCCGCCTGCTGTGAGGTTTGCAGCCATGAGCAGGTAGGAGCCATTGGCAGAGCAGATCTGGGATTAAAGGATCAGCCAGCTGTTTGCAGTTTCACAGCTCCCTCCTGGTGGAGTTTAGTAGGTCAGAGCTGCCCAGGGAGTGTTGGGAGGGGGCAAAGGAAACAGACAGACAGGCTTGGGGAATGCAACGCCTGACTCCCCGATTCACCTCAGACACCCTGCTTCCACAGTCCTGAGCCTCCCACATCATGCTGATGCCTCTCTTCTAATCTGAAGCCCCCTTGCTATGTCACTATTTGTCCCACCCACTGTGCTTTCCTCCCTCTTCTGCCCCCCCGCCACTTGTCAGTTTGCCTCCTCTGTCCTGTTGCTGCTCAGTGATCCCAGTCTGCAGTGCCTCCTCTAAAGACTGATCTCTGTGTTGAAAAGAATCATGTCGCAGAGTCCCAGTGGGACTGTATCACTTCAGATGGCAAGTGGTAGCAGGGGAGGTCAAGGGTTTCTTAATGCTCCCCTATGTTTAAAAACAAAGCAAAAATTGCCCTCTAAACCCTCTGTACAGTGATTCCTCCACATGCAAATTGTAGAGGTACAGTCCTGCAAGGACTCTGCTGTGTGATTCTGCTGGTGACATAGCTTTCCTAGAGCTTTGCAGGCTAGCAAAGAATCAGTGTCTATCTTTTTTCGTTTTTCCAGTATGTCCACCAGGGAGGTAGGGGTGTGTGTGTGTGCGTGTGTGTGTGTGTGTGTTGGGGGGGCTCAGAGGTGATGACGCAAAATCTGATGCCACATTTTCTAGGGTGGCTGACAGTTCTACAGAGACAGCTAAAGTCCCTAGTCCAGGCATAGGCAACCTTGGCTCTCCAGATGTTTTGGAACTACAACTCCCATGATACCTAGCTAACAGGGCCAGTGGTCAGGGATAATGGGAGTTGTAGTTCTAAAACATCTGGAGAGCCAAGGTTGCCTATGCCTGCCCTAGACCAAAGTAAGCTCCATGCTATCAGGTGGCTTGTGCAACTAGGCTGCACCATTCCCAGCTTAGCTTTGGCCTGAGATGTTTGCAACTCTGTTACATGCCCTCCCTCCCTCCCTCCCTCCCTCCCTCCTTCCTTCCTTCCTTCCTTCCTTCCTTCCTTCCTTCCTTCCCCACCCCTCTCCAGGCAAGGTGGTTGTGCCTGCCATCTCGGTGACCCTCCGGTTTTTTTTTCAGGTGCCCAAGTGCTGAGGGAGCACAATGAATGGCGGCAATGATTGCTCTGTTGTGGATCGAGGTGGGCGCCTGGCAGTCACACCTGTGCCTGTGGGCTGGCAGCGCATGGTGGAAGAGGGCGGAGTGCGCTATATCAGGTAAGCCCGGCATTTTATCTGGTGATGGGGCAGATGGGGCTCATCTAGGGGAAGGGAAACTCGGATCCTAAACCTGCACGGCCTTGTGGGAAATCTTCAGGAGAAGAAAAGGCTAAGGAGTAAACCCTACACAAATCCGGAGTGGAGTCCCAAAGACGGTTGGGTAGCGCTTTGTATGCCTCCTTCTGGCAACTCCTGCAGCCAAGCTGGTGCCAAATGTATTGCTCTGCTTTCCTTTGAAGCACATCAGTGAGGCCGAGAGGAGGGGTCTTGTTGTCTGGGCAGCTTAGGAGCCCCATACACAGTGTCCAGGCTTGCACTTTGCTGCTGATAACACAACGCTTTGACTTCACCCTCGGAGGTGCACTCCATTGTCTCTGGAGACAGATGAATGCAGACAACAATATCTGGTGAGCTTCTTGTTCATCCCCCTGGTGTACTAGTCCCCTGACATTTCTTCCTTTCTTTCTTTCTTTCTCCCCTCGCCCCCTAGTCCCAGCGGCACAAGCCTGGCTTCGTTGGAGCAGACTCGTGCATACCTGCTGGCGGACGGCACATGCAAGTGTGGCCTGGAGTGTCCCCTCAACATGCATAAGGTACAGAACTTGGGAGAGAGAACCAGAACTGTGCTTGCCACCAGCAGTGGACTCTGGCCTGGAGGTTTTCAACCTTCGCCTAAGTAGTGAGAATAACAAAAGGAGAACATAGGTTGACAGTAGGAATTTTGGAGGATGTGTTACACCGAGTCAGCCCATGGGCCCAATCCAGCTCACTGTGCTCTGCACCGATTGGCAGTGGCTCTCCAGAGCTTTCTGAGAATGGGACATTGCCAACTTGACCTGGAGATGACAAGACTTTTGCATGCAAAGCATCTCTTGCACCACTGAGCCATGGCCCTTCTTCCGCAAGTGGCCAGGCCTCATTCCAGAAAACGGAAGAGTTGGTCATTTGCTGGGAACCCTAGACTTGCAAAGGGCCACCAGCCCAGCCCAGCACTACCACCATTACCGTTCTTGCTTTTTGCAGAGTGCCCATTTGGGACAGAGACGTAGGCTGGGGGGGCACCTCTTTGTGGTAGCTCATTCCACAGCTTTGTAATTTAGCCCCGGAAACGGGATACAGAAAACCAGTCATCTAGTGCAACATCCTCACAGTGGCCAACCATAAGCCTGTGAGAAGCTCACAAGCAGGACCTGAGTGCAACAGCCCTCTTCCCACTTGCTATTCCCAGCATCCTGCCTCAGACAGTGGAGGTAGACTACAGGGAATTAAATATGGGGAGTGTGGTGTGGATGCTGCAATTTTGCACAAGTGCTGAAAAGAATTGCTGGAAGTCCTAAAGACTTCCAGCCTTTTTAAAGCAAGTTGTTGCAAAGGCACACTTAAACATATAAGAGCAGAGCCTGGTTGATTCTCAGAAAGTGGGAGAAGGGGGGCTGTGGGATAAGATTTCTGCTGGTCTAAGGACAGGGCTCCAGTGCCATATAATTCCTTGCTGCTCCCTATGGGAAGACTAAATGAGGCAAAACAAGAAAAAAGGCAAATTGGCTTAATCTGCACAATATCTCAAGGCTGCAGAATACAGCTTGCAGAGAGTACATACAACAGAGAGTTTTCTGCTGTAGAGGTGGATGCTGCCCTGTTTGGCTTGGGCATTCCAGCTCCGTGATCCTCAGGCTAGAAAAAGGTCTGACCCCTCTACAGTTCTGCCAAATTCTGCCCTTTAATTTGAAGAGCAGCATGCTAGATCTGTGAACGGGGACATGTTCACCATACTAAGCACCAGTAGCTATTTTGGAAAGGAACAGAAAGTGTGTGTGTGGCTTGGTTGGGGTCAGATCTTGTCATTCAGCAGCAGCAGAAGCTGGCAGGGCATCCAGGCCTCCCTTCTGCCAGCAGCACATTCCTAGCTCTTCACAGTGCAGTGGCTTTCCAGCTCTCCACCTCAGGGAAACCTCTTCCGAGTCAACTGTGATTTGCCAAAGAACCTCTGCATGTTGCATGCAGGGGGAAATTCCAGGGTGCATCCTCACTTCACACAGAGTCCCAAGTTAGGGCTTTTGCTCACATTCACTCTGTGTGACCTGAGCTTGCATCCCAGGACACACCTGGCACACATGCTGCTGCTGTTCATTTCAAGGGAAGTTGCCTTTCCAGGAAAGGAAAGGGCCGTAGCTCAGGAAGTAGAGTGTCTGCCTTTCAGGCAGAAGGCCCCAAGTTCAATCCCTGGCATCCTGGCATCCTCAGGGCTGAACTGAGAGACTTCTGTTCGACACCCTGGAGAACCACAGCCAGTGTAGATAATACTGAGCTAGATGACCCAATAGTCAATTGTTTCTTCTCCTTTGTGGTTGGACAGAGCCACCTGCTGCATAGGGGACAGTTGTAACCAGAGCTGTTTGTATTCCCCTTGTGAGCAAGCACACCACACACATGTGGAAATCAGTCTGCCTTTGGCACCCTAAGAATCTCAGCTTTCATTTTTTTTAAGAACAAGGTACTAGTCCTTTCTGATGCAAAGACACATTTGAAAACATGTGAACAGTGTTTGGAGAAAGAAGGCAGAGGGGAGATGACTAAGACGTCAGAGGGTTGGGAGGAGGGGCATTGCTTTTGTGTTCTCCGTGGCTCTTTGCTTGTCCCTCTGCCCCAGGGCTAACAGACAGAATTAATTCTGCAAACTGTATGCAGATTGATTTGATTTGCACAGTTTATTCAAGTTTCAGGATTCAGTCTCCGCTGGTGCAGAATTTAGGTTGGAGCTTTGTGGGCTTCTGTTTTGCTCTGAAGGTCAGCTGCTTTCCACCCACTGGGATGACCCTCCATTCTAGTTTCTTGCTTTAAGGATGACTGTATGCGGAGAAGAATTAGTGGAAGAATCAGCACAAGTTTGCATTATAGGGTCATTAAGGTAACAGTCATCATTAGTATGCTGCGTTAGGACTGGAGAAAGCAGGATTCAGATCCCTGCTCAGCCACAAAGCTCACTGGGAATCCTTGGGTCATTCAAAATTTCAGCCTAACCCCCCACCACTGGGTTGTAGTTCAGAGGGCACAACCATATATGCTTCTCTCTGAGTTCTTGGAGGAAGGGTGGATATAGAATCATAGAATCATAGAGTTGGAAGAGACCACAAGGGGCATCCAGTCAAACCCCCTGCCAAGCAGGATATAAAACAGGGTTGGGGCACCTTTGACCACAATCCCCATCATTCTTGACCACTAGGCCATCCTGGGCCTCTTAAGGTGGGTTCCAGCACCTCTCAGTTGGGCACTATTGCCTTTCTAAAAGAACAAGGGAGGTGTTTATGGCCAGTTCTGGCCCCTCTTTTTCTAGAAAAATAGCACTGACAACAACCCTGTGAGGTAGATCAGGCAGAGAGGCAGTGACGGGCCCAGGGTCACTCAGTGAGCTTCCTGGCTGAGGGGGTTTGAACCCTGGTCTCCCAGGTTTTAGTACTCCCAGTACTCTAACCACTACACCACACTGATTCTAACTTGGACCACAAGAAATGGCCTGACTCCCACTGCAGTCTCTCTTTAACACCTCGTTCCCCTGGGCTGGTCAGGTGCCCTCCTGTTTTTAAGTATTTTCTTCCCACCCCGTCACGGTTAGGTTTTCAACTTCGACCCAGCAGCAATGGTGACAGGGAGTGAAGGAAGCAAGGGCGACGAGGACATGACCAAGCTGTGCAACCACCGGCGGAAAATTGTGGCTATGGCCACGCTGTACCGCAGCATGGAGAGCCATGGACCCCTGAACCTGCCGCACCTGGGGCCAGGTAACTCTGTTCTCCTGCATGGGGCCATATTCCTTCACTGTTCTTTTTGATAGCACTGTAAACCTGACCAGCGCTAGTGACTGGGAATTGCCTTAGCCAGCCAGCCAGCCAGCCTATTCAACCCCAGTGTGGGTCATTTGCTCTGGGCTGTCTTCCATTTAGGAGACCTGCTTAGATGGGTGCTCACACATCAAATTCAACCTGTGTACACAAATATTTGATCTGTATGCTCATAAAGTTATTTGCATGTAATATTCTGTGCGTGTGCAGTTTGTATACCTATGTCCACAGCAGTTGAGCTGTACAAATCAGCAAGGGTACACTCTTTTCACACAAGCACTTGCACATAGAATCATAGAATCATAGAGTTGGAAGAGACCACAAGGGCCATCCAGTCCAACCCCCTGCCGAGCAGGAAACACCACCAAAGCATTATTGACATATGGCTGTCAAGCCTCTGCTTAAAGACCTCCAAAGAAGGAGACTCCACCACACTTCTTGGCAGCAAATTCCACTGCCGAACAGCTCTTACTGTCAGGAAGTTCTTCCTAATGTTTAGGTGGAATCTTCTTTCTTGTAGTTTGAATCCATTGCTCCGTGTCCGCTTCTCTGGAGCAGCAGAGAACAACCTTTCACCCTCCTCTATATGACATCCTTTTATATATTTGAACATGGCTATCATATCACCCCTTAACCTTCTCTTCTCCAGGCTAAACATGCCCAGCTCCCTAAGCCGTTCCTCATAAGGCATCGTTTCCAGGCCTTTGACCATTTCGGTTGCCCTCTTCTGGACACGTTCCAGCTTGTCAGTATCCTTCTTGAACTGCGGTGTCCAGACACCCTGTACCAATATTCAGTGTAATGTGTGAACGACCCTATAGAGACACAGGGGGAATGGCCCTCTAATTATTTGTATCCTATGTTTTTGTATGTTTATTGTTGTTGTGTTATTGAGATTATGTAAAGTAAAAGAAAAACAAGTAACACTGGATACTCCTAAAGTGGGATATACCGTAACTTTTATCCTTTCACACTACAAGTAATATAAAGTCACATGTAGCTCAACAGTGAGAAAAATTGTGCTTCAGACAGCACAGATTTGGGCAATGCCAATATAACTGTTGAACAACGTCCCCAAGGAAGAATTAGGAATGTCCCAAATGTATTTGACATCAGCTTTATCTTAAACATTTTTTTTTGTATCTTTTGTCTTCTGTATCTGCTCCACATCATCCAGTACCACCAGACGCATCACTTGCATTGCCACCTCATGAGTTAATGCAAAGATAGTGGTTTACAAAGTATATAGTTATGAAACATTAACTTTGCTTAGGCCCATGCCGTTTGCTTTTGCAGTGATTGCCTTTTGCACCTCTTGCCTTTTTATCTGTTTCCAGGGCCCAGCCTGATGCAGCTGCCTCACCCAACCACACCAGGGCCCAGCAGTCGCCCACAGCAGATGCTTCCCAGCAAAGCCTCCGCCACCTTGGCGAAGGGCCCTGAACTCTACCAGCAGTGCCCCTCTGATCGCTATGGCAACACCTGGTCCAGCCCAAGCTCTCCTTTCCCCCGCCACCACAACACTCTCTTTGGGGATGTCTTCCCAGGCCGCCTGCCTGCCACCACCAACGGCAACACCCGGCCGTCCTTCCCAACTGAACTGAGTGCTGTTGGGGGTCCCTTCCTGCCCAGCAAGGCCCTCTCAGACACGCTGTCCCGGCCCTACTCTTCCAGCTGCCTCTTCCCTCCAGATGAGGCGGCGTCCAGCCAGGAGGGCGGCCCCTGGAGCAGCCGGCCGGTGCCTCTGGGGTCTCAGACTAGCACCACAGGCTCACCCGCCCCCACCACCCTCTCCTCCATTTCATCACCGGCAGGCAGCGCCGAGCCGTCCCCACAGCGCTCTCGGCACTCCTCAGCTTCCTCAGAGCAGGGCCTCTCTGGACAGCGCCCAGCTGCCAGGCCCCCCGGCTTGGACGCAGCGGCCCCAGCTAATGCCTTAACCAACCAAAGCAGCAATAACCTGCCCTCAGTGCCCTTAGGAGCTGCCCCGGAAGGCAAAGGACCGCCCAGCCTGCTGCTCCTCCATCCTCAGGGCCCAGGCTCCTTCCCAGCCAGCAGCTTGTTGAGTGCAGCCGCCAAGGCCCAGCTAGCCAGCAGGGGGCGTCCCGACGAGCTGGCTGCCAGCACTTTACCCAGCCGCTTGCTACTGTCCATGGTGGGCGGGCGAGCGCCCAGGCGGCAGCGCCGCTCTCCCACCGTCCTGCGCCTGCTCAAGGATTCCCACTCGGTGGGGCAGGCTGGGCTCGCCCATCCGGAGGAGACGGCGACCCGACACCCCCGGCCTCGGGACCAGCTGCCAGCAGGGGAGGCCAAGAATGGACCCCCGAGCTCCGGGGCTCCGGCTCAGCCGCTGTCGTCCCTGCTCAGCCTGCTTGCTCCCCCCGTGAGCTCATTGGCCTCCCCTGGCCTCCCACTGGTGTCCCCGACCCCTGCTGGCGACAGCCCCAGCTCTTTGCCCTCCTTCCAGGACTTCAACAGCCAGCTCCTCAGCCTCTTTGGGCAGCTGGCCTCGGCGTCTTCTGAACAGATCTCAGGGAGCCCCCCACAGCCAAAACCACCTGCCTCCCCGCTCGGATCACACGGCACCCCAGGTAGGCCTGTGCGTCTGTAGGTGGGTGATGCCCTTCACAGAGGCAAGCTCCTCTGAGGGCTGCAAAGACTGAGTGAAAACTCACCCCTGGAGGCAGCGAGGTGTCTGCTATATGTCTCCTTCCTCCAAGGTGGCTGAAGCCGAGGATGGGGATACCTGTGGCCCTCCAGATGTTGTGGAACTACAACTCCCATCAGCCCCAATCAGCATGGCCAATAGGATGGGAATTGTAGTTCAGCAGGTTCTGGCTGAAGCCCAGGCTTGCCTCACTTGCATTGAGCCACAGCCTTTCCACCCTAAGCAGCTGTTGTAAGGTAGTGGCAGGCAGCTCAGGTTTGCTCAGAAGCAAGGCCTGCTATGTCGAATGTGGTTATTCCTCGGTACAAGTGCATTGGGATTACAGCCTCGCTGTGTGTGAACAGCAAGTGAGAATGTTCCCCTCAGTCAAGCCTTGCCTCAGTTAAAATCTAGTAACTAGTATCATGCTAGCTTTTATTTCTCAGGGCCAAACCAGGCTTGTCGTTTTTTTGTTCTTTAATGGGGTTGTAGGTGGCTCTGCATCTGACTGGAGCAGCAGTGGTGCCGAAAGGTGCTTAACATTTTCCCTCAGACAGTTTTCCTGATCAAAATCAGCCCCCCCCCCAATCTCACCAGCTGTTTTGCATTGTGTATGTACTGGATTTCTGTTTTCCGACGCACTTGGATAAGGAAAATTGCCTGTAGGGAAAGGGTTAAGCTCCCTTCCACTAATTCAGCTAGATTTGGGGTAAAAACCAAACCCTGTACATGGGGGTACAAAAAATCCAGGTGCCCAGTAGCCGCTTCTGCCTAAAAAGTTGGCTGTTTGCTTCTAGCCGGTGCCTAGAAAATTTTGCTGCCTCTTTGCTCCCACTTAGGGTGGGACCATAATTCAGGGATCGAGGACATAGTTTGCATGCAGAATGCCACAGGTTAACTCCTGGCACCTCCAGTTAAAAAGAAAAAGAAAAGCAGGTATCAGGTGACATTGAAGACCTCTCTGTCTGAGACCCTGGAAAGCAATCACTAGCCAGGATAGACAATGTGGGCTGTATGGACAAATAATCTGGACTGGTATTTTTTTTATCTGTTTATTTAAACTGACTCCTTAGCTGAAAAAGCTCAAAGAGCAGTTTATGTACAGTCTATGAAAACAAGGCAGTCCCTTCCTGCTACCAACATGAGTCTGATCAAACTGCAGGAGGCAGTGGAAGACAGGAGTGCCTGGTGTGCTCTGGTCCATGGGGTCACGAAGAGTCGGACACGACTAAACAACAACCCTTCCTGCACATTTGCCAATGGGAGCATCCCTCCTGAGGCACTTAGTAGCTTTGGAAGGAAGGAGGATTTTTTTTTCAGCAGGATCACCCTGGGGGAGACGCTGATTAACCTCTTGCCTACTTACTCTGCAAACCACTCTTTGGTTTAGAGATTTCTTTGTGTCTGCTATTTAGCATCCAGAAGAAGAAAGATTCATGGCAGTGGAGGCTGGTCTATCCAGTTTAGGGCGTGGTACTGCCTGCTAGCCTCCTCCATCTCAGTGTTGCTCTTGCAGGGAGAATGAAGGTATTAGCGGCCTCTGCCTGTCATTGGCTCTACCTGCTGTTGGGCTGCCTTCCTTCCACCCCAGCAGTCCCAAGGGGCATCACCACTGACTCCCAGAACTTGGCAGCAAAGCATGTTAGCATCAGGGATCCCTCCCATCATGGCCAAAAAAGCCACACAGGTGGATGCTGCCAAGAAAGCACAGCAATGTGCAGAAGGTTGCTTGCACACCTTGGATGCTAGCAGTGGGCAATCTTTTCTTTCCTTCTCTGTAGCTCACGGAACAGTATTGCTTGTCCAGCCAAGGAACTGGTTAATGCTGTCTCCACACAGCTGTGCAGCAGATGTTGTATTAAGAGGAGCTTCATTTAGAGTAACCAGGTGCAAAGGAGGGGAGAGAGCCCCTGCATGTCTAATAGCTGTGCAGAAGATGGAATTTAGTGAGGACAGCATTTTTCATCGCTGCAGTTCTTAGGGTCCGGATACAGCACTTTCATAGAATCATAGAGTTGGAAGAGACCACAAGGGCCATCCAGTCCAACCCCCTGCCAAGCAGGAAACACCACCAAAGCATTCCTGACAGACAGATGGCTGTCAAGCCTCTGCTTAAAGACCTCCAAAGAAGGTCTTTCCCAGCCCTGTCTTCAGATGGGGCTTTCTACATGCGGAATATGTTCTCTGCCATTGTGCTGTGGCCCCTCCCATGACACAAGGTACAATGTCCCTCCTGTCTTCCACTGCATCAACTTCATCTTCATCCTATACCCAGCGTGGAAGCCAGTAGAAACAAAGTCTTGTATTTTTCTGCAGCTGAGCTATGACGGATGCTGAGAATTATTTGATGTTCATCATCTTGTAGGTGGAGCATGGTGCAAGTGCTAGCAAAAGAGTCAGGAAGAGTGTAGTGGTGTCAGCTAACCAGGAAAATGACAGCCTCTGGGACTTCCGGTCTACCGCCATCGCTGATCGGCGAGGAATCCTCGAGCTCTGAGGTTCCTGGCTCTGTGAGGGAGGGGGGAGCTGCGAGAGCAACGCGGCCCCCCAGAAGAACCCCAGATTGAGCTTTCTGGGGGCGTTTAAAGATTGGCTACCCCAATGGGGGGCCGAACAGAACTGAGTGGCTGGATAGTGGTGTCTCAGGAGGTGATCTACAGCAGGCATCCCCAAACTTAGACCCTCCAGATGTTTTGGACTACAATTCCCATCATCCCTGACCACTGGTCCTCTTAGCTAGGGATCATGGGAGTTGTAGGCCAAAACATCTGGAGGGCCGCAGTTTGGGGATGCCTGATCTACAGTGTCACAGAAGACTTCATTGGCCACTGAACTTTTAAGTGCCGGACTGGCTATCTGATGCCTCACAAACAGGATTATTATAATTCCATGGGTTGGTGGGGAGGGCGCTGGTCTCTTGAACCTGAAATAATTGCATGGCAAAAAAGGTAGAGGTGCCGGCAGCTCCATGCTGAGCTAAGCATCCTCTGTTGAATTTTGCCTGCCACACAACTGCAAAGAAGGTGGCGAATTACGTGCCTATTAAGTCTGCAGTCCTGCACATGCTTAACGAAGGAATAAGTTCCGTTGAGCTCAGCAGGATCGATCACCTTCTGAGTATACATGGAAACCAGGCCGCTAGTGGGCCTCTTTTAAACAAGTCCTTCTGGGAAAGAGCAAACATGGAACAGTGTATTGGAAGAGAGAGTCCTTGAGGCGACCGTGTTGCTCTTCCTCAGTGTCTGTGCCTTTCTTGTCCCTTTCTAGGTGCCGGTTCCGCTTCACCTCTGACTCCCAAAGCCCCGCCAGCAGCCAGCCCTGTGACTGTCCCCACCAGTGCAATGGAAGGCGGGGGCCTGGGCTGCCCTGTGGCCTCGGGCCCCGATCCCTTCCCCTTCCTGGCACAGGAGCAGGCGCTGCCTTTTGGGAATGCTCTACCTCCTGGGCTGCTCCCACTGGGCTCCTTCCCCTTCTCGCTGACCCTGGGCCCAGAGACACCACTGCCCCCCCTGAACCTGCAAGGGGACCCCGAGGGGCACTCCTTGCTGCCTCTGGTGCTGCCCAGCCTGGATTTGCTGCAACAACCAAGCGGACTCCTGGCATCGCTGCTGGGGCTGCCAGAGGTGACGTGTGAGGTGGAGAGGGAGGCAGCCGCGACTGAGCCCCTGCTGGAGCCCTTCACCGGCCTCCATGAAACTCTGCAGCCCCTGCTCTTCCCAGCACTTTCCACCCCTCCAGCTGTCCTAGCTTTAAACTCAGCACTGTTGGCGACCAGCCTAGGCCCTTCTGAACCTGGGCCAGGACCCCCACAGGTAAGAAAACGGTAGGCGGGATTTGCCGGAGGCTGCTTGTTCCTTTTAAGAGGAAGGTGTCCTCTCACAGGGCACTGGGAAGGAGGGTGGGTGGAATGGAAGGAACTGTATTTAGTGAATGCCTGGCTCATTTTGCAATGTGGTCACAGATTGAAAGCTGTTTTTAGGAAAGCAGGTCGGAGGAGGAGATGACAGCCACAGGAAGCATGGGGCTTGCAATGATGGAACATTTATTATTTTATATGGTGCCACTTTGCAGAGGCGCATAAACAACACCCATGGCCCAAGGAGTTTCCATAATTTGTCCATTGCCATGTGGGTGGAATTGGAGTGATTCTATACACCTCAAATACTATAGAGGGGTGCAGTGCAACTCTGCCCACAGAATCCCTGCCAGTCAGTGCTGGGACATCCAGCGTCTGGGGATGGGAGGCAGAGCTCTGCCCTCACCAAAATAGCACCCCAAGTGTAGCATCAAAGGAAGGCAAGCAGGCATTAACTCTCTAGCGAGGGGCTAGTAAGCAAAGAGCTCTCCAATATACATGTGGGACTGGGGGCTACATGCCTGCCTTGCTCCTAGTGCCCTGTGTCTGGGTCTCATTCCTTGGTCATGCTGTAGTGTTATGGAATGCCAGGAACTAATAATGGATAATGAGATCGACATTTGAAGGCTCAGCTGACCTGCCCTATTGCACAGATAGAAGCAAGCATGGCTGCTCCAGAAGAACAGAAATTCTGCAGAGGGTGGGATGCGGCAACACTGAGCCATAGCAACAGGCTTCGGGAGCTCTCTCAAAACCAGCTGCTGGGCTTGCCCTGCCCCTTGGCTTCCACCTCACCCTCCGCTGCTTTTTCTCCCCCAGACTGGCCTGGCTAGCACTCCTGTGGCACCTACCTCCACCAGCGCAACATCGACGACTACTGAGGGCGCCCCCAGCACCTCAGGGCGGCTGCACCCCCTCATGCCTCACCTCGTGAACCCCCTGCTGAGCACCACACTTCTGGGTCAGTTAAACCCCTTCTTTCTGCAGGGCCAACTCATAGGAAGGCGAAGCAATTAAGGCATGACAGGGCGACAGGGGGGGGGGGCTAGTAGGAGATGCAGCCACATACTAACATGTCCGAATCGGTGGAACCAGGATTGAACAGGGCCTGGATGTAGTTGTGTCACAGCAGAAAGAAATAGTCCTGCTTTTAAAGCTTTGTATTGTCAGCCCTTCCACCCATTCTGGTTTTATTATTTGGGCCTCTAGTTGAAAAGGAATCACAGCCACTCTGATACTAGGCATTCATTAATGCTCCACATAGTAGCGCATCAAAAGGGTCTGGTCCCCACCCCACCCCCGGCAACAGAAACCATGAAAGGAGCCAAACTGACAATAAAAAACATGTGGCCAAGGTCACCCAGTCAGTTCATTGAGGTAGTGATGGGGAAACACCCCTCTGACTTCAGTTTACTTGCATTCTCCCTCTTGATCCGAGGCTGGGAAACTGAGGCCCTCCAGAAGTTTGGAGTCCAATTCCCATCAGCCCCTCTCAGCATGGCCTAGGATCAGGGATGATGGGAGTTGTAGTCCAGCAAGATCTTGAGGGCAAGAGGCTTCCCCCCCCATATTTTTGTTATTTTGGGCTGTTTTCAGGCTTTGGATTCCAGAAGTATTTGAAGGCCCTTGAAGCCTGTGTGGAAGAGCTCTATGCACATGCAGCTGCGCATGTCTAAATTATTCCAATGCAGTTGACAGCAGGTGTATGTGCAGAAGTCCCTTTCACCCGTTTGGAGGGACAATCCTGTTCCCTTTAGTCAGTATATATTGGGCAGGGGAAGAGAACATATGAAAACAGGTGCTGTGACAGCTCTTGCAGTGAGGCACCTTGGAGCACCCTTGGGGGTGGTTGTTGACAGCCTGGCCTCCTTCTTTCCACCATGCAGGTGACCTGTCAGGGCTGAACCCAGGCTCCGGCCCCTCGTTGATTGGAAACCCTCTTCTCCAGGCCCAGCAGCCGCTTCTGCCACCCAGCCTGCAAGGGCCACTGGGACTCCAGCTTTTCCAAGGACAGCTGCCCCTGTTGGCAGCCTCCAACCCCCTGGCCTGCCTCCTCCAGAGCTTGCAAGTAAGTGGAGAGCTGAGGGCTGTGTCTGGCTTCCAAGGGTAAGGCATCATTCAGAAACACACCCCAGATTCAGTACTTGGGGAAAATGCTTATGAGTGTTTTTTAGACTCACTAATATGCTGCATTAGCATTGCTTACTTTGCAGTATTTGGGCTATTTCAGAATGTTATAGGATGGGTTAGGAGTGTTATGCTTGAGATTTTTTAAAATTGCATCTTTTCACCAAGTTGTGTGCGCTCTCTCTCTCTCTCTCTCTCTCTCTCTCTCTCACACACACACACACACACACACACACACACTTCCTGGTAGCATCCTCACAACTCTGTGAGGTGAAAAGTGAGTGCCAGGGGCAAGGCCTGGGCAAGTACATAATTGACAGTAGTTAATAGCTGTTTTAGTAGGAAAAGCTGATTTCAGTAAGGGTGATCAGAAGTGTGAGGGTGGGGAGTTGCCACCCATCAGGCTCTTGTTCACGTGTGTTTACATGTAACATGTATTTTAGGCCAGAGTGGGGATTAGACCCTGGATCTCCTTAGCCAAAGCCCAACACTGTCCAGTAGGCTGGCTCACAGGGATGGCGAAGGATTAAAAAGAAGCAAGGTGAGAGGAGCAATTGAAGCAGGAAAGTAGAGCCACTGTACTTTTGGGAGCAGGGGTAGGCACTCCCTGGGTGCTGTTGGACTCCAGCTCCCATCAGCCCCAGCCAGCATGACCAGCAGTCAGGGTTCATGTGAGTTGGAGTCCAACATCTTCTGGAACACCACAGGTTCCCCACCGCTGGACTTTGGGAAGTAGGTAACACAGGGTGTTGCTGAAAAGACAAATGTTTTGAATACTGAGGCCAGCTTTAATGGACTCAGCAGAAGTCAATTTAAATATGCTTTTGGAGAAGCAGTCTTTGCACAGTTCTGACGGATTTCCTCCGCTGTCTTGTCTCTTTTTGCCAGCTGAGCTCTAGCTTTGGTGTCCCAGAGAAGTCCGTGCAACCGAGTGAAGCTCCAGCCCCAGCCCCAGCCTTGGCCAGTGGGGCCCCTGCAGCAGAGACAGAGCCAGGCCACAACACTGCATTGCCCCCCTCTTGCACGGACGCTGCCCCTACAAGTGCCTTAGAGCCGCCCAGAGCCCTCGAGCCAGCCAGGCAAGGACAGCAGGAGGCCCCCCTGGGGCAGGAGGCCAACAGCTCGTGTTCCCCGCTCAAGCGGCCCCGTCGTGGCACAGAAGACCTGAACGGAGACTCTGGCAGCAGCCTCCCTCGGGGGCCAGGGCGGGGCGGCAAGTCTGGACGGCGAGGGGGCGGGCGGGGCAGGGGCAGGCGGCACTTCAACGGCCAGCTTCCTGACTTGGGCGCAGGGCACCCGTCCCATCCTGCCTGGCACTGCAACGGGGAGATGGTGGCCAGCAGTGCTGAAAGCCAAGCGGGCGCTTTTACTGTCCAGGAGATAAAGGTACGTCAGGTGCCCAAACAAGGGGGACAGGGAGTCAGGGGGTGACTGGGAAATGGGCTCCACCCTGACTTGGCTAAGGGGTGGGGGAGGAAGCACAGCTTGCAAGGCCCCCTTGCTATTCAAAGGCAAGCTGCCTCCTGCTTTCCTGATGCTGTGGACAAATGGGATGGCTCCGCCATATTGCTGGCCATCTGAGTTGGACTACGTAGACCCGAGGCCTTTGCGCACCAACACACTTCTAATGCTGTTTTCAGCATAAGGAATGCCTCTGGTATGAGCCCTTGCTTCAGCATTGGCTATGAAGGGCCTGCTCCAGGCTGAGCTGCAACAGTGTTCAGTGTGGCTGCTAGGGAGCTTCACACAGAAGCCTCAACAAGTCTGAGTGAAGCATTGGGTTTGCACACTCACACTCACTCTCACACTCCCAACACCCTTGCATAGCCAGGAAGAGGGTGTCCATCATCTGACTTTTATCTCAGTTCAGCATTACATTGAAACTGGGGATTCTGGTTTTTAAAAGACGGCCCAGTTTAATAAGTCAGTGAGTTTGAAGTTAGCTTGTTATGAAACTAAAACTGACAGAGCTCTTCAGGGCCACTTGGTAGGAAGAGGTCAGGGGAGCGCATGAGCCTTGTGGGATATTCAAAGTGCCCTTTGCATAATGGTCCTGAGGAGTCCAGGGATTGGAAGATGGACAAACTGGGTGGAGCTGAGTGGACAAATGGATGGCTCCAAGGACTCTGGGAGCAGGAGGGGGGGCGGAGATGCAGATGCAGATGCTCACCTTCCAGTCATCCTTCTTGCAGGGCCCTCCTGGAAGGCGACCAGCCCGACGTGGCCGGAGGAGAAAAAGCAGGTGAGGACCATGTCCCAGAAAGGATGGGGCTCATGGCGGAACCTAGAGCAAGGTTGGGGGGCACTGAAAGCTTCTTCCTTCTCTTTAATCCACCTGTTTTTTTGCAGTGGTGCCCGGCCCAGCGCCCGACCTGAAGCTACACGGATCCGGGGTCCCAGTGCTGATCCAGGGCCCAGCCCATTGGTAAGTACCACCCCACCGCCACCTCCTTCAGAGTGGTGGGCACTAATCTGTCTTGCAGCAAGGCTGTTTTCTCCCTCTTCCCGTGTGCCTGGACACCACACACAGCCCATGCATCACACCCATGCACTTCTCCAAGCCTCCTGTCCACGTTTGTAGGTTGCAAAGACTCAACCAACTGCTTGGGGTGAAAGAGAGGCCAAGGGAACAACCACAAGTCACAACCTCATGCATCCCGCGTGGCACCCAAGTCAGAGCAGAGGCAAACGATTTTCTTGGCAAAGTGCTTCTCAAGGTCACAGAAGGCCAGTGAGAGTTCCTCTAAGCTGCTCCCTGGGTCCTAGAGCATAATAGACCTTTTGGGCCACAGGGAAACACCACTGGATGGCACCAAGGAGGTGTAATAGAGCAGAGAAGCCATTGCTCTCTCAGCCACCATCCCTGCTACACACAAGGGCAATGGCCTGTATTCTGTCAGACTAACCCCGGGTCTTCCTCTTGCTGCTCCCCTGTAGCTTCATTGTGGGTCAGTCCTCTGGGTGAAGGGTGGTCTGGTCCAAGGCCAGTTTAAAGATGAGAAACTGTAAGGAGGCTTCTCCTAACAGGATTTTCTAGAAGATAATTGCATTGAAATTGCGCATGGAAGGCTGGGACCTGGACAGCCGACTGAGCAGGCACACACAGGTCACATGATCAGTGTCTTTCCCACCCTGACAAGGTGTATTTCTGTTTCAATTACAGTAGTTCCTAAATTTGCATTGGTACATATTCATCAGCACCTGCAAATTTTTTTGCACATGTGCCCTCTTTTGTCCCTTTTTTTTGGTGGTGCGGGTGATGCCTTTCCTTTTTGGGGGCAATGCACAAGTGGCCACCCCCCACTTCATTGCCACAATTTATGTCTTCAGATAATCATTTCCTTTAAAGCACTTACTGTTTTTGAAAAGCAAAAATATCAATACACTGTGTGGATCTGATTGTGCCGCAAATGGAAGAGTCTGGCCTCTGGTGTCCATTGGCTTCATCTGGATTTCTGTGTTTTCAGTTTAAAATAAACAATTGATCAAAAAGCTTTCTATATTTTGGAGATGAGCAAAAGACAAAACAACCAGAGCAAAGGCAATGCAAATTCATCTAAAAGTGAAGAGTTACAAGGTGCCCTGCAATTTTACATTATCACTCCCATGCCCTGGTGATTTTATTGTCTTTGTTTAAAACATTTCCATGTCACTTTTTGAAAGTGCTTAAGGCAGCTTAGAACATGATAATTTTAAGTATTTTAAGCTCAAGGCTGTGTGCACAAAAACTGGGTAGAAACCTGTACCTACAGCAGCACAAGCCATCATACCTCTCCCCCTGCCAGCCATTATCTCCATGTCCAAAGGCCTTTTAGAACAAATGGGCCAACACACGCATCACTGGACATCAACAGGACAAGCCCAGAGAAGGAGCTGTGAGGAGGCAGCAATGTCAGCACATCCCAGGAAGGGCAGAGGCTGGGATAAGTCTGGTTCTCTGGACATCATCCCTGAAACCACAGGGCAGCAGGACCAAAAGAAGCTGACAGGAAGCTGATGAAGTCACCAGGGGAAATTCCCAAGGGAGGGAGACTCCAGGGCACTGAGGGACTATGAAAGCAGCTGGAGGACCATTGGAAGCTTGCCCTAAGTTAGAGGATAAAGGCCTTTCCTCTTTGTTGTCAAGAGGGATAAACTATTTGGAGCAGTGGCCGACATAATTGCTCTGGTGACAGTGCGCAGAAGTGACTTCCTTGTGTCCAAGCCCAGAAAAGGGAGGAAAGATGGAATAGGGCTGTTGAAGATGATCTCAACAGCAGAGATGGGTAGGATTATGTCATTCTTGTAAGGACACATTTATAGGAATCTGGATTTCCATGAGGGGGAAAAATCTGCAATCTACTAAGTAGCCATTGCCACACTCTGCTGGGAAAGCTTCATTCATTTCAGTGGGGCTTGTGCTGGAGAACTGGATTGTGCCCCATTGGCAAGGCTGGTTGTCATGTCCCATTCTGCCAGCTCCAATGACACCTGCATTGACTGCTTCACCCTTCCCACCTCTTGCCAAAATCCGTCTCATTTTCCACTCTGCTACTGTTCAGTTTTGCCAGCAGGACAGAGTATTGGGTGTTCAGTATGTGTTCATATTCACATCAACCCTCTGAAACAAACCAGTTTTTTGTTTCAGCAATTGGCAAGGAGAATTAGCAAGAGCTTTTCTGTTACAACCCCAAAGCTGAGGAGAGTTTTCTCCAGAAAGAGACATCATCAGCCCTCATCTTAATGGGAGGCTCACAGTTCAGTGGTAGAAGCCTAGAGACCTTCAGCATGCCAAGCATATGCTCTGTCTCTGAGCTATTACCCTTCCCTTAGTTTGCTGCCTGGACCCAGGAATGGATTTCTTTTGCACTCCATCCTATTCCCACCCTTCCTACTATTATCAGTGGACTAGGGCTGTCCCAACTTGCCTTAGCTATACCTTTTAGTTTTAGTACCCACTGCAGAGTTAAGTTTTATTGTTGCATGTTTTATGGGGCATTTTGCCTGCTGCCCTTGCCTGCCTTCTTCCACACCCCTTCCCTCTTTTTACACCCTGGAAATAAATGGACTTTATTTATAACAGGAGCGTCCCCTGCACTGGTCTAGATGCAGCTCCTGCCTCTTGAGCTCTGCCCACTTAGTAAACTAAGCTTTAAACACCCCCTTCACTCTCGTTCTCTTTTTCTGTTAGGTTGACTACACTGTTGCTCGTCGGCCACGGCCTGGCCGACCCGTGAAAAACAGGAGGAGGAAACTGCCCACATAGCACCGCCTGAACCAGAGACCCACCCCCCCTCACTCCTAAGCGATCAGAGCTTAGGACACCTCTGTCTTCTCTCCCCCCCAGCCCCCCTTAATCTCTGGTGCCCATCCCCTGGACATGGGGCAAGGGGAGGGAAATACCAGCAAGAGGATCGGCTGCTGCTGCTGCTGCTGCTGGGCTCTTTGCGCCTTAGCCGTGAATGTGTTGTAGCTTCACCAGTTGCCTGGGCCCTGAATCTCTCCTAAAAGGGACCCCTGAAAGCACAAGGTGCATCTCTGGTCACAGCATTTGTTTTGGGATGTGGGTGGGTGGGAGCAAGGGCTGGGATGGGAGCAAAAGGAGCACTAGAGCTGGACACACCCATAGCGCTTCTTGGAAGCTTTTTTTCTTTCTTTCAATGATCTGACGGGGAGTCCCTTGCTGCTGTGTAGTGGCCTCCCCTTCCCCTGACGCTGGCGAGATTCCCCTCCCCCCCCCGGTTAAATCTCTGAACCTCAGCAGGAGTAGCAAGGGCCGTGTGCTCCAGGAAGAGGACATCATGGCCCTTTCACTTCCCACCTTACCTCAGACCTGTGTGCGCTTTAGCACCCAGGTGAGAACCAGCTCAGGGTTTTAATACAAGAATCAGTCTCTTTCTCTTTCTCTGCCTTGCCAAAAACACAGACAAGATCCTGGCCCCTGTGCTAAAGGTACAAAGCAATAAGGAAAAAGAAGCCACATTTTTGAAGGGAGGATTCGTTCTCTTTCATAGTTCAGCAATTCATTCACTCCCCACCACACTCCCCCCCCCCCGCCTCCATTGAGACGCTACTGAAAGAGTGTGGCCACAAGGTGAAGCCTGGCTGGTGAGTTGGACCTGCTCTTCTCCTTGGCTCTGGCTGGGCTCCTGGGACTGGTAGGGCTTCACGTTCTCACCCCCCCCCTTTACACACACAAACAAAAAAGCAACCTTTATAGAAATCCTCAAAAGAACACTCAGGTCCTTGCCCAGGGAGAGGAGGAGTTTGGCCCAGCTTTGCCCCTGCATCTGCTTCTCTAGCCCCCTCCCTGCAAACAGACACACTACAGCCTTCATCTCTGAACGACCAAAACGCTCCACGCCCCACGTACACCACCACCTGCCCCCATGTCTGGTTGAGAATCTTGACGGATTATGCAAAAGCACTGTGTAGATACTGTACAGTTCACGCTGTCTCCCCCTCCCCTGTGCACTTCAAACCAACCAACCAACTTCGGCCTTTGTTTTGTATAAATAAAATTTTTAAAAATGAATTTGGAGGGGGGAACTATTTTCCTTTTTCGAGCTTAAATTTTGTTTTGTAAAAAAAAAACAATTACACAATTGTGAATTGTAGCTTTTCTATGGGAGCGACTTTTAATTTAACAGATGAAAATATTTTGCCGCTTAGATCGAAGTTACTGTTTCTTTACTTGTTTATTTTTTGGGGGGTGCGTGTGTGTTTTGTATCAAGTATTAAAATATGTATTTAAAACAAAATCTTATGGGGTTGGTCTTTTGTCAGCTCAACTCACAGCTCTGGAAGCAGGGGGGGTGTACAGCCCGTATTTTAAGAGGCTGAAAACACCCCGCCTGGATGAGATGGAAATAGGGTGGTGGAAGGAAGGAGGAGCAAGAGAAAAGGAAGTGAAGGTAAAACTGATATGTGCATCCAAGATGCACAATAGGAGAGAGGCTACAGCATGGAAATAGGGGAGAGTTGAGAATAGGAAGGGTGAACGAGAGAGTGAAGGTGAACATGAGGGGATTTCAAAAAAGCAGAGCGCAGGAGGCATGGGAATGAAAGCAAGTGCATGAAAGGGCCTGAAGAAAAGGAAGAGGTGGTGAAAAGGTGCTTGGTCACTAAGTAGTCCAGTGTGGAAAGAGGCAGATGCAGGAGTTTACCATGGGAGTGGATCGTGTGCAAGGCGGGGGTTGACTAAAAGGAGGAAGAATCAACATGGGTGTGAAGGTGAAAATGGGTGCAGAGGGGGTGTTGCAGAATAGAAGTGGCTTCAGAAATGGGGTTTCGAAGGTGAAAATTGACCTTAGCTACATGAGTTACAAGAGGTGATTTCTGCACATACTGTAGAGGGAAATGAGGAGCAGACCGGAGAAGGAAAACACTGATCCTAAACCTCTGCTGCCTTGTGGGAGAAGAAAAGGGTGAGGAGTAAACCCTACACAAATCTTAAGTGGAGTCCCTAAGGCGGTTGAATGGCTCCTTGTCTGCCTCCTTCCAGCAACACTGGGAGGGGGGGGGGCTGGGCAGCCCAGGATCTCCAGACACACTGCCCAGGCTTGTGCCCCAGGGAGGTCACCGTTGGCTTCAGTGCGGATTTCACCCCTGGCGGCACACTCCCTTGTTTCTCGAGACAGAAGGATGGCAACAACCATAGTTGTACAAGGGTGGGAAGGGGAGGCTCTAGGGAGTTAATGTTGGGACACAGCTCCTAGTATATTTGCTTATCTCACGATATATTGAAAGCTGGCTCTATTCCAGGCATCCCCAAACTTTGGCCCTCCAGATATTTTGGACTACAGTTCTCATCATCCCTGACCACTGGTCCTGTTAGCTAGGGATCATGGGAGTTGTAGGCCAAAACATCTGGAGGGCCGCAGTTTGGGGATGCCTGCTCTATTCTTTATTTTCATTGCCATGATCCTACACTTTGTCGATGGGAAACTCCCCACTGGAGTAGAAATCATGTATCGAACAGATGAAAAGCTCTTCAATCTGAGTAGGCTGAAAGCAACGAGTAAGGTTACCGTAACGTCCATCATAGAGCTTTAGTATGCTGATGACAACGTAGTGTGTGCACGCTCAGAGGATGACCTCCAAGCCATCCTAAATATCTTTGCAGAAGCTTAAAAAAACTTGGGCTATCACTCAACAGCCAAAAAACCAAAGTGCTGCACCAACAAGTACAAAATAACCCCCCTGCAGCGCCACAAATCCAACTCAGTGGTGTAACGTTGGAAAATGTTGATCATTTCTCCTACCTAGGCAGTTACCTTTCCACAAGGGCCAACATTGATGCCAAAATCCAGCATCACCTGAGCTCTGCGAGGGCGACTTTCTCCCGATTGAAGTGCAGAGTGTTTGAGGACCAGAACATTCACAGGGAAACCAAAATGCATGTTTACAAAGCTATTGTACTACCAACCTTACTACCGGTATATGCTTGTGAAACACGGACCACTTATAAACGCCACCTCCAACTCCTCGAAAGATTCCATCAACGGTGTCGCCGAAAATTTTTACACATCACTTGGGAAGACAGGCAAACTAATATCAGTGTACTGGAAGAAGCAAAGATCACCAGTGTTGAAGCAATGATTCTTCAAAATCAACTTCGTTGGACTGGTCATGTTGTACGGATGCCTGATGATCGCCTTCCAAAGCAACTACTCTATTCCGAACTTAAAAATGAAAAGCGTAATGCTGGTGGTCAACAAAAGAGGTTTAAAGACTGTCTGAAGGCAAATCTTAGAAAATTTAGTATGAACACTGACAACTGGGAAACACTGGCCTGCGAGCGCTCCAGTTGGAGAACAGCCTTTACCAAAGGTGCCATGCACTTTGAAGACACTCGATCGCAGGATGCAAGGGAGAAACGTGCTAAGAGGAAGGCACGCTTGGCAAATCCACACCATGATCAACTCCCGCTCGGAAACCAATGTCCTCACTGTGGAAGGACGTGTGGATCCAGAATTGGCCTCCACAGTCACTTATGGACTCATTGTTAAAACCGTGTTTATGGAAGACAATCTTATTCGGCTACGAGTGATTGCCAAAGAGAAGAGATCTGTCCTTCATCACTCTCTCAGTATTTGCTGTAATAAAGAACAGCTTTAGCAGTGACCTAGTCAATGTGACTGCTACCCAGCATAGATTATTCTGAGTAAGCAGCAGTGAATGTAATACGTGAAGTGGTGTCACTTCAGTCCTGGGAGTTCAGTGTAGGCTGTGTGCTATTTCACTATAGGAGAGGAGATTGGAAGAGCTTGTGCAGACTTCCCAAGGGTGAAATGGGACAAGAACTTAAGAAGAGCTCTCTGGATCACACCAAAGGGCCATCAAGCCCATTCAGCCCTTTGGGAAGCCCTTTGGGAAGCCTAGAATAAGATCAAGGGAGCAACAGACCTCACCTGATGCTTGTCTCCAAGCACCTCGTACTCATTGCCAAAGTGTCCCTGGACGAGCCAAAAGCCATCGTAGCTAGTAGCCACTGATAACCTTCTCCTTCATGAAGAGCGCAATCTGGAGACTACAGAAAGACAAGACAAGCACATGCAACCTGCTCCACACACACACAAAAAACCCCTCAAGTACAGAGGACTAAGCATAAGTGTTTAATGACCGTAAATAATTATACAATAATACGATCTGCTTCCATGCCAGGCTGAGAGGTAAGATAATCTTTCCAAGTAGAAGGCTCCTTGTTCTGAGCCAAGCAGCAGTGAGTACAACTTCCCAGGTGGATACGCAAAGTTGGTTCCCTCTCTAGCACACCCTCCCTCCAATCTGGAATGCAACACTGCCCTCTGCAGTCAGCATCAATTGCCACAGGGGTGCAAAGCATTGCAAGAGGTTGGGGGGGGGGAGGTTGCACACCTGCCCTCTAACAGAGATAAGCACTCAGTCCACTAGCCCTCATCAAGGCTGAATTCCCACTAAGTGCACACGACAAAAGGTACAGAGGTAGGGAAGGGGCGGAGCAGTTAGTGCTTATTTGGACAGCAGGCAAACCTCAGTGCCCTGCCTTTGTAGACTTTCTTAAGGGGATTCACTTGGCAAGCTTCTGCACCCGTGCATTAATGGTGGCAAAATTGTCCTCCACGGTAGCCAGGTTCTCCTTCATAGTCTTCTGAACCTAGAGGGAGATGGATGGAAAGAACATGGATAGATGCCAGCCATATGGAGGGCTTGCCTGAGCAGCTGAAGGGAACATCTTCCACCATGACTACCTACCAGCATGTGAGTCAGAGCAATGAATCACCTGGCTCTGCTTAGGACACACAAATGCCGCAATATGGTTTTCAAAATAGTCTGCGTACACTTTGGTTTTCAACCTGCTGCCTCTCAGGGTGGCAGTACACTCTATAGCAGTGGTGGGGAAGCTGCAGCCCCTCCTAACTCCCACCAACCCCAGCAAGCATGGCTAAGTGGCCTGGGATGGTGGAAGCAGAAGTCCAACAATGTCTGGAGGGCCCCAGGTCCACCCCCCCCCTTCGCTCTAAAGCAGCAAAGTTGCCATTTTCTAAATGTGTGTATGGCAGGGCAGAGTTTCCAGCAAAGATGTGCTCCCCCAAGCCCACATTCCCAGCATGTTCTCACTTCTGTCCCAGTGACATCTATGCTGGTTTGGTCATGTCCACAGAATGGAGAATGGCAGGATCCTCCAGGACGTGCTCTGTGGGAAGCTGGCTTCAGGCACATTGCACTACAAAGTCTACATCTCATAGTTGTGGTAAAGGGATCTGTGCTATCTTTGGAGTGTGAAGTGGCTGCAGTTTATTCTCAGAAACAGTGGAATATACAGCTGGGTGCTCTCCCCACAACTAGGTGCACTCATGCTATCCATACTGGCCAGCTTGTAGAGACCCGAGTAGTCCCACAGGCAGTTCCCCAAAGCCCCGAACCCCACCTGTGTCAGCAGAGAAGCGTTGTCCTTCAATGAATTAGAAATCATCTGTTGGGTAGTGTCCAAATGAGTCAAGAGCTGCCCAAACTGCATGGCTGTAACAGAGAAGAACCAAAAAGTCAGCTTGGGGACATAAAGGACAACTGGGGCAACGGAGGAGGGAAGATACAATACCAATGAAGAAAGAATGGCAGGCAAAGTTAACAGAATATATAGAAGTGGCAAGACTGACAAACAAAGAGAGATCAGGATAAAAAACTATTTGAGGAAGATTGGAAATGTTTTATGGATTATGTAGAGACATACCGGTAGTATGAACATATTAAGAAGTTAACAGTAACAGAATAATCGGAAGTCATAATGGAATCTGTTGTGTATGAAACCAATTTCTTTTCTTTTTGTAATATGTATTGATCTTGGATTGTTTTTGTCTATGGTTTTTTTGCAAAATAAATTAAGCATAAAAAAGAATAAATTCAGCAGTAAAACATTCTGAGATGTGAAGATGAGGAAAATGAGATATAGGGAGAAATTACAATATGTAGTTGGGGGGGGAGTAATAAAATGCATGATAGAAGGAGGGCAAGGGGAGTCAATATCAATTGTGTATTTCTTTTATTTGAAATGTTATTGTTTCAAGTGTAAAAAAAAAATAGAAAAAAATGGCAATGGCAAAA
The DNA here is from genome assembly GCF_965207765.1 of Zootoca vivipara. Lineage (NCBI taxonomy): Eukaryota > Metazoa > Chordata > Lepidosauria > Squamata > Lacertidae > Zootoca > Zootoca vivipara. The sequence goes on from NC_142584.1 coordinate 2,612,914, forward strand.
CAAACAAACAAAAATGGGAGGCCCAAATGCCGAGGCTACTCTTCTGCCTTCCCGAGTTAGAGAATAGCCCTGCCTGGCTCAGAGGCTCACCTTGTTCATGCAACTGCCGCACAGCAACCAGGCGCTGCACCACCTCAGGGAGGGAGCTGGCCAGAGGGTTCCAGCGCTGCACAGTCTCATAGAGTTGATGCACCTGTATTGGGGGGGGGGGAGGCAGAAAGCTATCAGAAAGGGGAGGGGGAGTCCAAGTGGGAACCTGGTCTTCCAACTTTAGGCCACTCATCTTTCTCCATCACCATCCCCCCCCCAAACTTCCCATGTGTTCATGAACACATATACATACTGATGACAAAAATGTAATCTAGTTTTGCTCACAATCTCATTGCTTGGCTGGCAAAAGGAGAAGTCTGTCAGCAAAGGGCCAGTGCACAAATAATGTTGCGTTCATCCCTTGATGACTACAGCATCAAATGCTGACTTGCTCAGGTGAATGAGCCAGCAGAGTTCTGAACACCAGACAAAATGTTCACATCATCCAATGCGGTGCTGCGGTCGTGCTCACAAGCTTCTTGTAGGGAGCTGGCTGTTGAATATGAGAACAAGATGCTGGACAAATGGGCCTTTGGCCTGATCCAGCACAGCTCTTAACGTTATGTTCTTATGCTCTATGGTGGAGCTCAGCTGACACAATGAAACAGGCAGACATCACATGTTGAGTCATCAGATGACGTACACACATGTGTGAAAAAAGACATCAGGCTGTGTGGTAAGCCATTCCCAACTGTCACCCCCTTTTCTTTATTCACTATTTTCTGGGGCACAGAAGAGCTGCAGTCTCTAATTTACCAGGGTGTTGTGTTTGTGTGTGAATCACCAAGACACAGCCTGGCAGGGAATCGGAACATCCACAACTGATGTCTCTACCCTTCTTCCTCTTCCAGAGTTGGCAGAAGCCTTATGAACCCACAAGGAAAACAATGCTCTTTGCCACCAGGATCAGGAAATCACACTGACCTGATTGGTAATAGCAGGCGAAAGCTGCACCTTGCTACAACTACAACTACTACTACTTTTATTATTTATACTCCACCCATCAGGCAGTCTTCTAAATGTTATGTACAGTAGTTCTTTGTCTCCTTGACATCTGAAGGGAGGGCGCGGCGCCACTACCAAGAAGGCCCTCTGCCTGGTTCTCTGTAATTTCACTTCCCGCAGTGAGGGAACCAGCAGAAGACCCTCAGAGGAGGACCTCAGTGTCTGGGCTGAGCGATGGGGGTGGAGATGCTCCTTCAGGTATACAGGACCGAGTCAACAAGATGCTGTCTTACAAATACATAAAGTGGAACTGTGGGTTTTATCGTGTGCCCAGTTACAGAGAGAAAACACGTCTGACCTTGCTTTGGGTGTCTGCATCCTCCACCGTGGCCTTGTGCTTGGCAATCTCATTCATTTTCCCCAAGACGCTCTAGGAATGAAGAACTGCCATTAGGAAAGCTAGAGCCTGCCAGAACTTTCAAAATCACTTAGTCCTTTCCACATGCCCTAAATGCTGCGGCTGACGAAGACTCACCTGTAGCCTTGCCTCCACCTGGTCCAGGGTTGCTGTGTCCAAGGAGCTGACTTTGGCCTGCAGGATCTCTACAGTTTGCTATGGATATGATGTGACATGGGGAAAGTGTTTTAGAGGGGGGAAATGCCACATGCCTGTAGGCAAAACTTTAGTTGGCTAACTCAAATCAGTTTGTGAAATTAGTTCCGGCCCTCAGGTTGGCCTTTCCTACCATCGTCTCTTCCTGCCCCATGTAATATTTGTCCCAGCCAGATGCAGTGACACACCGCCCCACCCCCCGAATATCACCAGCTCTTTGAGGTAATACATGGGGATAAGTCTATGCTGCAATTGTACAGGAACAACAACCAACCATCAGTGGAACACAACCTTGGATGGAAAATTCAGCTACTCAAGAATCTTACATTTTTTCCTTAAAGACAGCATATTTCTAGTTTTCACTGTTGTGAATATATGCTTCATACTGCATAAATAATGCAAATTGGAATCTCAGGTACCAAAGGTGTAGATTAAATGGGTTTTCGGTGGTGCTGTGTGGTGTGTGTGTTTGAGACAGAAATTTCAGCAACCTACATAGCTCCTTGGCCTTCTTGATGACTAGCAAAACCAGAATAAATTATATAAAATAGTTTTTAAAGACAAAATTCTGCAAAATATGAGAAATATTTAGTAAATTTGCAAAAATTGTTTAGGTTGCAAAATTTCAGTTTTACTTGGCACAGATTACTGTATTTTTCGGACCATAACACACACCTTTTTTTTTTAGGAGGAAAACAAGAGGGAAGGAGGGAGAGAAAGAAAGAAAGAAAGAGAGACAAGGAAGGAAGGGGTGAAAGAGAGAGAGAGAGAGAGAGAGAGAGAGGAAGAGAGAGGGAAGGAAGGGGCGAGAGAGAGATAGAAAGAGAAAGAGGGAGAAAGAGGAAGGAAGGAAGGAAGGAAGGAAGGAAGGAAGGAAGGAAGGAAGGAAGGAAGGAAGGAAGGAAGGAAGGAAGGAAGCTGGGAGGAGGGGCGGAAGGGGCTCCCTTCCGTTTCTCCTCTCACCTCGCTCGCAGTCACGGAAGCAACCCGAGAGCCGGTTTCCCACTGTGCGTGGCTCTGGCTCTTGTACGGGCTCTGGCTCTTGCATTCGCTCCATAATACGCAGCAACTTTTTCCCTTCCGTTTTAAGAGGGGGAAAGTGCGTTATGGTCCGAAAAATACGGTACCTCAGCTCAGTAGTCAAAGAAAAAGAAAGGGACTTAATCCACAGAGACATAGAACATATTGTCTAGAACATCTTATAGAGGGAGGTGCAAACCTATTTCCCTTAATCCTGACATAGAAGCTATTTTTCTCAACGTTTCAGCATAGTATCTCATTCCCTTCCACCTACAAACAAATGTGCTTTGTTCATGTACACTTGCACACACACACACACACACTTTGCACAGCACTCATCACGCCCAACCTGGCCTCCCAGCAGCTCCAGGATAAAGAGACAATCCTCATGCCCCAATCTTTGAAGCAGACATCCTCTTTAATTCCTTTCCAATCCCAAAAGGCACAGGCCACTTATAAACTTCATCCAACAGCTTACCATAAGACTAGCTCCCTGCAGTCCAACAGACAGAGGATTCTAGAGAGAGAGAGAATGCAGAGTGAGGGGTGGGGGGTGGGGGAGGTTTTGATTAGGACAGTGCTGGCCAGCCTTTGACAAGCATGACACAAGCCAGACTGCAGTGTGAGGCAATGCCACTGCACCACACTCAACAATAGCCATGTAATTCCTGCACTCTGGGCTGGAGCTGCTTCTAGTCCAGCAGTCTGACTCTATGGCATGGCCAGGGCATTCTGCTCTTGCCCAGGAGCGCTACAAACTCAGCTGCCTATGCCACTTGTGGATTTTCAGCCACTGGCTGGCCATGTACAATTTAATTCATTCAGGCCCTGTAACCAGCTCCAGGCATTACACCTCCTAGACAATTTTACAGCACGCATATAGGGCCAAAGTAGATGCTGTCCTAAATGCATCACTGGAGAAAATCTCAGTAGCAGCTAACAAATGAGGCCATGAGTTCATCAAAAAATCTAGCCTGCTGTTACACCTGTTCCCATTACCCCTTAAGGAGCCTGTCAAGTCAGGCATTGGTCTATCTACCTCAATAGTGTCTACACTGACTGGCAGCAGCCCTCCAGGACTTCAGACCAAAGTATCTCTCAGGCCTACCTGGGGATACTGGGTATTGAACTGGGACCTTCTGCATGCAAAGCAGATGCTCTATCCCTGAGCTACGGCCTCTTCCCCCTTGCCCCCAAAACATTCTCTATGGACCCAGGACTTCCACTGCCTTCATGCCTCACCTGGACATCCTGCTCACAGCGAACTGTTGCTTCCAGCTCAGCCAACCGCTTCTCCAATTCCGCAATCTGGAAAGACCAGAGGGAGCAAATGAAGATGCTTCGCAATCCTCTCCCTCCTGAGAAGCATAGAATCATAGAGTTGGAAGAGACCACAAGGGCCATCCAGTCCAACCCCCTGCCAAGCAGGAAACACCATCAAAGCATTCCTGACAGATGGCTGTCAAGCCTCTGCTTAAAGACCTCCAAAAAAGGAGAGTCCACCACACTTCTGGGCAGCAAATTCCACGGTTGAACAGCTCTTACTGTCAGGAAGTTCTTCCTAATGTTTAGGTGGAATCTTCTTTCTTGTAGCTTGAATCCATTGCTCCGTGTCCGCTTCTCTGGCGCAGCAGAAAACAACCTTTCACCCTCCTCTATATGACATCGTTTTATATATTTGAAGATGGCTATCATATCACCCCTTAACCTTCTCTTCTCCAGGCTAAACATACCCAGCTCCCTAAGCCGTTCCTCATAAGGCATCGTTTCCAGGCCTTTGACCATTCTGGTTGCCCTCCTCTGGACACTTTCCAACTTGTCAATATCCTTCTTGGACTGTGGTGCCCAGAACTGGACACAGTACTCCAGGTGAGGTCTGACCACAGCGGAATACAGTGGTACTATTACTTCCCTTGATCTAGATCAGGCATTCCCAAACTTTGGCCCTCCAGATGTTTTGGACTACAATTCCCATCATCCCTGACCACTGGTCCTGTTAGCTAGGGATCATGGGAGTTGTAGGCCAAAACATCTGGAGAGCCGCAGTTTGGGGATGCCTGATCTATATGTTATCCCCCTGCTGAAAAGGTTTTCTGACCCCTGGCCTAGGTGGACGGCCAAAAAGGAGGGTATGATTAATGACACCCTTTCCCACCACCACTTCAACCTGAAGCTGGAACCTACAGCCAGATCTTTCTTTTCCACAGTCCCAACAGGGTTCCAGTCCACATTCTGGGGAACCCTGACCCTGGACTGTATAGAATATTACCAGAAGACATTATCACTGTTTCCCACTCCTGCCTTCCTAAGCTTTCATGACTGTAGAATAAGTAAGTCAATAACCCCATTAACTCTAAAGCACTCAGAATGAAGTCACAGAGACTGCTGGGTGATGCAGATGTTAAAGGATGACTGAGAAAGTGCGGGGAAAGCAAAGGAGACAAAATAAGTAAGGTTCATTACTCTGTGATGCTCTATTCGGCTATGGGGTGAGAAAGGCTCAAACTTTGTGTGTGGTGGGGAGGGAAGGAGAAGATTCACAAAAATTATTTATGCTTCAAGATCTCCACGAGCCCTGTATATAGGGACAGGGAAGCAGCTTAGGAAAAAGGCTCTGCATTCTGGAAATTCCTTTCTTCAATATAAAATACATTAGCTTCATACAGACACACAAGCCAAGTTGATGTATATCCTGAGTCCCAGGGGAAGGGAACTATTCCTAGACATTACTGAGACCCTGATGCTCCCAGTCTCCAGCAGCATCCTAGCTCTCTTCAAGTGAAGACACATATGGACACAAAAATGCTCTGGAGCTTTGGGTCCTTGTGATGTCACAAGTACTAACCAACCAGCGCTGTGCACAATAGGCTTTCCCCTACTCAAATCAAACACCCCATAAAGCAACAGAATGCTCTCCTGCCCCCAGAGCTGAGCTTGGAGAGAAAAAGGCACAGTTGAATTGCATACAATGAGGGCGCTGCTAAAGCACCTGTCTGCTGTACAAATCAGCTCACCAGCCTAGCTATTTCCTTATAAGTCCCAGAGGGATCTCAAAGATCAAATACTCCTGTTCTTACCTTGGCAGCCTGAGAGAATTTGTCCTGCTCAGGCCGGGAGTGCAGTTCATAAGTCACCATGTTTCCTGGGCCAGCCGTAGTTTTCGCTGGGCTCTTCCCACTTGCAGGGGGCACTTTAGTACTCTTGGCTGTTTCCAGTTGAATGAGCAAACGCCTGACAAGTTGAAGAGGCCACAAATGTTTAGAGGGTACATGGCTTAGGTCCCCACTGACTACACTGGCTATAAAAGCTACCATCTGCTGCAATGGGTTTTGGATCAGAGACTGGAATAATCAGGGGCATGAGCATAATTAGAAGAGATGGAGAAACTTTTCTCCTCTGTATGTTTGCAGCCAATGTCAGTTGGGAAATGGTCCGTGTTTAGAAATTTACTTTGAACATGGTACACAGCAACTGGGCAACTGATCAAATCTAAAATGGTTGTAATCAACTTTTTCAGATGACCATCCCTAGAAAGCACATATATTTCTGCACATAGCTCTTCAGGCATGCTAAAATTAGTATGTTAACCATTTTCCCTGCTTATATTTTTTTCTTAAAATCTAAATAATGGAAAGGGAAAGGTATGCTATTGTGCTGCTATGTATTTAAATATTTACAAGCATTCCAATAAAAATAATTTCCAGGCAAATATTTGAAAATAGCATTTAAATCACACTAAATGCACTTTATTGATTTCCTTCCCTGCGGGAAATTTATACAGACTGCAAAACTAACAAAACTAAAAAAGATGTTTTACTAAAAGAAAAGTCAAAAAAGCACACTGCTTCTGATCCCCATCAGTTTAGAACCAGTGGGAAATTCTCCAGACAATTTCCCCCAGTTCACACCAAAAAAAAAATCACAATTCTCTTTGATGGTCTGCATTATGCAAGTTTATCTATGGGTATAATCTACTCCCTTAAAGCAAGGATGGGTTGCCTTGTGGTTCTTGTGGGACTCCAGCAGCCCCAGTCAGCCTGGTCAATGGTTAGGTCATGATGGGCCAACTCAACTCTCCACTCCTGCCTTAAGGGGATGAGCTGATGGCTCCATGGCCCCATCCAGTCCTATGATCCCATCACAATCTCAGCACTCCTGCTTGACCAGAAGTTGACACTCTTGGCCTTGCATGACCTACTCTGAGGTGCAGAGCAGTGTTAAAAAACTGAGATATGAAAGCCAGGAGCTAAATGGCTTATTAAACCTACCAGTAGGTTATGGGCACAGCAACGGAATGTCTAAGTACGCTTTTTTATAAGAATACTAAGCTGAAAATGAATGAACTGCAGCTAAAACATTATGTCCACTTTTCACATGGTCTAGTCCTTCCCCTGCTCACCCCCCTAATATTCTTAAGAGGGGATCTCTTCTCCAGTCAGACAATAGCTGGAAGTGGGGAGGCAAAAAATATCCCCCTTTCCTTCCACTCTGCAGTTTTAATCTGAAATATTAGGCACAGTACTGTGCCCAGAGCTCAGACACTGCTCACACTAATTAAATTCCCTGTTGCAAAATACGCCTAAGAACAATGGGAATTTCGAACCCTGGTGCAGAGGGCAGGTTCAGATGGACTCTTATGAAGACATGTTTTTCCAGGGCTAAGCAGTTTGTGGGACTAAGCCCTGGGAAACTGCAATGCTGACTTACTTGGCTAGAGCACCATCAGGATCTGTCAAGTTGATGGCTGCATCTGGCCCCAGCAGTTTCTCCAGGTGGGTAGAGACGAGTTGTTGTTTCAGGCTGGCCACCTGCTTAGCAAGGGCAACTGATGTCAGTTTCTCCTCGGCAGCTGACTCCTTCACGGTGCTCTGTGGAAGAAGGGATAGCAGCATTGAAAGCCTGGCATTCAGTAACTGTTTGGGGCACGGTCCTCTCTGACCCTGGGCACCTCCCCCTTGTACTGATACTAACCACAGCAGTAAAGCACATAGGCTCAAGGCAAGGACAATTTATTGGATAACAAAGGCCTTCATTTTGCATTTGGGCCCGAGGACTAGACCAAGAAGATGGGTGGGTCCAAATCAACAGGGCCCACAGAGGAGCTGCAAGGGGGCCAGAAGGAAACAAGAACAGAGACCACCTTGATCTTACCTTGATTGTCTCTACTTCAGCAGTCAGCTCCTGAACTTCATGCAGCAGACGCTGGTATTTCTGCTGGGGAGTCTCCTTCACACCAAGGCCTTCCCCTAGCTTAAAAGTAAAGTAAGATTCTCGGGTCAACAGCAACACCAGAATTTTGGGGGGTTCTAGAGTAGCTAGCACAATTCCATCTCACCCCCATCTCCTGTTCCAAGGCTGGCTCTAGGAAGATCACTTCAGGGGTGGGATTTACTCCCTACAGTTTTATTTATTTGTTGTTTAGTCGTTTAGTCGTGTCCGACTCTTCGTGACCCCATGGACCATAGCACGCCAGGCACTCCTGTCTTGCACTGCCTCCCGCAATTTGGTCAAACTCATGTTCGTAGCTTCGAGAACACTGTCCAACCATCTTGTCCTCTGTCGTCCCCTTCTCCTAGTGCCCTCAATCTTTCCCAACATCAGGGTCTTTTCCAAGGATTCTTCTCTTCTCATGAGGTGGCCAAAGTATTGGAGCCTCAGCTTCACGATCTGTCCTTCCAGGGAGCACTCAGGGCTGATTTCCTTAAGAATGGATAGGTTTGATCTTCTTGCAGTCCATGGGACTCTCAAGAGTCTCCTCCAGCACCATAATTCAAAAGCATCAATTCTTCGGCGATCAGCCTTCTTTATGGTCCAGCTCTCACTTCCATACATCACTACTGGGAAAACCATAGCTTTAACTATACGGACCTTTGTAGGCAAGGTGATGTCTCTGCTTTTTAAGATGCTGTCTAGGTTTGTCATTGCTTTTCTCCCAAGAAGCAGTTTTATTTATAGATGGGCCATTCTCAATTCTTTCTGTGAGAGAGTTCTTTTTTGTGTATATATAGAGTCTAGTTCAGCAATGAGAAGTCTTTTTCAACCTGAGGGTCACCCTCCCATCTGGGCAACTTCCTAGAGGTGACATGTTAGTGGTTGATGAGGCCAGAGGCAGAACTGGGCAGGGCAATTAATGGAAAGTTCAAGAATGCCATGAATTCCTGCTCCTGTGGAGCCCATGCCACAAGCTGGTCGTCCATGGCAATGGCTAACCTGAGGAAAGCTGGTGGATGGGTGGTCTTGCCTCCTAGCAGATTTGGACTACAAGCCTATCCTAGCCCTGGGCCCTTAGGAAAATAGGTAGTGGATGCAGAGGAAACTGGAGCCGTATTTAAGGCTCAGTCTGGGCTTGTTGAAGCAATATCCAAACCTGCCATGTGTAACTTCCATCCCAGGCTCCAGTTGGAGCTACTGAGAGTTTTCCCTGCCTTGCTTGTTGGTGAACCTTGACCTTGCTTATATGAACTGACCCCTCTATCTGAACTTGCCTTGCTGGATCCTGGGCCTTGGCTAGACTTGACTCTTCTTGGATTCTGAACTAATACTGGTGCCACATGATCTCCTGCCCTGACTGTGTGCCAAGCACATGCCTCTACTTAAGTCTACGATCTCATTCTCCAGCTGAGATCCCTGCTTGGTACAGAGCAAAAGTTTCCCTTTCAGTCTACAGTTCATCTGAGTTAGTTACTTACCATTTCATAGTCTCCAGACTCATAGCCAGTTCTCTTGGTTTTGCTAATACGATCAGAGAAATCTAGAAATCAAAAGACAAAAAATCTTTCTGTACATTTAGACTGAACAGCCTCAAGTTTCATATGTTTTCCATTAAAATTAAGTTACAGGATTCACAATTAGAGCTATCAGTTCTTTAATCAGCAGCTCATATTTGTAGAATGGCCTTTTGCCTTTTCTACCAACTTCTCACAGACTTCATACCAGGGCTGAGACAGGCCTGGCTGCACAAGTGTGCCTTCAAGTTTTAGGAAGACTATAAGAAGCTTTCTTATACCAAGCTAGGCCTGGCCTAGTATTGTCTACACTGTTTGGTAGTGGCTCTCTGGGTTTTCAGACATGGGACACCACCAGCCTTACCCAGAGATGTCAGGAATTTAATCTGGGACCTTCTGCATGGAAAGCAAGGGCTTGGCTACTGAGCTTGATGCTGGCATCCATCATCTGTAAGGACCAGTGTTCAAAACTGCAAAAGAAACCCTGTTGCTTCCTCTGGTTGAGAACGAACCTGAAGCTCTCCATCCAAGGGCACGCTAACATTTTGTACGTCCAACACACACACACACACACACAACAACAACAACAACGGAAAGAAAGTCATGCATGTATTGTGCTGCATCTCACATCTGCAGGCAAAGAGACAAATTACTGGCAGACATAAGCTAAACTAGGAGTAAGTTATTTGAAATGTTCAGCATGTATATAACCTTATTATTGTAAATTATTAAGGCATTTTAAAGAAGAATCCTTGGGTTCTTTGAAGATTGCTTTGAATGCTTTTCTTTGGTACATTTTCTAGTCCGGATCTACTGCTCCCCCACCACCCTGGACACATACTCAAGAAAGGGCCTATGGAGAAACACTTACCTAGTCCTTTAGTGCCCACTCGCTTGTCCTTAAATTTGTCATAAGCCGCATTGGGGTTGACTATGATATGTTCCACACTGGTGCTAGTTAGCTCCTCCTGTGGAGAGAGAAAAACAAACAAATATCAGAGCACACAGCCTTATTTTTCTCCACCTCCCCAAACCACCCTCCCAACCGCAATCAACAGATTCCAAGCAATCTTCACAAGGGCCAAGCAGAACAGAAGAGATGCTCTGTTAGCGAACCTGACACTCTTGGTAGCCCCAGCAGGCATAATGTTGAAGCACTACTGCAGTGCTTAGTCCATAGAAACCACTAATGGTGCTGAGAAGCAAGGAGAGCTATTCCCCCCACTGGCTGGAAAGGAGTAACTTGGGTCAAACAGGAACTTCTCTCCCCTTAGGTCAGATTTGAACTACAATGGTACCTTGATTCTCAAACTTAATCCGTTCTTGGAGTCCGTTTGACTCCCGAAACCATTCAAAAACCAAGGTGTGGCTTCCAATTGGCTGCAGGAGCTTCCTGTGCTCAAGCAGAAGCCGCATCAGACGTTTGGCTTCCGAAAAATGTTTGCACACCAGAACACTTACTTCCAGGTCTGCGGCATCCAGGAGCTGATTTGTTCGAGAACTAAGCCGTTCGAGAACCAAGGTACCACTGTAGTCAGTTGGAAAAGGGTTGGTTGTTTCCCCCTATAGCACACGTTTTCCAGCCGTGGGCTGGAGCATTCACATGGACTATTGTCCATGGGCCGGACACGGGTCGCACATGCGCAGAAGCAATTTCTGGAGCTGCCCATGTCCAGAAAGCTGGAAATGGCTTCTGCGCATGTTCACAGCACCGGAAATCACTTCTGTGGCTGCGCAGACGCGATTTCCACTGTCTGTGCAGGCGCCATTTCCGGCGCCACTCAGTGAGTCCCCGTGCCGCGCCGCTTTAGCGCAGTGTGCAGGGGACTTGCTGAGCGGGCGGCTCGGTTCATGGGCGGACCATGGGCTGGATAAACAGCCTTTGTGGGCCGCATGCGGCCCATGGGCCGGACGTTGCCGACCTATGCTTTAGTCCCCTGAAACAAGCTGCTCTGCAATTAATTGTGGTGCACTGCTCCTTACAGTAAGAACCTGTAAGGAATCTTATAAGGATTTTTGCAAGCAGAATTTGGTCTTTAGTGATGGGATTACAATGCCTGTCTTTTTGGGCCCTTCCAGTCCTGCAGACATTCATGGATATGAATAGGGATGGCCGACCAGCAAATGGGCAGACCAGCAAAGAGCATGAGTCGCCAGTGCATCTCATATACATCAGACTGACCACTGGGAGAACAAGATGGCGGACTAGACGGGTGTTTGGCCTGATCCAGCAGGCCTCTTATGTACAAAAAAAACCTGACCAAGAGATACTGGTTTGCATCTTCATTCAGACGCTAAGCTCTTTCAAGTATTGGCTTTGAACATGCCTTGGGCTCCAAACATGGGTTGGAACACCCTACAGCAGTCCTCACCAACCTGGTGCCCTACAGATGTTTGGGGTTACAACACCCATCAGTCCCAGCCAGCACAAAGGCTGCTCTAGGGAAGCCAAGAGAACTACCACTGTTTCACTTTGGCTCCGTCCACACAGCTGTCTAGCAAAGCCTGTTTTGGCTCCTGGGTTGTTCTGAAACATGGAGCAAAGAAGATGAGTACTGTTTGAGATAGGGTGGGGTGAGGCAGCACTTCTGCTTCTGAACTGTTCATTCTTGTGAACTTTTGATCAAAGGAGTGAACACACATGAGCCACTTAAAAAAGAGAAGATGTAGACCGCCTAGACCCAGGAAAACTCAGCCATGTGACTCTCTGGTTCTGAGCATGGAGGTCTGCAAAACACAATGCAAAGCTGCTGGGTTCTCTCTGTAGGTGAAAGACCTTGTGGGATTGCCTGTAGAGAACTACATCTGCCTTCTTCACCCTTAATAGCCAAGGACAACATAGTATGCTAAAATCAAGTACAGGTGGCCACCTCCCTATACGCAAAAACATCCATATAACATTAGGCCAAGGAATGCCCCGAAGGATGGAGACAAGAATTATTGTTATGAAAAGGCTGCTGTTACATGGCCAGGCAGATATTGACCTGGTAAAGTTGAGTGTTCATTTAAAACAGGAGTGGGGAGGGTTAAAAGGGGGTTATATTAATAAGACTAACAAACGATCCGGCCTTTCTGGAGGGATTATGTGACAGTCCCTACCCCTTTTCCAAAATGGGGGGGGGGCAGCAAGGAAGGGGGTGGAATTCAGACAATATCCAAGTATATTTTGTTTTCCAATAACAGGTCTCACAGCTCCCTGGGTGAAGTGGCTCTCAAATGCCAGCCAAAGCAGCATTTCCTTTTTCTTCCTGTGAAGGAGATGTGTGAGAGCCAATTCCAGCAATCAACATGCAGGAAATCAGAAAACTGGTTCAAATAAGAAATTAATTAAAGTGCAGGGAGGAGGAGAAGGCTGTTTAATTACCCACATAATTTCCATTACATTTAATTGCATTAGATTTCCCACTCCATGTGAAAAAGTGACATGCAGGTTCCAGAGGTATGCAGGATTACAAGAGAGCAGCGCTTTGCAGAACATTCACATGCCTGACCTAGGCTGCTGCAAATGTAACCAACCCAGGGGTGATAAAAAATACAGGTTTATTAGTCACAATAGCTTAATATTGCCTGCGGTATCAGAGAGGTTGTCTGCCTCTCAATACCAGCAGCTGAGGACCCTGAATGGGGTGTGTGTGTGTGTGCTCAGGCCTAGCTTGTTGGCTTATATACAGTCATACCTCGGGTTGCATATGCTGCGAGTTGCGTACTCGGCGGACCTGGAAATGTTTACTTCCGGGTTCCGCAGCGCGCGGATGCGCGGAAGCGTTCTGCGTGCTTCACGCATGTGCAAAAGCGCTCTATTGGCACTTTGTGCAAGTGCTAAAGCTCTGCTTGGGTTGAATTCTTTTCGGGGTGCGAACGGCACCCTGGAACGGATTGGGTTCTCAACCCGAGGTACCACTGTATACATATGCATACACATATAACATACACTGCCCTTCACCCAAGGATCACAGGGCGGTTTACAATATAAAAACACAAAATACATAACATAATAATAAACCAAACAATAATTACTCCCCTGCCCAGTTTAAAGGGCAAAAGATTGTTTAATTAGCTAAAGTCCTGGAAGAAGAGGAATGTTTCCACCTGGCAGCTAAAGATATGTAATGAAGGTCCCAGGTCCCAGGGGAGAGCATTCCACAAGCAGGGAGTGATAACAGAAAAGGCCCTGTTCTCATGCTGCCACACCCTGGACTTCTTGTGGATTGGACACACAAATAAGGGCCTCAGGTGACGATTGCAGGGCTTGGGTCAGTTCATGTGGGGAGAGGCAGCCCTTGATGTATCACAGGCCCTATGGAAAATAGGATAGTGGACTAGATGGGCCTCTGGCCTGGCCCAGCAGGGGCTCTTCTTTTGTTCTTACACCTGAGATGGTTCCACTGAAAATATTTTAAGGCTCTGTGTCCTGCCACAACCTCTCCTAAACCAAAGGAGTTCTGCAAAGGAGCAAGCTGTGCATAGCGGAAACACCAGGTGGGGCTAGGTTTACATGGTGGCTTTGCTATTTCAGAGCTTCCAATCAACATTGACAATGGTTTTCTGCAGTGCTTGCAACTCAGGCTGTGACAGAATGCAAGAGGGTTACTTGCCAAAAGGCACAGGGGTTTTTAAGGAGAACCAAGAGCTATCCAAACTAGAAGCAGCTTGAGGACAAACAGACCTGAGGCCTGGTGTCCTGATGGAAGCAGAACAGGTCAGAACTTAGCTCCCAAACACCCAGCGACTTGCTCCAAGAGGGGTGAGCAAGGGAACAAGACAGCCATGTGTACATTAGGACGGCTAGCCACTGCCCTGCTAAGGTGTGGCAAAGTGCCATGAATCAATGAGGTGTCTCTCCATTGTTGTGGCTGTTGAGAATCAGAGGCAGCTTTGTGCCATATCTGAGATGAGTCCTCAGCAACAGTCTCCCACACCAGTTGAGGCAGTTGTTGAGTTATTGTATTTTTGTTTTTTGTTTACAAAAATGCCAAAATAGCCATGATTTTTTTGATTGACTTGCTGCCTTTCGGAAATCCCCCCCCCCCCCGACATCAATTCCGCCTTTGAAATGCTGGTAATGTCAGCCCTACCCTAGAAAAGAAGGTCCCTTCTCACTTAAGGGAAGCACCATTCTGCATCTGAGCTAGAGAGAGCTCTGCTATTAACTACAAGTCAGCCTCTCCTCTTGCTAAGTGCTAGAGAGGGGCAGGCATTCTGCCAGTGCTCTTGGAAGCAGCACGGTGGCTGTAATGGGCTCTGATGGGAAATCTATGGCTGCATCAAGGCCAGAGTCTTTTTGAAGAGCTACTGCAAGTGCTTCACCTTCCTGCTCCTTTGGTCCTGCACATTAAAGACGCTGGAAGAGGCTGTTCTCAAAACAACAATGGCAAAAAATAGCTGCATCAGATTAAAGTGGCTATGAAATCACAGCCCAGGAGGCAATTGTTACAAGCAAACAAATATATGTGCTCCACCAGGCAGGTGTTATCTCTACATGACCTTTAAAGGACGCCTTGAGATCACGGCATCCAAAGACTTCTCACCAGCATCTACTGTGTTGAACACCTTCATTAAAAACAAGGTGCAGATAAAGCCTGATGATCCTATCCGGCCGTTTGGGACTTGCACCCCACCCCACCTTACTCTGTGGAAATGAATATACTATCATCTGTATTGACAAGTGGGAGTTTGGAAATTTCTCATCACAGGAGGTTACTTTTACTTTATCTTTAAATCTTATAGAAAACTGTTTTAAAATGGCAACTCAGTGGAAAATTCACAAACTATTAAATAATTAATGGCAAATGTTGGATATTGATGTTAGAGGTGACCTTGGTCCCCTTGCTGTGATGGTGTGCAAAGGCAAACAAATACTGGAATATTGCTATCCACAACAATGAACTGTCGCCCACCTACAGATTACCTATAAATCATTTCATGGACCATTGAACAATACAATATGAACACTCAAAATACAGTACCGTATTTTTCCATGTATAAGACGACCCCTATTTTGTTGAACCCAAAATTAAGAAATCAATATTTTGAACATCAAACAGAACAACTTTGATATTTTATTAAATATTCAAAGCACCAGTATATTTAGTACCATATCTTTAAACATCAAACAGAACAACTTTTTTTTTCATTTAGAGTGCCTGGGAGTGCTCTTGCTCTGCCTAACCTGACTTGCCGCAGCAGTCCGCATTGGTTGGTGGAAGTGGTCAGTGAAATGAATGGCAATTCCGGCAGATTCTTCACAGCACTTGGAGTGGATTTCTTTAATTTGGCAAAATGTCCAGGGTTTTTTGTACTGAGTGGGTGCGTTCCCTTTGAATGGAAACTGGGAGTGGAGTGTGCTGGGCGAGAGCTGAAGTGTGTGTTTCTGTGTGTGTGCGGGATACGAAGGGAGGCTGGAGGAACTGGGAGCAGCAGCAGCGGCAATGGCAACACGTCAAGCTCATGATGCCCGGCAGCTGGCTGCCTCTTAGAGAATGGCACACAAAGCTACTGCTCCTTTGGTCCCAGAGGAGAGCATCTATCTCCCTTCACCCATGATGTTAAGGGTGCCCCCAAACAATTTTAAGTGGACACCTTCAAATGTGAAGTGTGGATACAGCAAACATGCACACCATATTTCCACTCTCATCCAGAATCTGCAATTGGGTATGGCACTCTATTGTGCATAGAAACTCTGTGGTAAAACCAGTATTGCCTCTGCAAATTATGTCAAACAGTCCTATGAAGTGCAGAATTACTAGACTCTGTGTACATGAAAATGCACAACACAGGGTGGGGTGGAGTGTGGATTTGTGAGGGAGCCTATGGCAGCAGTGAATAGTCTTAATAACTATCAGGAATCCTGTGCTATCTGCCTCCCCCCACTTCAGCTATCAGAAAATCCAGTTTCCAATTCCAACACCTTTATTGGCATATATATAGCAATAAAATCATATAAACAATCTATACGAAATATAATTCTGAGACATACAATGAAAAGGGGAGAGGGGAAAGGGATAATGAGTCCTCGGCGGTCACTATTGTGTAGGCCCAACTGCCCCAGATTTTCCTAATTCTGCAACAGGAATAAATTATGCAAATTATACCCTACATAGTGAACTCATTCTCTGAGTGCAGATCCTCTTGGAGCCAAAATGGCACTATTCCCATATAAGGGGGCTTAGGGTGGGGGGCAAAGTTTACAGAAGTGGGAGAAAGGCATTCTTATGGGCTTTTTAAAATGGTTTAATGTCACACACACAAAAATATTTAGAAAAACAGTTCAGTGAGTCCTGAGCATGCCCCAAAGCATGCGGAAAGCATTCTGGAGGAGTTGCAAAGGAAAACCGGGGAAGCGGGGAGGGGAAGGGAATATAGTTTTTAAGAAAAGTTCACAGCTGTTTGGTTTGAACCCTCAACAGGAGCACTGCATTCTGCAACTTTTTGTTGTGGGCCCACTTGCATTAATATGAATAGGAGAAATGGATGCAGAGGGCCACACACAGTATTCAAGGCTTCACCCATCACAGCCCTAAGAGCTGCTCCCGAAACCAGGGAAAGTCTCTGGAGTACAGTAGTATTTGATGAAGCACACGAGGTTGTAGCCAGAACAAGAAATTGGCAATTCCTCTATGTGAACATGGAAGTGCCTTAGAAATATGAAGGGGCTCATTTTGTTTGGGCAATTTGCACAGTTGGGGGAACACAAGCAAGGGCCATACTAAAGTGATGGGAAATCCTTCTCTGAATTTTAGCAAATGCTGCCTACCCATATTTCTTTTTAAAGAAACTGTCACAGATGGGTGTTGACTACTATAAGTTCTGTTTCAATAGCAGCCACTAAATTAAAACCACTAAGTAAATTAAAACCACTAAATTAAAACCACACACACACATACACATAACTGATCAGGTACAGAGCAAAGTACAGCTATTCTCAATTGTTCCCCATTTTTTTATTTGTTGACTACCTGCACGGAGCCCATGGACCACCAGTGGTTTGCACATCACAGTTTGAGAACCTCTGTCTTGATATTTAGCTGAAATTGGCTGTCACTTCCGCCCACTGGTTCTAGTCCTACCCATTCTGAGGATTGCTTCCAACCCAGGGCTAAACTGGGACACAGCACCCTTCTGAGACATAACCAAAGTTGGCCATGCCTACTCTGGAGCACCAGAGACTGTCACAACTAGACAGTCCAAGTTGGAGGGGAGGCATTTATGTCCCCCAAACGTTTCCTTTGGTTTTACATGACAGATGGAAATTTTGTTGTGGACTGATCAGTCTGACTCATCTATGTATTGTTGGGATGAAGATTAGAATGTGATGTCACCCCAGATCAGACTAGCTAACAATCTTGATTATTCATCTGATTTTTGGAACAACGCACATGGTTTTGGTCACCCATCTCAAAAGCAAAAAGCAAGCTGGGAAATGTGCAGGAAATGACTGCCATGAGATGCGATGACTGTCGTTGTCCTAGATGGATTTACAAGGTTCAGGGGGGAAATCATGAAAATATTTAGCTAAGTGGAGTCTCCATGTTCAAAAGCAGTATGACTGTCAAATAGCAAATGCAGGGTGTGAGGGACGAGGGATACAGGGAAGTCCCTCCCATCTTAAGTTCCAGCCCATCCCCAAGCGCGGGAGAGAGTAAGGAGAGCTCTGCCTCCAGCGGAGAGTCAGGAAGTGGTGTCCGAGGCTCAGGCAAGGTTGTGGAGCCCAGGCCGCAGGTGGGACAGGAAGTAGGACGCACAGGGGGGAGGCCAATTCCCCCAACTCCCGAATTGCGACGCAAACGTAGGGGGAAGAGGTTGGGTCTGCCAAAGCTGTGGTGCTGGAAGAAAACGCGCCAATCGCCATTCGGGAGTTCAGACACCTCACCTTAAGGATGCATTTTTACTGCTCTGAACACTGTAAATAATCAGCACTTAATAAAAACCTTAAAAGACCATGCTGGAGTCGTTACTCTAGAGTAGCCATACCAGGCCCTCTGACAGCAACTCCCGAATCTTTTTTTTGGCTACTTTGGAGTGCAGCGATGAGCGCTCAAGAGGCTGAGCATTGGAGGCTGGAGGCCGAAGCAGCGAAGCAGGAGCTGCAGAACCTCACAGCGCACGCACAGCAGCAATTGCATGCCGCTCAGGAGGAAGCGCGAGGGGCGCAGGAGGAGCTGAACAAGCTGGTGGACCAGGTGAGGACAAAAGAGGAGACTGAGAAACAGCTAAGGGTGATGGTTTTGGACCTACAGAAGAAGTTGGAAGAGGAGAAAGCCGCTAGAGGTGGGGGGGTGCCCCAGCCGCAGCTAGTCCAAGTGAGAAGGGGACAGAGCCTAGTCACCAAGTTTAGCGGCGACCCTAGGGAGTACCTAGGATTCGAGACAGAAATAAATTATGCGCTGGAATTGCATGCAGCAGAATTCCCAGATGACGCGCACAGAGTCTCCTTTATCATAGAGCATTTGACGGGGGCCGCCCGAGAATGGGTAAGACCGCTCATCGCGCAAAAAAATCCTTGCATGAAGAACGCAAAATTATTTCTAGAAGCTTTAAAAATAATGTACGCTAGTGACAGTGAAATGGAGGCCACTAAAGAGGAGCTTCATAACTTAACACAAGGAAAATCGACAGTTAGGGACTACTGGGCGAGATTCACCATGCTGGTGCACAAACTGGGGTGGGATCTGCAAAGTGAGCCAGTGAAATCAGCCTTCTACATGGGTTTGCACGCAGACGTTAAGGATGAGCTGGCAAGAGGTCCCAAACCGCGAACTATGGATGAGTTAAGCAAAGCGGCGCTAGCGGTGGGGGTGAGACAGGAATCCAGATGGAATGACAAACAAGCGACGCGCGCAGCAAAACCTTGGTTCCCACGCTCCCAGGACAGACCACATCACCAAACCCCACCCCAGGGCCCGCCCCCACACCCGCCCAGGCCAAGCCCAGAGCCGGAACCGATGGAGATCGGAGGAGCGCGCGCGCGGGCTTTTCAAACCCCGGCGGCGCCAAGACGCAAGGAGGGAAGAGGCGGGAATTGCTTTCTCTGCAACTCCCCCAGGCATCGCGTCAGAGACTGCCCTCATCGCAGAGAGTGGCAAGGAAAGGCGGGAACGGTTGTACCTTCCCCAGCTGACGCAGCACCACAGCAGGGAAACGAGACAGCCTGGCTGCAGGAGACAAGGGGGAGCGGCCAGGCACAGTCAGCAGACAACAGCCCCCGCCCGCCCACCCGCACAGAGAGGAGCACAGCCAGCCCACCCCTCCCAGAGCAGGAGTGGTTCTAGAAGTCACGCTCACGCTCCCAAATGGCTATCCCCTGACAGTCCTCGCCTTAATTGACAGTGGTGCCTCAGCCAACTTCTTCTCGAGAAACTTTGCGGAAGAGCACCAGATCCAACTTCTGCAGCTGGATTTTCCCCTGCACGTGGCCACCATTGACGGCAGAGAGCTGCTGGGAGGGGCCATCACGCATCAAACCCCCCCCCCATGAGAATGACGGTGGGAAGGCACTCAGAGACACTGGCTTTCAACGTCACAACCATCTCAGACCCCCCCATCGTCTTGGGCATGAGCTGGCTGACGCGCCACGACCCCTCCATAAGTTGGCACCAGAGATGCATCACTTTTGGATCGGACTTTTGTCTGGAACATTGCATGCAGCACCAACCAGGGGAGGGGCCTCCGATAGCCACGGTGGCCACCATGCACGTCAAGGGGGGTGAGGCAATACCCAAGCCGTACTGGGACCTGCAGGAGGTCTTCAGCGAAGCGGAGTCCGACCACCTACCCCCACACAGGCCTTTTGACTGCCAGATCAACCTGGTGCCAGGGGCAACTATACCCCCAGCCAAGCTGTACGCCATGTCAGATCAGGAACTGGAGGATCTGCGCGCTTTCATCGACAAGAACCTCAAGCGGGGGTTCATCAGAGAAAGCAAGGCAGCAGGGGGCAGCCCGGTCTTCTGGGTGGACAAGAAAGACACGCAACAGCGCCGTCTGGTGGTGGATTTTAGACGGCTGAATTCGGTGACAGAGCCAATGGCTTTCCCCATGCCCAGAGTGGATGATCTCCTGACAGCGGCACGCAGGGGCAAGATCTTCCCCAAGCTCGACCTAAGAGGGGCGTACAACTTGATTAGGATCCGGGAGGGTGATGAATGGAAAACCACGATGTTCACGCCTCTGGGCTCTTTTGAATATCTGGTGATGCCCTTCGGGTTGCAAGGGGGCTCAGCATGCTTCCAGGCCTTCATGCACCACGTCCTGGGGTCCCTCCTCTTCAAGAACTGCTTGGTCTTTCTGGATGACATCCTTATCTACTCCAATGACCCAGTGCAGCATGTGAAGGATGTCAGGGAGGTGTTGCAGCGCCTGAAGGACAACCACCTGTATGTGAAGCTGGAGAAGTGCAAGTTTCACACCAAAGAAGTGGACTTCCTAGGCTACAAGCTGTCAGACAAGGGGCTGGCGATGGACAAGGACAAGGTGCAGGCCATCCTGGACTGGCACAGCCCCAGGACGCGCAAAGATGCCCAACGCCTACTAGGCTTCGCGAACTTCTACAGGAAGTTCATCAAGAACTTCTCTCGCGTCACGGCTCCTATCACCGACTGCCTGAGAGGCAAGCAGAAGTTCCGGTGGACACCAGAGGCGCAAGCAGCGTTCGAAAGCCTCAAGAGGGTATTCGCTTCAGACCAGCACCTGTTCCACGTGGTGCAGGATGCGCCCCTACGCCTGGAGACAGATGCTTCGGACAAGGCTCTGGGAGCGATTCTGTTGCAACTGGACGCCAACAGAGAGTGGAGACCCTGTGCCTTCTTCTCCAGGAAGCTGACCCAGCCGGAACGCAACTACACAGTGTTTGACAGGGAACTTCTCGCGATCCACGCTGCGTTCCAGCACTGGCGACACTTCCTGGTGGGCGCCAAGCACCCCATCCAGGTGTGCACAGACCACAAGAACCTGGAGTTCTGGAGAACTGCCAGGGTGCTCAACCAGCGGCAGATACGGTGGGCAGAGTTCTTCTCGAACTTCAACTTCTCCATCCACTACATCCCGGGAGAGCAGAATGTCAGGGCGGATGCCCTCTCCCGCAAGCCAGAGTACATGGAGGAGGAGTTGCCACCGGCACCCAGGCATATTTTCCCCCCATCAGCATGGTCCTGCGGAGCAACAGTGGTGAGCGAGGCAGAACTCACAGCACTGACAGCAGCTGATGAATTTGCCACCCGCATCTTCAGAGAACTGAGAGGGGGGGGGAGCAGGCCAAAGACTTTGAGGAAAGGAGGGGTTTGCTTTTTTACAAGGGAGCCCTGTACCTGCCAACCAAACAGCTGAGAGGTAAGGCCCTCAAGCAGATGCACGACAACCCAACGGCGGGTCATTTTGGAAGGGACAAAACCACTCACCTAGTCATGAGACACTTCTGGTGGCCAGGGGTGCGGGAGGATGTTCGGGATTATGTAAGGGGATGTGACACCTGCCAGCGAGCAAAGGTGGTCAGAGCGCCACCAGCTGGTTTGCTGGAGCCCTTAGCCACACCGCACAGGCCGTGGGAAGTAGTGTCCATGGACTTCATCACAGACCTGCCGTCGTCCAGGGGCAAGACCGCAGTGTTGGTGGTGGTGGACCTCATGTCCAAAATGTGCCATTTTATACCGTGTGCCAGGGCGGTCTCGGCAGAAGAGACGGCCAAACTGTTTGTTGACCACGTATTCAGACTGCATGGATTGCCTTTAAGGGTTATTTCGGATCGTGGCCGCCAATTTGTTTCCAGGTTCTGGAGGCGGCTCATGAACCTCCTGCAGGTGGAGGTCAGCTTGTCGACGGCTAGGCACCCGCAAACCAATGGACAGGCGGAGCGGGTCAACGCCATTCTGCAGCAGTACCTGAGATGTTACGTCAGCCAGAGGCAAACGGACTGGGTGGATCGCCTGCCACTGGCAGAATTTGCCTACAACAACGCGGTGCACGTCTCCACAGGGGTGTCGCCCTTTAAGGCCAACTACGGGCGCGACCTCAGATCTTTCCCGGAGAGGGAGGGGGAGGAGGAGGAAGAGGGCCCACAGGCAGAGGATTGGGCAGAGGACCTGGAGACGGTGCACCAGCAGCTCAGAGAACACTTGGAGAGGGCCAAGGAAGCGTACAAGAAGGGGGCAGATCGCCACAGGCGACCGGGAGAGGTCATCAGGGTGGGGGACAAGGTTTGGTTATCCTCGGAAGGTCTTCCCACCAGGGGGCGATGCAAGAAGTTAGCACCCAGGAGGCTGGGCCCCTTCACGGTCACGCAACAGGTCAACCCGGTAGCCTTCAGGCTAGCACTGCCGGAGGACATGAGAGTGCACCCAGTGTTTCATAGATCGCTGCTGTCGCCGTACAGGGAAAGTACCAGGTTCAGGGACAGCGATCAGCCTCCAGAGGGAGGGGGGGAGACGGGAGACGCCCGACAGCTCAATGAGGCAACTGAGATTTTAGACTCAAGGAGAGGGGTGAGAGGACTGGAGTACCTGATAGCATGGGAGGACACTCCGCCGTCCCACAATGAGTGGATACCGGCCACAGAAGTACCTGAGGAATTTTTAGTGGAAGAGTTCCACGCCCTGTTCCCCCACAGGCCCAAGCCCTGGCACATGGAAAGGGAGGGAGAGGGGGAGGGGCAGGAGGAAGGGATAGCAGGCAGCAGCTCTCCATGGAGATGGGAAGCGGAATTTGAGGACACGGAAGAAGAGGTGTGGGTTTCACCGAGGTCAACGACGTCAGAGGCAGGAGAGGACTGGCAGAACATTTTTACTCCCACCAGCTCTGACGCCACTGACTTCTTGGGATTCCCGTCTTCTCAGGGGGAAGGAGAAAGATCGCAGGATTGGGGGGAAATTTTTACACCCACAGGCTCGGATGCCACAGACTTCTTGGGGTTTCACTCGTCCCCAGCAAGCGGAGAGCCACTAGGAAGGGGGGGAGAGGAGCCTGGGAGGGGGATGGATGTGAGGGACGAGGGATACAGGGAAGTCCCTCCCATCTTAAGTTCCAGCCCATCCCCAAGCGCGGGAGAGAGTAAGGAGAGCTCTGCCTCCAGCGGAGAGTCAGGAAGTGGTGTCCGAGGCTCAGGCAAGGTTGTGGAGCCCAGGCCGCAGGTGGGACAGGAAGTAGGACGCACAGGGGGGAGGCCAATTCCCCCAACTCCCGAATTGCGACGCAAACGTAGGGGGAAGAGGTTGGGTCTGCCAAAGCTGTGGTGCTGGAAGAAAACGCGCCAATCGCCATTCGGGAGTTCAGACACCTCACCTTAAGGATGCATTTTTACTGCTCTGAACACTGTAAATAATCAGCACTTAATAAAAACCTTAAAAGACCATGCTGGAGTCGTTACTCTAGAGTAGCCATACCAAGCCCTCTGACACAGGGGTTCAACACTGGGACAGGGGGTTATTATACTCTTAGTTTGCTTAGGGGCTTTCCAGAGGCATCTTGTTGGCCACTATGAGACAACTAGATGGACCTTCAGTCTGATCCAACAGGGCTTTTATTCCCTTTTGCTGAAAGTGAATTTTGCTCTGAAAGACTGATAAGATCTAAAGGGCATTCCTGCATTTTAGTCATCAGTCATCAGCTTATACAAGATGACATCCTGCATACTACCAGCAACTAGGAGGAACTGTTCTTCTACCAGAGCTAGAGATGTAAAATTTCCGGAAATTTTGAAACTCGGGAAAAACCTGTCTTTTTTCCGTTTTTTCCCAGAAAAAAAACGGACATTTTCAGAAAAATTGAAAAAATGCTACAATAGCACTTCTTTTTTCTTTTCCAGATTGAAAGTCATTCTGTTCCTTTAGAAACATAAAATATAACTATGGATAATTTTAATGGGCAGAAAATTATCACAACTAGCATATTAAAAATACAGTGTATCCAAACAGGAACTGAAATGTAACTTGTCATTCATCACTGTTTGCTATGCAACATGCTTACTCCACCTCCCATGTTTTGCCCATGAGACCTTATGTATATCCTCACACTGATGTGTGTGGTCTGTTAACCACTTTAGCTACTACTATATGCGTAAATTAGTTTATTTCACTTTTTAAAGACTGTTTTACAGCATTTAATGTTTAAAATATTTTCATTTCTTTTTTTTTTTCGTAACACTTCTCTGATTGCCACAACAACACATATACTTTCAGGCCCTTTTTGTTGCTCTATATTTTCTTCCAGTGCTTTGAGGCCTAGTGAAGAGGAACAGAACCAATGCATACCACACGCATGCAAAAACAAAACTGAAACCTTTTTCTTTTCTGGTGACAACAGCACCTAAAGAAAGAAATGTATCCTGTTCTTGCATTGGAGAGTTCAGTTTGTAACCTTGTCCTCACAGAAATTAGAATAATCTGATACCATACATATTTTTTTAAAAAATATTTATAAAATATTTGAATCCCTTATCTTAAAATACTTTATTCATCATGTTAAAATAAAACATTCCATAATCTATTTTTTATTTTTCCAATTTTTCAGAAAAAAACAAAAAAGGCTTCAGGGAAAAAACGGGGAGACGGGACTTTTTTCCGAATTTTTCCAGTTTTTTTCTGGGCCTTCACATCTCTAACCAGAGCCAGCCCAACCATTAGGGAGAGTGCAGTGGCAGATTTAAGAAGCCACAAAAAGTGGCAAATCAGCCAATAGTTTACTTTATTAGCAGGTGTTCATTTTACTTGGATGAGCAGGAAGCCATTTGGATTTTGTGTCACAAGCCACAAAATGTCTTTGCAAGGCCATGAGAAGAAGCTTACTGCAACACAAAGAAAACTGCTTTTTCAAGCCCCCCAGAGTGGCAAGATTTGGCAAAGACAAAAGGTTAGCAACTAGAAGTTTATCAGCACAAACACCAAAGCAGACGGAAGGCGCAGCTCCTTACCAGCTCCTTGTGTTTCCACCAGAGATGGAAAAAGGAAGGGGGGAGTTAAGAAGGAGAGGGGGAGAGAGATGGGGGAGAGGAGGGGAAGAAAAGACAAAAATTGTATTAGAAGGTTGTCACATGCACTACACACCACAAGTTCAAACATATTTGCAGCACAAGAAAACCCATCTCTGCCAAGCCTGATCCCCCACTCCAGTTTTATTGCTTCTAGTACCTTTGGTGGTACTTTTGGGAAGGTCGCAGCAAAGGGGGTTTCTTGAGAAGGGAAGTAATGAAGTTATGCATTCCCATATACCATGCAAGACTGCTATGTTGTTACTGAGTTAAGAAATACAGCAGCGAGATGTTAAGGTGAAGCCACTATGCTCAAAGCGCATGGGAAAATAAGATGGAGCAGTGAAAGTGGCATGTTAGTGCTGGCAGAGAGCATCCAAGCAAGTGCCGTATCCTCCTCCTTACCCTGCTGTGAGAGTCGAACAAGAGCCTTCCTAAATGCCTCTCCTTCCAAGAGGGTGGATGGCCTTCAATAATTAACAGGAAAATGTTGTTTTTGCTGCAGTTTTAGATGGCGCCCCAACAGATCAAGCACTTTGAAAGAGGGGCATCTGAAGGCAATTATGGAAAGCAGAAGCTGGGAGGAAAAGATCCAAGAGAAGAACTGTCTCCTTTCATCCCTCTAGTTTGGGGAAATGAGGTGCCAGTTTTTAAGCAGCCAAGTATCTAAGGCTCAGGGGCGCCTGGCTGTAATTCAGGGGTGTCTGGCTGTAATTCTCACTCTTACCTGCTTGCTTGAGGTTGAAAAGAACTGGTGAAGAAGTGATACTGCTAATTCACACTGAACTTTAAACAGGTCTAGAGCTGCAAGATGCACCCATGTTGCCTGAAATTGTGTCTCTGCTTCTTAGGGTTCATTCACATTTCCATTTGCCCTCCTGCTTCCCCCCAGGGAAACCCATGGTTTAGCACTGAATTAGAACAAACAGAAGCCAGGTTTTCTGCAGATTGCTCATTTGTTCTGAGCTAAAGAGCAGACTTTCCAGGGGGAAACAGCAGCGCAAAGGCAAAACCACTCAAATCTGTGCCAAGAAAGTGTGGGACAAGTGGAAAACTGCTCAGACCCATGCTTTCTAGGCATGGGACAAGCAGAAGTGTGGGATAATAGGATATCCTAGGATGTAAAAAGGTAAAGGGACCCTCAACCATTATGTCCAGTCGTGACCGACTCTGGGGTTGCGGCGCTCATCTCGCACTATTGGCCAAGGGAGCCGGCGTACAGCTTCCGGGTCATGTGGCCAGCATGACTAAGCCGCTTCTGGCGAACCATAGCAGCGCACTGAAACGCTGTTTACCTTCCAGCCGGAGTGGTACCTGTTTATCTACTTGCACTTTCGAACTGCTAGGTTGGCAGGAGCAGGCACCCCGTCGTGGGGATTCGAACCACCGACCTTCTGATCGGCAGGCCCTAGGCTCTGTAGTTTAACCCACAGTGCCACTCACGTCCCTATCCTATCCTAGGATGTAGTTTTTCACAAATACAAATACACTACATTCTGAGAGCGCTGCAAAACAAGCCTCTGGTTAACCTAAGTGAGGCTTCTTGAAACAAATTTTTTTAAAAAATTCTTCCAGTAGCATCTTAGAGACCAACTAAGTTTGTCATTGGTATGAGCTTTCGTGTGCATGCACACTTCTTCAGATATACTTCTTGGTTTGCCTTGCTGGCAAAGTGCTCAACATACTCCAATTCTGGTTCAAATCCCAGCTGATCACTGAAGGCTGGGCTATTGAGAACATTTCAAAAGTATCCTTGTGCCTCAGTGCCAGACAGGCAGTGAAGAGAAACAAGCAAGTCCTTCAAACTAGTCCCCCCCTACTTTAGCAAGCTAGCCACAGAAGCCAGCATCATTTTCCTACTCTCTACAAGCAGTGACACAGCTATGTAATTTTAGACTTTGCACTTAATGGTACTGGATGGCGGCAGGTGGGGGGAGAACTATTTAAGGGGTAATTTGTATTCCTTCAGAAGTGGTGACCTGGCCCTGCTGTATCTGCAACCCATTACTTCTGCCCCAAAGCCTGATGGCACCCATTGCCATCCAAGGATTCAATTTGCATTTTTTTAATGTTAGTCTCACTAGGTACCTGACTGACAGGGTGGGGTGGAAATGACTAGCAGGTGGCAGAAGAAGCCAGCTTGTTTTTTAGGAACCAGAGAGTCCTCATGTTGCATTCTCTCCAGAAAGCAAATATGAAAAACTTCAAAGAGCACTGCTTGTTCCAGAATACCCAAGGGACTGGAAAAGATCCTCCTCGGGAGCATGCAGATAGAATGTGGAGAGAGCAATCAAAGCATGTTTTACAGCAATGTGAGCCTCTTGCATATGTATGCATGGCTGCAGTGTATCAGCTAAGTGTTATTGTGCTCTTCCCCATTAGATGGTTGCCCCAACTGCTGGTCGCCTTCCCCCCCCCCTCTTGTTGAGGTAACAAAGTGGCCCACAGAAAGTTGCCACTTCTGCCTCTAGCACTTGCTGCTGGCAGGCACAAAAGTGCCCCCACATTAGACAAGCTAAGTTGGAAGGGGCCCGGTGCAACCTCTCACCTGTATGTTCCTTGGAAGGGGCCCGGTGCAACCTCTCACCTGTATGTTCCTTGGAAGGGGCCCGGTGCAACCTCTCACCTGTATGTTCCTTGGAGGAGGAGCCAGCAGAAAAGAGTGCTATTTGGTATGCCAAAGGTGAATGGGGTGAGGATTCTCCTTCTCTACTTTCTTCCATACGTCTATTTAAGTCCTACGGAAATCAGTGGGACGCCCACACTCTTAAGCGCAGGGGTCTCACAAATTTTAATGGGCATCTAACTTTGATCACACTCACACCATTCATGGTTTCCCTCCCACACAGAATCCTGGAACAGTTCCCAGCACCCTTTAACTATGGTTCCCAGGATTCTTTGGTGGGAAGCTATGTGCATTAACTGTATGCTGTGGATATGATCCTCTCTCTGTCCAGGGATAATGAACCAGGTGCTTCACTGGGTTCCAAGAGTCTTTTTCCTTAGTAGAAAACCTATTGGCATCATTAACCCAAACACATAACAAGATTACAGCATCCTTGTGCTACCCAGGGGGCACCTACACAGGTATTATGGCCTACATTGCCCCAGCTCTGTCCTTCCAATACAGGGCAGCCATCAACAAAGCATTCAGTGCCACGACTACAGAGTCTGCACAAGGCTTCGCCACTTACGGCAAGCAGAGAGGCAGCTAAACAGAGGCCACGTGACCAAGCAAGGAGTTATCTCTGGCAGAGGGAACAAAGAAGAGGCTGGTATCTGCTTCCTGGGCTGTGAGGTAGGCTTGAAAGGAGCCATTTTTCTCAGCCTGACATTCACAGACATGACACCTGCCAAGTTTAAGCATGGATTTCAATTACAGCAGTTTTAAGCCCATGCTAAACTTTCCATATTGAAATCAATATGGGTTTGGGGGGGGGCGGGGGCGGAAGGAATGCTTAACTTTGGCAGAATCATGCCTAGTTTTCTTTTTAAGTCCTAAAAAAAGCAACAATGGGGTGATTAAGACATCTGACAGTCTCAGTTTTTTGCTTCTGCTGAAATCACCCCCAAAGCTGGAGTGGGGGGGGGGGGCGGACCCAGGAGAAAATAGGAATAAAATGTTAAGTGTTCTAAGAAAGGATGGGCTGCGTCTTTCATCTTCAGAACTTCCCTTCTACATTCCACTCCCTTGTGCCCTTTCACCTCCAGGCCCACAAATTAATCTCCCACAATGCATTTCACATGCGGTGATCTTATAGAAAAGGAGGACTAAGAAAAAGGATATCAAAATTTCAAGGCACCAGTATTAAAGATTTAGGAATCAGCCCTGCATAGGGCTGGAATGTATAGCACATACCATTGTAATTGTCAGATATACGTATATTTAAGTTATAAAAATGCATAATCAAAATAAAATTTAAAAAGTAATTGTTAGATACCCTTGTAAATCAGGTGTTTAGGGTTTTTCCAGCCCTGACTTGACAGAGTGACACAAGAGCACTATAAAGGCAGCTTACAGATCAAGCTGGTTGGGAAAGACTGCCAGAAAAATCAATGTTTCAATCAGGTTTGGGTCTTCCTCCCCTCCAGATTTGATCTTGCATACTCAGGGCAGGCTGTTACACTTTCAACAGGCTTAAGAGTCCAAAGCTGCTCAGTCCTCAGACTGAAAACACAGTTATTTTTCTACTTCACTTCTCTTCTACTTCCTTGCTCATTATCCATTCTGATATTAGCCTAGGTCTGTGCAATGTATCTGTGCTACACAAATAAGGGGGGTTGGCAGGGGTGTGTGTGCAGGGGTGAGGGGTGAAGCTAACACAGCTGAAATGAGCGAGTCCATCACACAGATCCTACTCATGAAACTCCCAGGGTGACCTTGGGCTAGTCACTGCCTCTCAGCCTAACCTACCTCATAGGGTTGTACCAAGGATAATAAGGAAAGGGGTGGGGGTGGGAAATCATGTATGCCACTTTCAGACCTTAGGGGAAGGTGGGATAAAAATGTAATAATATATAAATAGCTAACATCTTTAAAACTTAAAATGTTAGAAACAGATTGAAGAAGTCTTAAAGAACTATAACTTATGATCTGGTGCAGATGTAACAAGTGTAATGATGGTTCCCTGCCAAGCATGCATAGTTTGCAATTGGTGAACCAGCCTCATGAAAGCCTGAACTGTCCCCAACCTCCTCTCAAGCACAATTTCCCCCCTCTCTTCCCTTGTCATCTTGAACCACGGTTTAACTGCTAAACTTCAGTGTTCTATCAGCACCACTGTTAACCACGGCTTGCAAACCCAAAACAAACCTTGGTTTCAATCTCCAGGTAAGATGGGAACGCTAGTTAGCATGACATCATTGGAGATGCAATTGTAAATCGTGATTAAATCTGACAACAAGTATGGAAGAATCCACACTGGAGAAGGGAGGAGGGTGAATTCCTATGGCTGGCTCCTGCAAACCACAATTTTGATGAAGCCAGTATTATATCTGCATTGGATCCATTTGGTCTTCTTCTCTTATTGCCATGTAATCTGCATATTATATGGTGGCAAACACATGTAATTTTAAAGCCAGGGTTTACCACACTGTCTATGGCACATGCGTTCCTATCACAGGTAGGATGGAGAGCTGAGAAATGAAGTGAAGGGGAGCCATTGCACTGTAAGAATTGGAAGAGAAGGCTGGACAGGTCTAAACTCTGGGCAATGCCTACTCTTCAGAAGTTAAAACCATGATCCAAAACATTTGATAAGCCATGTTTTGAAAACAGAGCAGTTTCTCATTTTCGAAAGCACCCTAGAGTTGTACTTATAGGGGTGTTAATCTGCATCTACGCAAACTTACTTATGGATGTACCTGAAATGCTTTTCTCTGAAATACTTGTGGCAATGTTTATGAATACCAAAAAGCCATTGATATAAAATTGATTTCCGTGCACAGATACAGATTTCAACCAGACTGCAACACTATACTCACTTAACCTGCGAATAAGTCCCATTGAACACAACAGGGATTACTTCTCAGTAGTCTCATATAGCATTCCACTGTAAAAATTACTGTCCTGAGGCTTAGGTGTTTCCTATGTGACATGCCTCAGACCCACCCAGGGTCATGACTCTAATTTTGCTGCATATCTAAACTGATCTGCCAAGAACAAGTTTTTAAGGGAAGGGACATTTGCGAGATCCAGTGGGTTTAAATTGCAACAGACCAGGCATTCAAGCCAAACCATCCCTTCCAAGTTGGAAACCCTGATCCTAAATATCAGATGTGGAAGTGGACGGAACTTGGCTGTTGCTTGTATGGCAAGGAGTGGGAAGAGCTCAGTGTCATGCATCTGACATACTTCAGAACTAAGAACCAACACTCCAATGCAGATTCTCAGCCATGCCTCCATCCTGCCCCTGCCAATCAACCTGCCTGGTTCTCCTATAATTTGTGCCACTTCAACACTGGTGAATATCGTGATATATCACCAGCAAACATTGCAATATATCAATATATCATGATATCTGAAATAAAGAACTACACAGAGGCGAAAATGACAATGTCCTGCAACTGCTATACTTAAGGGTCTAAAACCAATAAATGATTATATTACCAATCACCTCATGGTCACTTTCAGCAGCAGGCAAGCCAAAATGCATCCCAACAGGACTTTGGATTGTCCTGAATACCACCATTTGGTATCCAAGCCCAAAACCAAAAGTCCTGTTGGGATGCATTTTGGCTTGCTTGTTGATGAAACTGAGTGTGTGAGGATTGATAATACAGTATTGTCATTTATCCGTTTTAGACACCTAAGTAGTAGCAGTTGCCAGGACATTGTCCAGTTTACCTCTCTATAGCTCCATCCTTATTTCAGACATTGTGGTAGATTGCAATGTTTAGCTGGTGAGTTATCGCAATTTTGAAAACCAGATACAGTGGTACCTCGGGTTACAAACACTTCAGGTTACAAACTCCACTAACGCAGAAATAGTGCCTCAGGTTAAGAACTTTGCTTCAGGATGAGAACAGAAATCGTGCTCCGGCAGCCCGGCAGCAGCAGGAGGCCCCATTAGCTAAAGTGGTGCTTCAGGTTAAGAACAGTTTCAGGTTAAGAACGGACCTCCGAAACGAATTAAGTTCTTAACCAGAGGTACCACTGTATTGCCTAGCCCTTCTACACATTGTGACTTGTGATATATTGCCCGCTCAAATATTATGAAACACTTCAAACTGGTTTTGGACAATATATTGATATATCACCCAGCCCTACCCCATAATCTACCAAAGTGACCATTTTACCTTTCAGAGTGCAAAAATAAGTATATTAATGCAACTTCTATTGTACTTTCCCTTTTCTCCTGAAGGCTGAAGTAAAATGAGGCTCCCTACTCTTCTCTCTCTCTCTCTGCTTTTCTTTTTCTTGAAAAAACCTTTCACCCTGAATTTATTGCTTTCCTTTGTTCTGTGCAAAAGCCCCAGTGAAAAGATAACAGCACCATGAATCACACACAAATATTATGTATATATCAAAACAACCCTTGATTAATAATCATTGTTTCTCCACTGCCATATTATAAACAGGGATTTTGAAGTAATTAAAGAATAGAAAAGTGTGCAGTTACCCACATGCAAAACACAAAAATTCTAGAAGCATGCAGAGAAATAAAATAAGAAGAAGCATTTTTAATGGTCTTACTTGTGCAAACTAGTGTCCAGGCAAGGTGGTGTGAGGGGTGAAGGGGAAGAGCATTAGGAAAACTCAGATAAGTTCAAGTGTGCAACAGTTCAATACAAACACAGTTAAAACAGTTATTAGGCAAATTCCCATAATCATAAGGCATCCTCTATGGCAGCTGCAAAGGAAAAAGCCTGTGGAACTAATAGCAGAGGTTAACAGAGCTGGATCAAAGGCCCCAGAAACCTTAGTGATTACATAACCTTCAAAAACAACATTAAAAACAAACAAATGTCTTGGAGGTGCTTGTGGTACTCTCACTATAGCAACGTATACTCCCAACTTTTGTGTCACAGTACAATATGGGCAGAGATGTATGTGGAAACTGGGAGTTGCTAAATCTAAGTGCAGCATCGTTATTCTCCACCTGTCACCTGAAGTGGTACAGCCCATTTTACCACCTCATTCCCAGCATCTTCAGGGCAGGCCTAATTTTGAATGGGAAACCCACCTACCCACCCTGTCAGTTTCATGGAGCTCTACTCGAGCCCATGGGTTCCCCGTAGACCAGGAACCACACACTCATAAACCAGGGCTGCATGTATTCTGCAATCCTACACCATTAAATATTTAAATTGTGTGCAGAATTCTACTTCCTGAGAATTTCCGTTTTTGTTTTGAGGACTGTTTCTTTGTCCTTATAACTGCGAAAAAATAGGCTGAAGGTATGTGGGTGATGCTTTAAGGACAAGAGGCACACTGGATAGGATATGTTGATTTGCATTATTTAGACAGCTTACAGAATTCAGCTTGTCTTGGGCAAAAGTAGAATACATATAGCCATGCCCATTCAGGAGCAGCCAACACAATGTCCTGCAGACGTTGCTGGACTGCAACTCCCAGCAGTCCATGGCAAGAGATGATGAGAGCTGTGTCCCAAAACATCTCACCTGCCTGCCTACTCCTGCCATAACCTATTCTTTTCAAAATAGGCCTCAAATAGCTTATACCAGGGGTGTCAAACTCAAATTCATCGGGGGCCGCATCAGCAGTTTGGTCACCCTCAAAGGGCCGGTTGTATCTGTAGGACTATGTGTCCACTCTTTATTATCATAAATTATTGTCACTGCATTCAATTATTACTGTTTTTTTGTAATAATGTAAGTAATAACTAGCGCTGAAAGCAGAAACATAGTCAGGAAGGAAGGAGAGGGAAAGAAAGAATAAGAACGAGAGAGAGGAAGGAAGAAAGGGAAGGGGGTGTCACCGCCTTGATTCAGCGCCAGAAAAGAGCGCGAAGGGACCCAGGGGCAAAAAGCATTTCCCGTGCAGCGTGAGGCAGCGGGTGTCCGTTTTAGCAGACGTGCGTAAAGCCTCAGAGTTGCACGTTCGTGAGGCTGAGCCGCTGCTGAGCTCACGTTCATGAGGCTGAGCCGCGGCAGGAGGAGGAGGAGGTGAGGCAAGAGGAGGAGAAGGCGGCTTGTCGGGTCGTTGCCCGGCAGCACCGTATGGAGAGTGCCGAGCCTCTGGGACGCAGCAGTGCTCTGTAGCACTTTGAATCCTCCTCCTCCTCCACGCGGCGCTGCTGGGTGCTTTGTCTGTGCTTCAGCAGCAGCAGCAGCAGCCGTTTCCAGGCACCGAGCCGTGGCAGGAGGAGGAGGATTCAAAATGCTACAGAGCACTGCTGCGTCGCAGAGGCTCGGGACTCTCCGTGCGGCGCTGCTGGGCGCTGACCCGGCAAGCTGCCTCTTCCTTCTCCTGCTGTGGCTCGGGGCGCTCTACGCAGCGCTGCTCCCGCCGCCTTTCTACCACCCCAGGCCCCAGCTGTTTGTCGGCGCTTTGTCAGCACGGCGCTTCAGCAGCAAGGTCCCGCTGCTGGGTCCCGCTGGCTGGGGCGCTCGGCGGGCCACATGACGAGGTCTGGCGGGCCGGATTTGGCCCCCGGGCCTTGAGTTTGACACCCATGGCTTATACCCTCACAGTACATCCACATCTGAAATCTGACATATGACCAATCACACACACAAATGGACATTCATGCTGTGAGGTTTTAAAATTTCCTCAGAAGTGGACATATGACTCTTGCTTCTTGCCACTTGGCTGCCGTTTTCCTCATGAAATGAATTTTTTACACAAATTTGTAAAGACCATCAAACTTAGAATTTGAACTTTAAAGCCCAGTGACTGACACTGAATGATAAATACCTATGTGGTTCTCTTCTCTCATATTTCATATTAATCTCTTGTCCGTGTCCTTCTCTCCCCCTTACTTCATTCCTTCATTCCTAGGAATCTCTTCTATGTTTATACTGTAAAATGCCATGTCCACTGATGACATTAATAGTAAAGCTTTCCAATACAAAACATATTAATTCCGAGAAAACAAAGTGTTATGCGTTCATGCCGACAACTCTTCTTCCCTCAACCTCCCGTTCCTTCCCGCACCCCAGAACCCTCAGAGGAAAGAAGCTGATGCTCTACCAGCCTGTCCTTCCCTGTCAGGTTATCAAGCAGTGATGCCTGCAAAGAAGGAAGACTGCACACCTCCCCCAAGCACTGGCCTACTTTCTAGGAGTGAATCATTTATAGGACGAAACCTTTATGCCAGCTCCTATCAGAGGAGCTCCTGTGCTCCCAACTTTTCATCAGGACATCTTTAATGGCAGCTTTTAAAATCCGAAGCAGCTAGCAAATAGAGCAGTGCTTCTCTCTTTTGCTTTCTGAATGGCAGCCTTCTACCTTTTTTTTTATAATAATTTTTATTAATTTTCAAACAAAACTAAACAAACTACACAACTACACAAACATACAATACAACACTGTCCCTTCGTCTTCCCTCCACCCACTGGTCCACCTCTGCCACCAGTGAAACCCGTGCGCTTTGAGAATCAAAGGGGGTCCATTGTGAGCTGGGTTTGACCTCCCCCCTCCCTCCTCCCCCCTCTTCCCCCCCCCCTGCCACTGAAGGGACAGGAATGGAGGAGCTCTGAGGATTGGTTTCCCCCAGCTTTTTCATAAACATACTTAAACAAACATACACATAACAATAGTAGGGGAGAATTTTGACTCCCCAATTCTTATTATCTTAACCTTAAAATTGTGACTTCCTCGATAGTCTTCCTCCTGGTTTTCCCTGAACAAAATCTAAAAGCTTATGGCGGGTTTTCTATTTCAGTTTAAAATCCTTTTCTTATACTATTAACTCAATCCTCCTCCTTTTCCATGCTGCCCTCCCACAGGTCCCCTCCTGCCACAAGAGGAACCTGTAGGGCACAGCATTTCCAAGGTTCCATTATATCCCCTCCTCACCCCTCCAAGCACTCCCTGCCACTGAGTAACTCAGAGTAAGGAGAGGAGAGTAGGCCGCTTTCTGCCTAAAAACCTAACTTAACTTACAAAAATTTACATTAACTTAAATACTTTCTTAAGCCGTTCTTATGTCTCCCTCCAGAAAACCCAGCTTATTTTCTTTCATTTTTACACTCCATCTCCTCTCCCTAAGTCTTTTCCCCCAATTGGATCAGCATTTCCGTTAACAGGCCAAAATTTCGAAAACCGTCTTTCAAAAACTAAAAGTAACACTTTTAACTAAAATTTTCATCCCACACCCATTCTTTCCCATGTCCGTCTCCAGGCCCTTGTCCCCCTCTGCCCCTGTCTTTCCCATTCCTCACTGACATCACCCCACATTCCAACCCCTCCAGGATCTTCAAGTCCATTAAACCTCAAGTTCCTTTGCTTCTCATTTTCTTGCTCTGCTTGTTTTTCTTCCTTTTGAAGTCCATACTTTGCTTCATCCCAAGCATATTTTTTATAGTCCAAGTCCTCTTCATCAAATTGTTTCTCCTGGCAACCAGTCTCAATCTCCACAATCTCCAAATTCAAATTTTCCTCTAAGTCCTGGACTTGGACTTCAACCTCATCTGCTGGTAAATTGGGATGTTGCCGTTCCTTGTAAATGTCCTCCCATGTTTGTAGATAGTTTAGCACAGCCTCCTGGAAGGCTCGAGAGTACTTTGTTTTCATACTTTTCCTAACCGCAGACAAACAGGAGGTGGAGAACAAAGGGTGCTGGAAAATTCCTTCCTTAGACGATCGACTCCATTTTGGCTGCTCTTTTCCTTTGTCTTTTGATTCAATCACAAATCCATTCTTAGTTCCAATGTTAAATAGTTCTAACACATTTTCAGTCAATTTTTACTGATCACAACAGTGCAATAAATCCACCCGGTCTTTTGACAGTTTGACAGCTTTTGACAGCTGTCAAAACACTCTCCCCCTTTTTAATGCTGTACCTCAAGGGGTGCCGGACTCGGGAGTTGAGAGGGTTCGAAAAAGTCTTTCTTTCTTTCGGGTCCACAATTCCAAATGCTTTTCGTCGTTCGGCTTAAGATTTTTTAAAGCGCCTCCCAGTTTTCCATTAGGAAGAGACCGACTTCCGTTACTTTAAAGTCTCTCCTATTTTTCCAATTGTTAAATTTAGAGTCCGTAATCAAAATTCCACTTACTTTATGGAAACCTTTAACTTTGTTCGGAAGAATCCGCCGCTTGCCGGGTCAGGACTCGGAGCTTCACTTCTCGGAGGTAAGATTAAGCCCAAAATGGCTCCCGCGGTTCCACCCCGCCGGCTCTCGATCGCTCTACTGAGCTCTCGGGCAGCGGGGGATCCGCAAAACGGAGCAGCCGCTGGGCGCGTGAGTCACCGGGACTGTCTACCCGGTGCTTTTACGGGGAGTCCGCTCGCTCTGCGGACTTCCCCCCCCTCCGCGAAGCCAGGGACTTCGGCGCGCGAAGTCCCTGCGTCCTTCTCTCCGCCGCGACAGACCGGAAGTCTTCTACCTTTCCCAGCTCAGAGATCTGTTATTTTTGAGCATTTAGGAACTATTCAAGCGGGGAGGAGAATGACAGCTCCTGTCATTTATTTTCATGGAAGGTAATTACAGGATTAAAAACTGTGATGCCACCAATTGCAATCCAATCGGCAAGCAACCCAATCTGCAAGCGCTGGTTCAGTCACCATGAAGCAAGCAAAGCTTTGAGCCTGCCCTGTACGTAGCCAATGTGGTGTTTTCCAGGTAAGTAGTGGGCTCAGAAAATGTATGGCCCTCCAGATGTTTTTGAAGTTCAACTCCTATCCGTCCCAGCCAGCATGACCAATAGTCAGGGGTGATGGGAGTCCAATCACATCTGTGTCATTAATGTCCAGGTAACTCAATGGATTGAATACTGTTATGTTAGCTGGTGTGACCCTCCAGATATTGTTGGACTCCAACTCCCATCAGCTTCAGCCAGAATGGCCAACAGTCAGGGATGATGGGAGATGGAGTCCAACAACTCTTGAAGGTCCACCAGTTCCTCACCGCTTCCCCTCTTGTAGATTCAAAAGGGACCTCAAGGACCATCTAGTCCAATCACCTGCAATGCAGGAATCTCAACACATGGTCCCCATCCAATATGAAACCACATTGGAACCTGCTTAGCTTTGCAAATGTGCTAGCAGTTTTATTCCTGCCCCAATGGGTCACCCTCCCATCTCACAAAGGGGAATTGGAACAGTGACAGGGCAGCAGAGCTAATTTTTCCTGCTTTTATGTGTTTACTTCAC
Organism: Zootoca vivipara; assembly: GCF_965207765.1. Lineage (NCBI taxonomy): Eukaryota > Metazoa > Chordata > Lepidosauria > Squamata > Lacertidae > Zootoca > Zootoca vivipara. The sequence continues at coordinate 2,651,038 of NC_142584.1, forward strand.
ACACATAAATAATGCTTTCCCACACACATCTTTGTACCCCTCAATTACCTATACCTTTTACCTGCCACCATTCCCTTCCCTGGCGAAACAACTTTCATAAACCAGCCCAATATGGGGTTTAAAAATCAAGCGTGGTTTTAGTTAGTGCAAAGCACATGATGCTAGATAAAAAAGGTGCAAGTTTCCTTAAATAACTATGTTAATTATTCACGCTAAATATGGTATCTTAATTTGATATGGTGCAAGATTACCAGGTTTCTGAATCCTATGCAGAAAACCAGATGTTCCAACCATAAGGGCAGGCTCAAAATGCTATATATATGGATTAGGTAGCCACTAGTATCAAATGTTCAGGCACCCAGGTGCTGGAGATTTATGTCAAGACTATGTAAGGGAACTGGTACCTCAACTGGTCCCCTCACCTAGCATTGCCAAAGTAATGTATTATTCAAACCCTCTTCCCTCACCCTCCTCTCCCCTCCCCAGAGCCAGTTACTATGAGATTAAATGTACCTCATGCAATTCCTCTCAGGAGTATTGCATGCTTAGAAGGAAACACAGCTTCTGTGCAGCCCACAGCAAAGCATTTAAGGGCAAACAATACCAGGTTGCATGGCTGGTTTTCACAGGGAGATAGGACAAAATGCTAAAACACAAACCATGACTGCTGGAGTTCAGCATCTATTTACTAGTACTGTATCCCTCCTTGACAGAGAGGGTGGGTACTACAGAAAGCCACAAAACCAAACATTTTGTAGGATATGCAGGAGGCAAATCACATCCAAGACTCAAATATGAGCCACCATCACATCTGAAACATGGTGTCTACACATCAGCATTCATGGAGAAGCATTTCCACAAACTGCAAGGGTGGGCATGATATAGGCTCTTAAAAGTATGACTGATATAGAAGAAATATTTTTTCTCCCACCTTTTCACAATACTAGAATTTGGGGACACCCACTGAAACTGGATTGCAGTAGGACCAAGAAAAACAAGAGGAATTACTTGGTGTGTGTGTGTGTGTGTGTGTGTGAAGTTATAATTCCCTGCTGCTGAACAGCTCCCACACAGTGTGGAATTTAACTGATGGAATTCATAACCACAAGAAATGGTAACTGCCATGGCCTTAAGATGCCTTGTAAGAGAATGGTAAATTCTTCAAAGATAAGTCTATCAAGGGAGGTTGTTGTTGTTGTTGTTTAGTCGTTTAGTCGTGTCCGACTCTTCGTGACTCCATGGACTAGAGCACGCCAGGCACTCCTGTCTTCCACTGCCTCCCGCAGTTTGGTCAAACTCATGTTGGTAGCTTCGAGAACACTGTCCAACCATCTCGTCCTCTGCCGTCCCCTTCTCCTTGTGCCTTCCATCTTTCCCAACATTGGGGTCTTTTCCAGGGAGTCTTCTCTTCTCATGAGGTGGCCAAAGTATTGGAGCTTCACGATCTGTCCTTGCAATGAGCACTCAGGGCTGATTTCCTTCAGGATGGATAGGTTTGATCTTCTTGCAGTCCATGGGACTCTCAAGAGTCTCCTCCAGCACCATAATAGCCACTAGTATCAAATGTTCAGGCACCCAGGTTCAGGCACCAAGGGAGGTTAGGCATAATAATTAAATAGACTCTCCATTATCAGAAAATGCATATGCTACATAGGCCGACAATTCCATGCCCCATTTTTAAGCGTCCTAGAAGCAAATGGCCGGCCATGGCTGCAAACAGCATGATAGACTAGATCAGTGATGGGAAACTGGTGGTTTTCCCACCAGGTGATGGACTTCAGGGGTGGGAGCTATCCATCAGCACCAGCCAACATGGCCAATAGCCAGTGATGGTGGGAGCTGTAGACCAGCACTATCTGAAGAACATTAGGTTTTTCACTTGATGAATGTAAAACAATGACCCAAGTTCATCTGGTCTAATGTTGCCTACTGCAACCTTCCCTTTCTGGTGCCCTCTAGATGCTTTCGAGTACAAGAACAGCCTTATTCCAGTCAAAGGCCTGGAAATGATGCCTTATGAGGAACGGCTTAGGGAGCTGGGTATGTTTAGCCTGGAGAAGAGAAGGTTAAGGGGTGATATGATAGCCATGTTCAAATATATAAAAGCATGTCATATAGAGGAGGGAGAAAGATTGTTTTCTGCTGCTCCAGAGAAGCGGACACGGAGCAATGGATTCAAACTTCAAGAAAGAAGATTCCACTGTCGAACAGCTCTTACTGTCAGGAAGTTCTTCCTAAACATTAGGAAGAACTTCCTGACAGTAAGAGCTGTTCGACAGTGGAATTTGCTACCAAGGAGTGTGGTGGAGTCTCCTTCTTTGGAGGTCTTTAAGCGGAGGCTTGACAGCCATATGTCAAGAATGCTTTGATGGTGTTTCCTGCTTGGCAGGGGGTTGGACTGGATGGCCCTTGTGGTCTCTTCCAGCTCTATGATTCTATGATTTTTTTTATTAAAAAAACTCACCCCCAAACTTTGGCCCTCCAGATGTTTTGGACTACAATTCCCATCTTCCCCGACCACTGGTCCTGTTAGCTAGGGATCATGGGAGTTGTAGGCCAAAACATCTGGAGGGCCACAGTTTGGGGATGCCTGGATTAGCCTAAAAGAGAGAAGCTGGTCCAAAGTCACCCAGTGAGCTTCCTGGCTGAGTCAAGTCCCTTACCTCTAGTCCAACACTCTAACTCACTACACTTCATTGTTACAAGTAATTGTAATTTTTATGCGCCATTTTTCTCAAGTTTATTTTTGTTATGCTCTTTTAAGATTGGTAATCCAACACAAGATTTTGAATCTTTATTCTGTCCTATTGCAAATAACGGATTAGAAGACAAGACCTGGAACATACCAGCATGGAGATGCCACTGACCCTTGCCAAGTTCAGACCAAATAATGATGATCAGTCAGCCCAGCTAGTTAGTTGTGACAAATACAGTCTGTTGTGACAAATCATTCAATGCCAATTTAGGAGAGGGAAGCATTTTCTTTACTATGGAAAGCTGTTGAAGAAGGAAACAGCAAGTGAAAGCAGCAAGTGAAAGGTTAAGCACCTGCACACCACCTACTCCTTCTCCGCAGCAAACACACACACATACACACACACACACCACTTTGTACTTTGTACCCTGGTGAAAAACCCAGAACTGTGAATCTGATGCTACAGCGCTACCCCAAAACAGCTGGAAGGACATACCAGTTTTCAAAGGGCGCTGTTCACAAATTGCCTTCTTAGCTACGGTATGAAATCCAGAAGCTTCCCCCTCCCCCTGCACAAAACACCCCTTTTGTAAAATGAAAGCTGAGATTAATTTTCCTCAGGCTTTCTCAGAACAACCAAATTTCATGCTGCTTCATATTATCTGTAGCCAAACAAACCACTCTGTACAGCTACAGCAGCAACTATCCAATTGTGTTTAAAACTGGGGTCAAACAGCCTGACCCATAAAACACAATTTTTGCCCATCCTTATGCCCACAGTTGCCCACAACTGTAGCTAAACTATGGTGGATTCAGATCTTGGTAGAAATTCTTACTAAAGACCACAATATAACATAGGTGCTCTTCACTGCTCATCTGGACTGAGCAAAGAGTGATCCAGGAGAGGAAACAAAGAGAAGCACCCACCTATTTATCCAGCCAATACAGGACCTGGCCATCTCACATTCTCAGAAAATTACCGCAAATACTGTAAATGAAATTAAAGCCTACACAAATGGGGGTGGATATAATGTATAGGCTTGGCAGCAACAGTCTGATGCTACCACTGGTTAACTGTAAGAAATGCTGGAAACACTTTTTTCATTATAGGTTTTAGATTTCCTCAGAGATTGATTGGTGTTAAAATAGAATTGTTACCAATGGTAGAAGCACCAAGAGATATACGAATCACAAGAAAACTAATGTTCACTCACAGCACAACTCTATACATGTCTACTCAGAAATATATCCAATTGAGCTCAATGGGATTTACTCTAGATCAGGCATCCCCAAACTTCAGCCCTCCAGATGTTTTGGACTACAATCCCCATCATCCCTAACCACTGGTCCTGTTAGCTAGGAATCATGGGAGTTGTAGGCTGCAGTTTGGGGGTGCCTGCTCCAGATCCTCTTTTAAAGTCATCCAAGTTGATGACTATCACTGTTTCTTTGGAATGACATACTTGTACCTATTTTCTCAGCCCTGGTTCCTAAACATCTGGTGTTTGCTCCTGAAATCCGAAATATTTTCCAGCCATGAACATGCAAACAGATCTCCCCCCCCCCAAAAAAAAATATACATGTGAAAACAGCCTAGCTTGTTCCACTTGCAAAACCAAACCTCACTCCTGGCAACATTGTTGGGTACAAAAGTCTAGAAGTAGACTGTCAGGATTTAAGGTTAGTTTGCCGTTTCTAATTTCAGATACCAAACTGATGTTGGTGTATGAATAAAGGCGGCACAATTCATCTATTACTCTCTTTCAAGCAATTAATGTATTCTTCTGTATCTCCTGAAATCCATTTTCCTGGACTAGGGCTGTCACCATAGCATACAGTTGTTAATACCCTATATTCATTTCAGCAAGGGTCCCATAAAAGAGTTGCTATTTAAAATCAATGAATGCCTCCAGCATAGGATTTTTGACCAAAACCTTCAAGATTACTTCAGGAGGGCTTTGCACTCTGAAGATAAAGGCATCCAATTTCATGTCTTTTGTCAAAGGCAAACACAGCTCTTTCCTGGCAAGCAGAAATAAGAACAAGTTCAAAAGCTTTCAAATATTCAACTTTTCTACTAATACTTTAAACATCTAATCTCAATTTAAAGGAATGTTATTAAGGAGCAGCACGAGTCCTCCTTAGAAATCCATAGTTTAGACATATTTTGTAAAATCCGATTACAGGGGAATTATTGTGACTGGGGTGGACAGACGTTCACAAAATTCATTATTTTTTGGGAGCTGCTGAATGCTTTCCACCTTTTTTAACCTTAAGAATGATTTAGATACCCAGATCCTTTTAAAAAAGATTTAAGCTACCAAATTCTACCACATACCCACCCCATACACCCTTTCACCCAGTCAAAACCACAGCAGCATTAAGTAGTCACTTTGGTCAAAAGAAACATTTGGAGATGGTTCGAGGGCTTGGCACACCCACAGAACACAACCAGAACACTACTGAAGACATGAATAAGTGTCACATGATCTTACCGCATCAAACTCTGCTTGATCATCTTCTGGGAGATCACTTGTTTCATAAACATCAGGTTCGTTCCTGGCCTGGAAAACACAAAGATAATCCAGTAAGGTCAGAGACAAAGATACAGAAGGTCAGAACAGACCCAAAAGTGTTCTACAGCAATGATATGCCCTCAAAGCAGGAATGAATAAATTCTCATAATCCAGATAATTGGAGAACAGAAGTAAACAAGATGCTATCAGGTTAGGATTAGTTAGAATGGGTTGAGTAAACACATCAAGCTGTGACTAACTTTACAACAGCATTACAAATAAATCCACAAAAGTCGCAAACATTGGTACTAGCCTACTGGCCCTTAACTTAAAAGAACATCTATGGCCTAAAACCATAGATTTCAAAACTTCTATCTTAAGGGAATCCTTTCACTGGGGACACATCTTTTGAGGATTGCTGGAGAACATGCTAGGATGAACACTCCGCTCATTTGAGAAGCTGGTCAAGCCTGTCTGAACTTTGAGAAGGTCCTAAAGCACATTAAACACTTTGTTGCTTTGTTCCTTGGTAGGGAAGAATGATAGTGTTGGTAAAGTTCTCGTTATAGGATACTTTACTGTACTACTGCTGAACTTACCACTAAGGAACCTGATTAAAGGTAAAGGTAAAGGGACCCCTGACCATTAGGTCCAGTCGTGACCGACTCTGGGGTTGCGCGCTCATCTCGCCTTATTGGCCGAGGGAGCCGGCGTATAGCTTCCAGGTCATGTGGCCAGCATGACAAAGCCATTTCTGGCAAACCAGAGCAGCACATGGAAACGCCGTTTACCTTCCCGCTGTAGCGGTTCCTATTTATCTACTTGCATTTTGACGTGCTTTCGAACTGCTAGGTTGGCAGGAGCTGGGACCAAGCAACGGGAGCTCACCGCATCACAGGGATTCGAACCGCCGACCTTCTGATCAGCAAGCCCTAGGCTCAGTGGTTTAACCACAGCGCCACCTGGGTCCCACAGCGCCACCTGGGTCAAGGAACCTGATTAGCTCACATTAAACCCCAAGGGTGAGCACATATAAACCTAACCTCTGATGGGTGTCACCGGAATATAACTTTACTGTACAAAGGTAAGCATCATACCAACTGCTCTGACAACTTTTTCCTCTGGGCATGCAGTCCCTGAAATGTTCCCCACAAAAAATGGGGCTCTCAGGTTAAAAAAGGTTCCCCGCAGATATAAATTGGTAGAAAATGGATGGGGCATGTATAGATAGGATATGTTGCTCTTTACATGGGACCTCAATCCTCAACAGCTGAGCTTGCTCTACCACACAAACTCCATAGAATGTTTGGGGAAAGAAACAATTGCTTGGAAATCCCCAGAAGTCAAAACACAAAACTATCATGAATAATGTTCTAAATTCCCAGGGTACAGCATCCCTAACTGAATAAAAACACAACTGTCCAGGCATCAGAAGGAAGCAGTTCAGCAATTAATCACAGGTCCACCATCTACTAACCCTTTATTGAATGTGGCCGATGCTCCTATGTGGATCACACTGCAAGGCAAAATGATGCCCAAACGCTAACAGTCAGGTTACAAGCTTACAGAGATTGGGGCAGGGATGAATGTACCCAAGTTTCCCTCAAAGGATGGTGTGGAGACCACCAACCTTGGAAAGCTACTTGGCTGTGGATAAAATCCACAAGGAAATTCACATCCCAATGGAAGTGGGGAAAGCCAATAGGGGGTGCTTTTGGAGGGGTGATGCCTAACTTGGGCGAGGCATTCCATGGCTCCACCTGCTTTGCCTGTTCATATCCCTGTCTGAAATCCTGGATAGCCACTGCCAGTCAGTGTAGGCACTACTGTACTAGATGGACCAACCACCTGACTCAGCACTGTGTTTGTTTGTTTTTATTTTGTAAACTGCCCTGTGATCCTCGGGTGAAGGGTGTGTGTGTGTGTGTGTGTGTGTTTTTAAGGCAGCTTCCTATGAGATTTGTCACAACCTCTCGCGGCTGAGCAGAAAGGCACTCTGCACATCCTCTGGAACACTACTGTGAACCACCCTGGGATGATCTTCGAATGAAGATACAAATATACATATAAATATTATTATTATTTATTACATCGCGTGTTTTTTGATGTTGTCAGGGTCACTGAATCAAGCCCTAGCCCCATTTAAGCTTCCATTCAGGATCCAGGATCCTCCCGCCCCGGCAGTTTCTTCCCTCATTCCCTGCAGTGTAGACCCCACCCCGTCTCCAACAACCCCACGAAACAAAGCGAGGCGAGGCGGCCCCACCCCACCCGTCCTCTTCTCCGCCCCTCGGAACCTTTCTCGCCCCCCACCCCACCCCGCTCCCTTCCTCGCACACTCACAATGCCGGGCAGGTCCGCATACTTGGGGTCGGCCATAGCCAGGTAGAGGGATGGGCAGAATCCGCCTAGGCCGGGCGATGGTGGGGGTGGGGAAGGAAGAAAACCCAAATATCGCGAGAACAGGCCAAAAAAAAAAAACTAAAGGAAGAATGAGGTAGTCGTTCGACCGCGCAGTGCCTTCTGGGAGTTGTAGTCGCCAAAGGAGTTGCGGAGTAGACGTTTTTAACTTGAGTGTTGCTAGGGGACGGAAAATGTACGCTGCTGTTATTATTCTCGACGTATGCTGACAACTGATCACGCAAAACTAGCGTTTTATTTTTTTAAAAAAATCAAATTGATGTTTTCCTTTCGACCACCGCAGGTATTTAGGGAGCCTCACAAGAAAGCGACCCCTCTGCAGCGACGCGGGGGAGCGTGACCCGTTTGGCTGCCCTCAAGGCGCCCCCCGACTCTGCCCTACAATGGCGTGCGAGGGGCCGTGAGACCCAAAGGTCTGCCACTGCTTCCAGTACTGTATACTAGACCATTACACTTTTCCCGCTCCCCATTCCTCCTTTCAAAAGAAAACATTCCCTGTGATCATTGAGCACGCTCATATCCTCCAACATTTCTCCAATGAAAATAGGGACGTCCGAAGGAAAAGCAAGACATTCTGAGATCAAATCAGAAACCTGTAAATCTGGAGCTGTCCCTAGAAAATAGGGTCTGCACATCCAGCTGTTTTGGGGCCGTTGTTCCCCGATTTCATACTTTTGCCAAACCTGAGGTTCCCTGAGCCTACTTCCGCACTTGTAGAATGATTTTGCTTTTTAGTACGTAAAGCAATGCTTTTTTCCTTTAAAAATGTTTAGGGGTACTCTCATTTTGACGCAAGAAAATCACCATTTTATAGTTCAAATTGGGAAAAATAAATACAGTGAATGGAAAAAGTACAAAGATTCACAAAATGTTTAGGGATATGGGTACCTCTATATCCCCCCCCCCCCGAAAAAAGCACTGCATAAAAGATTCTTAGTCCTCCGCATGTGGACTTAGGCAGGCAGTCATTTACAGGGATGAATGACTTGGGACACCCCGAGCCTTTTAATCAATTATTATTTATATCAATTATTTATCAACTCAGGAATATATCCTTTTTGTGCCTTTTACTGATACCAGCAGACACAATTGCCAACAGTAATATCAGAATGATGAGATTTAGTTAATTCTGTAAATAAGCAGCATTTATGTCAATAGGAATTAAGCATGCCTAAATTTCTCCAGATTTATGGCTGTGATACCCACTGAGGTCATAATATAGCCTGGACCACTAATAAAATTTAATATAGAATTAAGATCCAATCCACATGCATCTGTTTAAAAGTAGGAGTTTCACTTACTTCAGTGGATCTTATCTTCACATAAGATTGCTTAAAACCCTGTGGCAACTAATTTTTACAGAGCCTGAAGAGCCAGCAATATTGGCTCCATTCATTGATTGCTCCAATCTGTAAGTGGAAACACAGCAAATGCCTCTTTAATCTTCTTCTGCAGCTTTGGCACAGGGGCGGCCAAACTGTGGCCCTCAGAGTCAGGCCACATGGGGTCAACAGCTTGCACTCTTCAGGCCTCTAGCAAGCACAATCTGTGCCCCCCAGCCTGTTGGGCACAGAGGTAAAGGAAGGAATGTTAGAAAGAAAGAGAAAAAAAAGAGATTGCCCATTCAATTTGGTTCTGCTTCTACCCGCTACTGTCTTCAGTCACACCCACAATCAACATGCAGCCCCAACAGGTTACCTCTGAGACAACAATAAAAAGGTTGTCCACCACTGATTCAATATTCACCTCAGCCCCTCATTAAAAAACAAAACTGACCTCATGGGAAGTTGAAGTTACAGCCACACCATACATTGGTTTTCCCCAAAGAACCCTGGGAACTGTAGTTTTCTAAGGGCACTGTAGTTCTGTGAGTAGTAAATTGTGGTTCCCAGGATATATTTATTTTTTGCAGAAAGCCATTTGCTTTCAATGTATGGCGTGGCAATAAGGGATGGTATTCTTGTGATAGGTGTGCTGCTACTCAGTATTCCTCAACAGGAATACTGGAGGACAGGCTGGTGAGTGCAATGTGTCATCCATCCTTCATTTTATATGTCTTTCCTCATTTTGTCCTTCAGTTTTGGTATTCAAGAAACACTGTAATGCAAGACTAATCCTGTTATGACATGTATTAGTGTATATAGTTTCCCCTCAGGTCCTTGACAGTTGTTTTAAGAGGGAACTTTAGGAGGGAACTTTGAATTATGTTTGATACATTGTTTGAGCCAGCCTCTATAAAAGCAGGCCAGCTCGGCAATGCAGTTCAGTTCTGTTCTGGCTTCCGAATAAAGAGCTTCTTGAAGAATCGCTGTGTCATCTACCCACTATTTAATAAATCCTTTTAAGGTGGCTTATATATATATATGATACTTGCACCTTTTTCTCTTGATGTATGTGCATTGTTAATTATTCATTATGACTTTTTATTACATCTGTGCATCTAATACTTTCAAGCATTTTCTTTTTGTACCGGTAAATATAAAATACATTAAGTAATATGTTTGGATGTTGAATGTGTAAGTGTATAATGGATAAAACAAACACCGTGAGCTGTACTGCTGGATAAGTGTTTAAAAGTTATGTATTTGTAATTTTAAAAACCATTAACATTTTGTTTTTTAAAAAATATAAGTACGGTAATACGGGGTCTGTGTGGAGTTGAAATTAAATCAAATTACCAGAACTTGCCAGATAAACAAAGCCTGAAGTTACATATTTCATAGCAGAACCCATAAAATACTGACTTCAATCCTGAGCATGCTTTATCTGGAAGTGAGCTTCACTGAACGCAGTGGGACTCACTTCTGAGTAAGCATTGATGGAATCACACTGTAAGCAAGAAAATATTATCTCTCCTGGAACCTGCAAGGCTCCAATTATTTTAACTATACTTTAAAGTCTTAAATTTAAAACAAAATATAAAGAGGAAGAAATATATCAAGAAACATTTTGGACAGCTGACCACAAATTTGATCTTAGTATCAAATAAATGAGCAAAAAACTTTGAGAACAAAAAAACCCCATCATGAATTAGGGGTTGTTTGTTTTTACTTGCCTCCTTGTTTCTGACTCCCATCCCCTTGCTTGTATCATCTCTTTAACTATATTTCTACAATATTGAGGACTCTCCCCCCTCATTATTCTCACAACAGCCCTGCAAGGTTGGTTAGTCTAAGAGATGGTGCCCAAGGTCGCTCAGGGAACGTGATAGCTTAGTGGGGGTCTGAACCTGGTTCTGCCCAATCCTAGTCCATCACCACACTGGTTCTCGATGCACCTTTTCCCCTCTATTAAGTATCGGAGAGAATGACATAACTGCTACTGACATAACTGTGATAAAACATACAGAGCACATCCTTTGAATTGCCTTGTTGGTTCAGATCAAGTACCATTTAATCCAGCCTCCTGCTTCCCAACAGCAGCCCAGACAGGTGCCTCTGGGAAATTGACAAGCAGGGCCTGGGCCTGACCTCCCTTATCCTCACCCGCTCCTTTTTAAAGCTTCATTCAACTCAGCTCATCTGGAAGGAAAGGGATCTACGGTACTTTGCAAGTCTTAGTCAGTGCAGCTGCTGCACTCTTGTCTTGCTTGGGGCTTGATGCAAGAAGCGACTGCACTTCTGGTACAGCTTTCCCTCCACATGTCAGCCTCAGTTTGATATCTGCAGTTTTTGCTGCGTCTGTCCAATTGGCCCCCAGTTTCCTGGAAGAGGAAGCAATGTTGATGATTCAAAGGTTTTACCAGATTTATGTCTCCTGGGTTCAGGCATTATTCAGAGGATTAGAGAAGGCAGATATAGAAGGAGGGGGTATGCATCTCAGATTGTATATGGGGAAGGGGTGATAGAGCACCTGCTTTGAATGCAGAAGCTCCAAATTCCAGTATGTCAAAGTAGGACTGTCTGAACTTCTGGAGTGGCTCTGCCAGCCAATGTAGACAATACTGAGCTAGATGGACCAGTTATACATAAGGCAGTTTCCTTTGTTCCTTGCAGAGGATGACTGCACTCTGTACTGTACATGTATCTGATACCAATGAAGAATTAAACATATACAGTATTAGAACTATGAGCCAGCAGAAGATCAAACTCTAAAAGTCATGTCAAGGGTCCACAGAAACTTCAGGCCAGCACACAGAGTTTGATCCAGTGCCTTTTCCTGCATGAATTGACTATGCTTTGGTTCCCATAGTGTTTCAGATAGGGTGGATTTGAAAAACTCAGCTTTAAATGCAAACCAAATTTCTCCCACAACTAAAGTTGGTCGGGAGCTCTTACACAACAAACCTGCTTGCACAACAAACTTGTGCTGCTGCCGCCACAAATAGAAAGCAGAGTCTGTAAACTGTCCTGTCACCATTTTAGAGGGCCTCTTTAGGAGATCTTGCCTGAGGGCACCCTAAAATTTAAAGCCAGCATTGGTTATAAACAAATAGGACATGGGCACACATTAAATAGGCAACAGTAGTTCCATGGACATTGGGGGCGGGCAGGCGGGCGGGGGGGTAGCTGAACCACAACCCCCAGATTTCCACCTTTCTTGCATTGATAGAACCTGAGATATGAGGTGACATGTACTGTACAGATAGTTATCTTTTCCTCCAAGAAACTAGCCACCTCCATCCTTTTAGTGTTTTACTTTGCCCCTCCCCCAAAATAACCACAGACACCCATGAGTACTTCTGAGAAAGGGAGCCCTTCAGAACCACCATAATTATAGATCTCACTGGTCAAAACCCATCTGAGCAGAGGGCTGAAGAGGCTGGGTGCAAACCCAAACACAAACATATACCAAGTAAGAGCCATTGGACCAAATAGCTCACTACTTTGTACACCAGGAAAGCAGAATCTGTGGCTCTCCAGCTGCTGTTGAGAATCCAGCTCCCATCATCCCCAGCCAGCATGGGGTGATGGGACCTGGAGTCAGTCCAACAGCAATTGGAAGGTCACAGGGCCCTGGTTCCTGGTCTACACTGATTCGTTTCCTAGGTTACAGACAGGAATCTTTCCTGATCCTATGCTGGGGAATCAGGAAGCTTAGATTTTCAACTCCATCAGAATTAGCTGTTTTGTGGGTGCTATATTAAGGACCCAATAGTTAATTTAGAAAGACAGTGGGTGGATTTAGACAAAGAGAAAAAACGCTATTAATAAGTAAGAAATTAAATTGTTATAACAAAAGGGGGGAAACATATGTAAAAATAACATAGAAAATTTGTTTGCTCTCTGGTGCCATCTGATGTTGCAGGTTTATAATGCATTCAGTATTGTTTTTTGACGAATGTCCACTAGTGTTTAATTTTCCTTTTAAAAAGATAATCCAAAGCAGGATTTACTTTACAAAAAGTAAAATGAAACAAATAAACAAAAAATTAAAAGCAGCCAACAATATGTTCTTATGTTCAGCTCACCCCCTTCACATCTTTTCCTTCCTTGTAGGAAAGGCCCTTAATAGTTTGGTTGCCTTTTCCTGCATTTTTTCTGGTTCTGTGATGTCCATTCTGAGATGAGGTGACCATAACTGTACACAACACAGTTCTGCTTTCCCCATCTCAAAAAAGAAGATATTTATTGTTTCTCCAGCTGCAGTCTTGGCCTTCAGGTAGCAAGAACCTGAGAGGCATGAGAATGTGGCCTCTCCCAGGGTATTTGTGGAGGCAGCCTTAGTTTGGGTTGTTTGGGTGCTTTGGAAAAATGAGAAATCAAATGAGCCAGTATAATGCATGTCATCTAGTATTTAGGTGGGTGACATCTTCAATCAGACTGGCATTTATCTTAACCTGGGGTGATTTCAGACCATTGCTATTGTCAGGTGGGATTCAATTCTGCGCCTACAAATTTAGGATGTGCAATTAAAGCTGATTGGGCTCTATTGCACAACAAACTGGCTTCCCCCTCAAATCAGCCTTTTTGTGATTAGGAAAAGTGACGGGGAAATGCACTGGGAAATGTGGGATAATATTTGTTTGACACATTGTCTAACCTCCTTGCAGACAGAATGAATGCACAATAAATAGGCAATGACATCTAATGTCCCCACAAACTTTGTGCAAACAAATCAGGATGAATGCTCAATGAACAGAATGCCTGGAACTGACTCTGGCCTCAGCCTGAGGTCATGTAAGGAGGGGCCCAGAGCTCAATCAATGGAAAAACACCTGCTTTGCAAGTAGAAGGTCTCAAATTCGATCCCTGGCATCTCCAGTTTAGAAAAGGATCATGTAGAAGATGAGGGAAAATATTTATCTGTAACAGGCTTAGGAAAGCTGCTGCCAGCAACGTAGACAACACTGGTCCAAATGAACGAATAGCCTGATCTGTTACTAAGCAGCTCCCTCTAATCCTATGGACTATGGAGTGATAATAAAGAATGCATGCTAAATGTTTTCCCCCCTGCTCGGCAGGGAATAATCATAGCCAGTGCCAACATAGTAGGCATTAGGGCAGTGCAGAATGCTTTTTGAGACATGGGGCCTAAATTAAATGAAAGAGTGCCTAGGAAAAGGGTGCAGATCCTCACTTTTATTATTTACTAATTCATCCCATTTTTACCCTGCTTTGCCTCCCAAAGAAGCCCAGGGAATTTTGGCAGGCGCTGTTTTTCTAAACCCAGCAAGCCAAGCAGCACTTGCCCCTTGCCTCCAGGAGTCCAGCCCTCCTTTGCACCAGGTCAACGTTCAAAAAGAAGAAAGCAACTGGTGTGTGCCAGCTGCAATTCAAAACCCAAAGGAGGGGGCACTGGCTAAGGCAAATGTAGGGAACATCATACCCACCAGCAGAAGGCAGCCCACCAGTCTTCTCCATCGGCCCTGGGGACTCTCCCCAAGTCACACCCCTCCCTGGGTCTGCTCCACAACCTGAGTGTTTTTGCCTGACAGGAATGTGTCTTGCTTGCCTGGATGGAGGCCAGCAGAGATGCAGGCAAAAAAAGCACATTTGTTGCTCCTCCCGCTTTTGCTTCTGGTCCCGCCCACCCTTTGCATGTCGCCCTCAAAAGGTTTCCCAGAAGGAAATGCAGCCCTTGTTTTGAAAAAGGTTCCTCACCCCCGGGCTAGGACCAACATATTTGCTTCCACCTTAAGTCATCAGAAGCCGCTCCACCTTAAAAGCTATAGCATCCTGGCTCCAGCTGCCCATCCCTTTGCTCGCTGCTGATGCTGCCGCTGCCTGCAGCAGGAAGGAGGGAGATAACAGGCACTGCAAGCAGCATCCCAAGGTAACGCAGGCACAGAGGACACACCAGCCCAGCTGAGAGAGCCCCATTGCTCTGCTGCTGTGGGGTGACAATCTAGGGATCTCGCTTTCCGGTTTTGCAATCTGCTGCTAAAGCCTGGTTCCACGCCGCCTTTACCTTTCTCTGCCTCTCGACTCCCCTTGGGAATTGCTTCTCCTCCACCTCTTCGCCACAAAAGCTGCCGGGACGAACAGGGAGCCCAATTGCCCAGCCAACATGACGACAGAAGTCAATGAATGTAGCATCAAAGTGCTCTGTAGGTTCCGGCCCTTGAACCAGTCGGAGATCATACGGGGAGATAAATTCATCCCAGTTTTCCAGGGGGATGACACCGTCATCATTGGGGTAAGCAAATGCTGGGGGGTGGGCGCTTGGGGAGCAGCTGCAGGGATGCTTCTGAGAAGAAGGGGCATCACCCCCTCCATCACTGCCCTGAGCCAGGCCTGTTTAATAAAGTGGGTCCATCATGTCCTTCGAAATCTCCCGGATTACAGCAAAGCCCACCTGTAAAATAACCAATTTGCCTAGAAAATGGGTGCTGGTGATTGTGGCTTTAGAGTTTATTTCAATTGTTTGGCTGCTACTGCTCCATCCTTAGTTCCGCAGCCTTAAAACCACTGGGTGTGGCTAGTTGAGCTGTTGGTTTGGCTACTCTGAAGAAAGGAGGGATCCCTTGGAGCTGGGAGGAAAACAGCAGCAGCAATCATATCTTCCCCCTCCTACACAAACCCTCCATACCCCATGAATTTATCTTCTGTTCCCAAATTTTAAAACTTAAATCCTCTGAATCTGCCCAAATTATGCTGCCTCCTCTGAGGTTATTCTCTTGAAGGGTTGCAAACGGACCAGTTGAGATAATCTCGTTTGATTCCCACCATCATCTGTTGGGGTTTTAACCCCCCCCCAACTACCACAGTGAATTACACCATGTTAAGTTACATCAGTGCAGTAAAAGGATGGGGGTTCAAAGTGATGCAGGTGGCTTGCTGAGGAGCCTGTTGGTTGTTTACTCAGAACTGGCAACGCCCCTGTCCCCATAGTCTCTGTGCTCATCACTTGGTACAATGCTTGGCTTTTGACCTCATGATGCTCGCTTCTTTCAGTTGCTAAAGACAGCCTCCATTTCAGGAGGGCGGGAAGTGGGAGCTGGTTCTCCTGAGAGGGTGGCTAGTGACGTTCATGCCAGCCTCCATAGCTGCCAAGTTCTCCCTTTTTTTAAGGGTAATTCCCTTATGCTGAATAGGCTTCCTCACGAGAAAAGGGAAAACTTGGCAGCTATGTCAGCCTCTCATGATGAGCCATGGCCACTGAGGTTTTTTAAAATATCTACCAGTGGTTCAGTGTCATGTGGGAGGTGTTGCACAGTCTTGGGTATGTGGTCAAAAGGGAGGGTGTTCATTTTGTGGGGTGCCCAACAGACGGCTCCCTATCTCACCCATCATGTTTGAAGAGACTGATCTGCTGGTGTAGTCATGAGCAACTGACCCCGTTAATTCTTGTTCATAAAGTGAAAAGGGTAGGCGTAGGACCTCCCCAAGGTGACCCCAGCTGTTGGAGGATATGCGGGAATTAGAACTCAGCCCATCCCGCTCCAAGTCTGTTGCACAACTCTCTGTGGTTTCTGGGTGCCTCTCAATCCCTCTGCTGCAGAGAAAGTTATTAATCTGTGCTAATGGGACTGCCTGAGTGAGGAGTCTCACTGCACAGGCAAATGGAGCCCTGGGATATCAAGTTTATTTTCCACCTGGGTACCAAGGGTATCTTCTCATGCATGGGCTTGGAACAAGATGGTATTTTGAAAAAGCCTCTTGATTTAGTACAATTGTGCTGCAAAGTCATTCCTGCGGGTGGTTTGAGCAGAGATTTTCCATGGAGCTTCTTAAATATCAGGGGCCTCTTTCCCCCAATTAGCATAGTTTATTTTTCTTTCTCTTGACAATTCCTGGGCTGCAGTTGCTACCTGGCCACTTCAACCCAGCTCAAACCATTTTGAATGGTTCCACCACCCTGTCCACCCACCTGCTTTGTTTAAGGCCAGCCTCAACACCAGTGTGTTTTAAGAGGAATTCAGGCGTGCAAATTAGCCATGGTTGGGTTTTTCTGCTTTTTACCCTGGGAAGCAGCAACCATGTTCTCTTCTGCCTCTGGAACAAAGCACCAGAAAGGCACAAAAGCCGCTGCAGGGAGCAGGGAGCAGGATGCGGTGCTGTCTTGCTTGCCTGCCTGGGCTCAGCTGCTTTGTCATCCCCCCCCCCAGCAGTGACAGGGAAGGAAGGAACTGCCAGCTCCTTCCTAGGAACCACTCCCCTCCATTGTGCTTGACTGTGGTCCATCACTGGACAGCCCGTTTTCATGAGGATCCCTTCCTTCAATGCCCTCGGGATCTGTACTACTACTGCCTAGATTACACAAGTGATCTTGTATAATTTGCAACCTTTGGATGTGGTGGCAGGCGAAGCTGCTCAGTGTTTTGCAAACAATGGCTTCTCACTGGCTCCCGGCTCCATTACCAGCTTCGTACTCTAGGGTTCTTGTGATGGATGGGCTGGAAGGGAAAGTGTGGGGTGGGGGGAACATGCCATTCTCATCTGGTTGATCAGTGTTTCTTTTCCTTTTGTTTTGGCTGGACGATTTTATCCATCTGGTGCCAAACATATCCAGGCTGGAGGTGGCTCTTGCAGGGAACCACATCAGCTGCACAGGGGGAAATTGACTCATTGCTCTTGCATTTATACTTGAGAATGTATTACAGGGCACCTGAAAGCAGTTCACAATTTTGTGGCATTTCCACTGACCCTAATATTTTCTAATAGACCAGTATGTCTCCTCTTGCCATCGTGTATCAGGTTAGGGAAAACTGGGCTACAGCATCTAGACTCGGTTGGGAAGCCTGTGGTGGTTCTTACGGTATGTTGCTGGAATGGGGCCCCCATCATCCTTGCCATGCTGGCTGGGACTGATGGGAGTTGGAGTCCAACAGCATCTAGAAGGCCACTAGTTCCTCACCCCTGACAGAACAGCTACAGGGGAATCATAGTTGGAAGGTAGCGTGAGGGTCATCTAGTCCAACCCCTTGTAATGCAGGAATCTCAACTAAAGCATCCATAACCATGGCCATCCAACTTCAGCTTAAAACCCTCCAATGAAAGAGAGGGCCTGCTGCTTACTTTGGAAGGGCAGCTCTGTTTGGTTTCCTGGCTCATGATGTGGGAAAATAATGCTTTCAAATAGGTGTGTGGTGGGGAAAAGGACTCTGGTCTGCTTTGCTATGGTACTTTTGGTATCTTACTCATTTCTCTACAGCTCTTTTTTATATACAAAACACATCTTGTTTATCTTTGCAACAATCCTGTGAGGCTAGAAAGAAAATGAGGAATAGCCTGCCCAGCCAGAGTCCTTATTTTATTCATCCTCAGAGCAGCCATTTTAGGTAGGTTGCTTAATACCCCTTTTTACAGGCAGGCAACTAAGGGTGAGCTGAGAGCAATTTGCTAGCAAGAGTGTGACTAAGCCAGCCTGCAGGTGGAACTACACATACACACAAGGTTCAGTCTTTGCAAATCCCTGCACAAATGTCCTGAGCATGGATTGGAGCTTAACTCTCCAAGAGACCTTTGTCTGTGTGGTAGGATCACTTGAAGACCCTCCACTGTGAATCAGATGCTAGTCTTCCATGACATTCTTTGTGCACTCATTGGTGTAACTGCCTAAAGCCCACACTTTAGATTGCTTTGTGTTATACACACACACACACACACACACACAGAGAGAGAGAGAGAGAGAGAGAGAGAGAGAGAGAGAGAGAGAGAGAGAGAGAGAGAAACCGACCCTAACCTGGTGTGGAGTTAGCTGGGGAACAAAACCTCTGTAATCAGAATGGCAGGGCCTTCACCAGCCTATGAGACTAGCAGAAAGTAACAATTGAGACACCTACACCAAAATGCCCAAACAACTTGTCTGTGATTCTAAGTGCAGTGGTTTGGAGCCCAATCCCTCTCCCCCAGTTTCTTGGATCATCCCCTTAATTTACAGGCGAATAGTCCCTTCCAACTCTACAGTTCTATGATTGTATGAGATTGGTGTTGTCTGAGGGTAATGTGCACTGCACACATTAAATAGGAACCAAGGCAGCTGCAAACACATGGCGATCTCTGGGGGCATAGGAGACAAGCCATAGCTGTGGTATTATGCTTGTGACTGGCTTGGTTTCTATGTACTAACTATCCACTAAGAGAACGGAGGCAATGGACTAGGACTGTGGTGTTGTGGCAAAGGGGATTTAAATATTTGTCTTACAACTCATTAATGGTTCCTCGTCATCCTGGGAAAAAAGTGACAAGTGGGGTGCTGCAGGGTTCTGTCCTGTGCCTGTTGTTGTTCGATGTCTTTATAAATGACTTGGATGAAGGAATTGAGGGGATGCTCATCACATTGGCGGATGACACTAAGCTGGGAGGGGTAGCTAATGCCACAGAATACAGAATCAGAATCCAAAATGACAACAGATTGGAGAACTGGCCAGAAGCTAACAAAAATTATTTCAATAGGGACAAATGTAGGGTTCTGCACTCAGGCAGGAAGAACCAGATGCACAAATATAAGATGGGGGACACGTGGTTTACTACCAGTACATGTGAAAAGGATCTAGGGGTCTTGGTGGACCACAAGTTTAACATGAGTCAACAGTGTGATCAGAGTGCCAACTTGAATAAAATATTGTGGGGGTCCAGGTAAGCCCCGCCCCGCATGATCATTCACATGACATAGGGAATGCCCATCAACTTTGTGGGGGCCCAGTTCCCCCAAATATTTTATTGTGGGAGCCAAAGCCCCTACAGCCCCTGGGAGTTGGCTCCTATTAGTGTGATGCAGCGGCAAAAAAAGAAGAAAAAAAAAGCTAATGCTATTCTAGGCTGCGACAACAGAAGTATGGTGTCCAGATAAAGGGAAGTAATACCGGTAGAACCTCTCTATTCGGCCTTGGTCAGACCACACCTGGAATACTGTGCCCAATCCTGGGCCCCACAATTCAAGAAGGATGTTGACAATCTGAAACATGCAAGGCAACCAAGATGATCAAGGGTCTGGAAACCAAGCCTTCTGAGGAGCGCTTGAAGGAGCCAAGGATGTTTAGCCTGGAAAAGAGGAGACTGAGAGGAGATATAATAGCATCTTCAGATATCTCAAGGGCTGCCATGTGGAAGGTGGAGCAAGCTTGTTTTCTCCTGCTCTGGAGGGTAGGACTCAAATCAATGGCTTCAAGTTACAAGAAAGCCCTTCCAAGTGTCCCTATTTTCCGGGGACATGCCTGATTTAGAGAAGCTGTCCCAGTTTCTGATTTGATCTAGGAATGTCCCATTTTTCCTTAGGATGTCCCTGTTTTCACCAGAGAAATGTTGGAGGATATGGAGTTATCCGACCCCTGAGCAGTCTGAAGGCGATCCTGTATAGGGAAGCTTTTTAATGTTTAAAGTTTTATTATGTTTTTTATATATGTTGGAAGCAGAATGGCTGGGGAAACCCAGTAAGATGTGTGGGGTAAAAATAGTATAATTATCATTATGGAATGGGATGTCCCTATTTTCATTGGAGAAATGTTGGATGGTACGGAAAGAACATTCCGACTAAACATGTGGAAATACTTTCTCACAGTCTCGCCTGCACGACAGCCTCCACAACAGCAGAGGATCATCAGAGAACAAAAACAAGGATGACAGGTAAATCATCCTTGCAAATTCCCCCCAAGAATGGGGAGACTGGGCCTCACTCAGTTTGTCTTGGTACCTGGCTCTCGCTCCTGCATGGAATGTGGGAAGCCGGGAGCCGGAGTGCAAAAGCACTTCGCCTGGTGAAAACCCTCCTACGCAGCCCTTAAGAAGCAGAGGTTCTCTGTTTAATTGGATCTTTAATTGGTTTAAAATACTGGCACGTCATGGGAAACAGCTGCAACAACATACTGCAGAATATACCAGCTACATGGATCAAAGGTTTGAATTGAGATAAGATTTTCTTTGGTGTGAGAGTTGGTTGGAGAGAGGGAAGCCCACGGTTTGTTTATTCTAAGTTTCTTTTATATATTTAGGATTCAGCAACCCTCTCTGGAATATAAGATTAAAAGATATTTACAAGTGAGGAAGGGACGTTGGCGTAATATTGATATTAACAAGCAAAAATTGAAATTGATCTGAAATGAAGAAAGGAGGGGGAGGGGAAGTTCAAGTATGACTGTGTTGGAAAGACAGAGTAATTCTCCTCATCTCCATTTAAAAACAACAGACAAGGAAAGAGAGACTGAGATTTGTGTGTGCTACTGACAGAATGTATAAATCTCCTTCCAGCAAGAGATTTATGACCCAAGTTTGATTGGGTCATAAATCTCTTGCTGGAAGGAAAAGAATTTGGGGGCTGTGATAAGAACGCTGCAGAGATTCTGGGAGTTGGAAAGGAGTATTAAATCTTCAGCGCATTTGAAAACTGCCCACCTTTTCCTTGGCTGAGGGGGAAATGGCGAAAATCTGACATGTTTTACTAGTGAGACAGAATGGTTTCTAGCAGACTGTTGCCTGTTCCGAGACAGAAGCAAGGGATGGAGAGATAAGACCTTTGAGAAACTTCAAGATTAAGTTCCGCCCCAAGCCATGATGGGAGAAAACAACAGCTGTCCATAAATGGACAGAAGGAATCTCCATGGATATAACAGTTTTCACATGCAGGGCAGAATAAAGAAAATAGTTTGAGTTCCTCACTTGAAGCTTTATAAATTTATATATTGTAACATCAAGAATAGAAATCATTAATTATGTAGCTGTGGACTAAGGGATTATTATTATAAATGAAATGTAATTGACATCAATTAAGAACACAGTGATATAAGATCTGAAATGCACCCAAACCATCATGCGGGGAGCCACTTTAATTAAAATGTATTAATTTGATGTTGATTGGCATTTTGATAATTGTATAATTTGGGAATTAATTGTTATTGTTATAATTTTGCTATTATTGGGGGTATAATGGAAAACTAATTTTAAAAAATTAAACATGGGGAAATACTTTCTGACAGTACAAACTGTTCAACAGTAGAACAGTCTCCCTCGAGAAGTGGTGGACTCTCCTTCCCTAGAGGCTTTTAAGCAGAGGTTGGGTGGCCATCTGTCATGGATGCTTTAGCTGAGATTCCTGCATTGCAGGGGGTTGGACTAGATGACCCTTGGGCCCCTTCCAGCTCTGCGATTCTATGATTCTAACTCATAACCACAGCTGCTGTTTGTCCCTAGGAACTTTATTCCTGGGGCAAATAGCTGTAGGGGCCACAATCTGAATTGGGACACTGGTGGGCCAAATATTTGAATTGCTTCTCCTCTATACTGCAGCCCCAACCTGGATTCCCCCCCCCTTGAAGTCACTATTTAGTAAATAAAAAATAAGGATTATTTGTGTACTTAACATCACTAGCTTTGCCTTTAAAATACAGAAGAGGAGTGATAAAGC
The DNA here is from genome assembly GCF_965207765.1 of Zootoca vivipara. Lineage (NCBI taxonomy): Eukaryota > Metazoa > Chordata > Lepidosauria > Squamata > Lacertidae > Zootoca > Zootoca vivipara. The sequence continues at coordinate 2,673,394 of NC_142584.1, forward strand.
AGCACCCCCTAATCTGGCACCCTTGAGATGCTGCTGGATCACACCTCCCACCACCCCTGAGCACCAGCCATGCTTACTGGGACTGATGGGAGTGGTCATTCAACCACATCTGCAGAACATCAGGCTGAGGAAAAAATTTTGTTTGGGGAGCATCTGCAACTAGCAGCATTGTCAAAAAAATCTATTTCCTTCCCCTGTTAAAAAGGCACAGGAGACCTGGAACTTTTCCAGTCTTATCACGCTACAAATTTGCTAATAGTGGAAAAGGTCAGGCGGAAAGGAAGTGTCTGATTCACCCAAGATTGTCCCATCAGACATCCAGGACCTGGAGACCTCTTAAGAGAGCTGGTTTCAGGAATACATTTTTATAATCCATCTCAAATGCAGTCCCACCTGGTTTAAATTCAAGTCTGGCTTTGCCTCAGATCATACAAATCTTTCGCCTTTTAGAGTCAAGTCATTTCTCTTTGATCTTCTTCTCTGTTACATAATATCATCAGTTTGGATGTGCAGTTCTATGCATTTCCACTCAGAACAAAGTCCTGTTGAGTTGACTGGGACTTTCAGACACGGGCATAAGACTTGCATAAGATACCTGGATTCTCTTATGGGACACTCATACGGATTAATATGAAACTGGAGAGAGAGGGGTAGGTGGCTCTATGGGGTGGCCTTTAGCAGGACTGGATTAGTTACATTAAATGCACTTCAGATCAGAGCACCTGCCCAATTAGGGTGCCTTGCTACAGTTAATTACTGCAGTATGTGAAATGAGTGCCCGCTTTTCACTGCACTGGATTTCTTCAATATTCTGTGCAAACAGAATATTAGGCAGCTCCAAGGCAGAAGAGCAGGGGCCATATCCTACTTAGATGTTTTTTTAAATAGAATATTTGTAGCCTAGCAACCACAAAGAGATTACTCTCTATGCTGCAGATAATTTCACAGTCATGTGGAGGGAAAAAGGTGAGGCTGTATGGCTACACATTTGTAGCCACCATGAATGATAAAATGTGCCGGTTGTTTCTTTGCACTTCCAGCATAGGGCATCACCATCACCATCACTTTTAATTTGTATATCGTCTTTCTATCTTACAATACCCAAGGCGGTTTACAAGCTGAAGAAACAAAGAATGTACACCTTATAACAATCTAACGCAATAAAAAATATAATACTAAAACATAACTTTAAAATAAGCAACCTACATCAAATAAAGTAACATTCAACAATCATTAGAATAGTATAGAATAATAATATCAGCATATAAAAATCAAACAGAAATGCACTCTTAACAATTACAATAAATAATTTCTAAACTACAATCAATAAAACAACTGCAAGCCACGGTGCATAAAATAATACAATACAAATTGAGCAGCAGAGACTGGAGGGTGGAGCAAGGCAGGTGGAAGGAGGCCTTGCCTGATGAAGTCTCTTCCCTCACAGTCCTTCCTCCAGGAACAGCTCCCTTATAAGGACTCCTAGGGCTGGGGGGTGGGGCAAGGCAGGTCATCTTTAGATTTTGACGTTTTGGCTAATTTGCTTGGCGTCAAATACCACTTGTGGATCATATTTAAGTACTGTAGTTCTCTTTTAGCGCATAACTAGCCGTGAATTTTAAGTTTATTTCCCACAATTGTTCCCACAGGTTCAAATCAATGTTATGACCCACATCTTGTGCCCATTTAATTATAGAAAATTTCACAAATTCTCCTTTCGTTTCCCAATCAAGTAATATTCTATACATTTTAGGTAATTTTTAAACTATAGATCTTAATATATCTTCTTCAAATTGTGATGTTTTTCTGCAAATCCCACTTTCTTGGGATTTTGAATTGCTTTGATAATAAATTTTAGCCAGTCCAACACATATTCTTTAATCTCGTCATATATATTTTTTCATTTTTGGTTCTCCCAGAAGATGCCTTGTTGACCATGCACACTAGATTAAGTGGCTGTAAAATGGAACAAGCGCATGGAAGATAGATTTATCAGTGGCTATCAGCCACAATAAAAGGGACCCAGGTGGTGCTGTGGTTAAACCACTGAGCCTAGGGCTTGCTGATCAGAAGGTTGGCGGTTCGAATCCCTGTGACGGGGTGAGCTCCCATTGCTTGGTCCCAGCTCCTGCCAACCTAGCAGTTCGAAAGCACGTCAAAATGCAAGTATATAAATAGGAACCGCTACAGCGGGAAGGTAAACGGCGTTTCCATGTGCTGCTCTGGTTTGGACGAAACGGCTTTGTCATGCTGGCCACATGACCTGGAAGCTATACGCCGGCTCCCTCGGCCAATAATGCAAGATGAGTGCGCAACCCCAGAGTCGGTCACGACTGGACCTAATGATCAGGTGTCCCTTTACCTTTACCTATCAGCCACAATTGCTATTTAGCAATTTGCCTCTGAGGATCAGAGGCTGAAGTCAAACAACAGGGCTGTTGTCTTCATGCCCAGCTGACAAGAGTGTTGGAGGCATTTGCCTGGCCAGCATTCCAGGAAGAGTTCTATGATGTAATCCTCCAGTGTCATCATATTCTGTGACTCATAAAAGGAATAGAACTATAGAGCCTGGCTTATGGTGGCAATGCATTTGACTTTTACAGGCACTGAGGACCAACAGTTATGTGGACAAAGGCACTGTGTCAACCAGAAGCAGCAAGGGATTATTAGAGGATGTGGTGGAGAAAAACCCCAAGCCAGCTTCTAGCCTCAGTCCCAGTTCTTTCTCCACTCCACAGCCACAGGCTGCCTGCCTCTCTGTGCGTGTGCAGAGTACATTTCCCCTCCCCATGGAATAACTGCTGCCTAGGTCCAATACGTACATCTAGGGTGAGAGTAGACTTGATCCCCAGCACTTTTCATTTTCAGTTAAGTGGTTGTGTGCGCGGAACGAGGTTCACTCGCCCAACAGAACTTTCCTCCCTCCTTTATACCCATGAATCTGCTCTGTAGGATTGGGGGGTATGTGGGGGGGACGGACGGACAAAAGGGGGAAATTCTAGTTTCGTTTGTGGATTTTGTTCCCCACATACATAACCCACTTAGTGCTATGTATAATTCCACCCATAGAAATAAAGGGTGGTATAAGATTTGCTCAGAGTAAACCCACTGAAATTGATGAACATGACAAAGTTAGGCCTATTAATTTCAGTAGCTCTGCTCTGAGTAAAACTTGGTTGAATCCCACTCTAAATGTTGCCAGTGTGCCCATGACTGGCCTCCCACTGATCATCACTGGGCAATTCTTTCAAAATCCCTCCTCTGTGTTTGTGTATATTCTCATTCTCTCCCAGTTCCTCCTCTGGTCGCTTCCTAGCCTCTCTGTAATGCCACACCCGTGTTGCCCCCAAAGCCACTTTCCTGCGCCCAGCATCCCAACACAGCTGAGCTCTGATTAGGCCACTCAGCGCCAGGCGCCTGGGCTCTCGCTAAGAAGATTAGAGGATTTCTGCCGCTTCCTCCATCCCTGGGAGGAGCAGGCTAAGAGGAAATTGATTCTAAGCTTAGCAGATCCCGCTTTGGGCGCCACAAAGGAGAGTGGTGGCAATGGCAGCTGTAAATGGAGAAGGGACCAGGAACTAAACATATTCCACCACTTCAAGTTAAGGCAGAAAAAGGACACAGAATAAGCAGTCTTGTATTTGTGTCCAAAAGGAATATTATTCTCATTTTTTTTGTCTTTTGGGCCTGGTGTGTGTGTTAGTTACAAGGTATTTGAAGGATTTGAGACGCAAAAAAAATGTGCATAAGTGTATAGAGTGCTTCTGGTCAAATTGCGGCATGCCCAGCTGTTCTGTGAGCTGGGGGTGGAGACCCTGTGGCCTTCCAGAGGTTGTTGGACTCCAGCTCTCATCAGCCCCAGCCAGCATAATAGCCAGGGATGATGGGAGTTAGAGTCCAACAAAAAGTGATAGGCCACAGATTCCCTGGCATTGCTGTGAGCAAAGTGAAAAAGGGTGGAATTCAATGTCACACTTTCACCATTGTTCCATCAGCGCAAGCATTTTGTTTGCCAGGCAGAACAAACTCCCCTCTCCTACTGGAGCACTGTTCGGGGTGTTATCCTGCCTCCCACAGCCAATGGGGGGCGGGGAGAGAGGAAGGAACTCCTATTGTACTGGCTCTTGATAGTACAACTATTTAGTTTAATTCATACCGATTAAAAAAATTTTTTTTAAAGAAATGGATGAGGGGCAGAACATCCATGTCTCAGTACAAAATAATGTGGGCCCACCCTTTCTCATTCTAGATTTTTTAAGCAGTATTTCTATTATAAAATATGAACAACTTTATAAGTAATAATCAAATTAGATGATATTCAATATTGCTGAGTCTTATTACATCCATATGCCTCAAAATATCTTCTCAAAATCCAATTATGTATTCCAAATTCATTATTGTTAGCCATCGGACTAAACTGACGACATTTGTTGCATTCCTTGGGAGATTCTGTTTTCAGTTGCCGTTTTATGGTTCCAGAAGGCTCATAATGGTTAGTGCCAATGCAAGTAGCCTATGGGCTGGGCAGAATGATAGTACATGGTTCAGAATGGATGCCAGACCTTTTGGAGGGGGGCACATGTCAGTGGTGGGTGGGGCCAGAGGCAAAAGTGGGTGGAGAATCTAACACAAATTTTACCTGTGTACTGCAGGCCAGTTTCTCCACACATTCAATACCCTGCCCCAACCCAGAGGTTTTTTCAAAGCTGAAAGACACACTCGAGCCAGACCAAAAATACAATTAAGGAGAGGTGTACAAGGAGTGGTGGTGCATGGTGTGGCCTGGGGAGAATCCCAAGGCCTAACAGAGAATTCTGGAGGTGCCGAGCCCCTGCCCTTGCTGCATGCCCCTCCCTTAACCTTCTTGCTGCTGCTGTCTCCCTCTCTTTGCGGTTCTGCTCATCTTATTGCTGTAATATTTTATTTATTTATTTGATTTATATACTACCCTTTATCCAAAGATCCCAGGGTGGTGTACATTCAGAACATAAATTATGCAGAATAATAATAATAATAATAATAATAATAATAATAATAATAATAATAATAATAAATACACATAATGCAGCACAATAATAACATAACCATAATAACACACACACCAAAATTAACAAGCCATAGATTATTTAATGACCAAGGGCCTGGGTAAAAGAGGAATGTTTTTACCTGGTGCCTAAAGACATGTAATAATGGCACCAGGAGAGCCTCTCTGGCGAGAGCATTCCACAGTCAGGGAGTCACAGTAGAGCCAATGGCATTGCTTTGATAAGGCCCCGAGTAAGCGTCTGGTTATACTGCCCGGCTAGCTCAGTCGGTAGAGCATGGGACTCTTAATCCCAGGGTCATGGGTTCGGGCACGTTGGGCGCGGTTGTGGGACCCAGGTAGCGCTGTGGGTTAAACCACTGAGCCTAGGGCTTGCTGATCAGAAGGTCGGCGGTTCGAATCCCTGTGACGGGGTGAGCTCCTGTTGCTTGGTCCCAGCTCCTGCCAACCTAGCAGTTCGAAAGTACGTCAAAGTGCAAGTAGATAAATAGGAACTGCTACAGTGGGAAGGTAAACGGCGTTTCCATGTGCTGCTCTGGTTTGCCAGAAGCGGCTTTGTCATGCTGGCCACATGACCTGGAAGCTATACGCCGGCTCCCTCGGCCATTAATGCAAGATGAGCGCCACAACCCCAGAGTCGGTCACGACTGGACCTAATGGTCAGGGGTCCCTCCTTTACCTTTACCTTTACCTTTAAGCATCTGGTTGGGTGGCAGCTGTGGCCCAAGGCTACTCCACCTCCAGTTGCTTAGATCTAGTCATGCAAGGGAGCCAGTCTTTCAGAAGCTCAAAGCCCTAGGAAGATCTACCTCTATTACTCTATTACTAGTTACTGCCTGCTGGGTGGCTGGGCCCAGTTGCTGCCCTACTGAACAGCAGCTGCAACAGAAGCAGATAAGAGCCAGCTGGCTCCTGGCTCTTTCCCCTCCTCTGGCTGGACACAGGCAACAGCATCACAATAAGGAGGCAGGCAGTGTGTCTGCTCTGACAAAGCTGCTCTCATCACAATGGCCTGGCTGTCCTGCTCCCTTTTACAGCTGTTGGTCATCCCATCCAGCAGTGCCAGTTTAGATGCTGAGAAGACAAGAGAGCTTGAATATACTTGCTTCCTGCAAGACAGTGAGAATTAGTCAAGCACTGAATTATCTCATCACGATCAAACATCCGTGGGGGAATCGCATTGCTGTAAGTGATCTAAGTGCTTATTCCCATTTTAGTGATTACAAACCAGATGATTCTTTTGTGACCTTTTCCCTATGGGGTCTACCCCAGCCTGGAAATATAAGTAAGCGCCAGAACCCAAAACTCTTGTGCTGACAATTTTCCAATGAAAGACGGCAAAGAGGCTATGGAAGAGTTCAGCACATTGTAATGGGAATCTCAGTGGTCTGAGGCTGGCGCCTCCGTAGCATGATGAGCTTTCTGGACACTGTGTGTCTCCAAGCCACAAAAAGTTGGTGGGGAAGGTTATGCAACATCAGCCCTTGCCACTGGCTGGCTGGCTGGCTGGTAGGATCTCTCCTCCTCTGGAGGGGAGACTTTGCGGGCGGGACACGCTCCTCGGGCAAGCAGGGGGGCGTGTATCGGCCCCCTGCTGCAGCCAATCCCTGCTGCTGTGCCAAACCTCTGGCTGGCCAATAGGGCCGGCCTGGGGGCAGGGTTTGCAGACATTTAAATCAGCGTGGCAGCAGTGGAATCCTCCTTCTCCTCCTCCCTTCGTTCCGCAGCTTCACCTTCAGTTCAAATCTGGATTTGTGGGCACAGCATCGTGTACTGGGCGCGAGTGCGGGCTTGCGATCGTGGCCTTGGCAACAACCTGGGTTTGCCAGCGGATGTGCGTGTTTCCTGGATTTCAAGGCGTGGTATGCGTTGGGAAGAGCTGATGCCTGCTGTGATGGCTCGAGCTGCTGCTTGTGGTCCCCCTAATATCATCATTATCCAGCTGGGGGGAAATGATCTCGCCTACAGGAAGAGTGTGGACTTATTGCTAAATATAAAGGAGGACTTTGATGGACTTGCTGCCTTATTCCCTGAGACAACTTTGTTTTGGTCCACACTGCTCAAGAGGAGAGAGTTGACATCTATGATTCTGATGCCTGCCAAAATGTACCTGTGCTTCCTGAAAAGGGTCGCATGAGGCTCATAGGAAACTGTGCACCCAGCTTTGCTCTGTTTCAGAGCTGGTAGGTGCAGGGCACACTTTATTGGCACACTGTCCTTTTGTAATTGATGTAGGAGAGGCTTGCAGAAGAGGCACTGTTGCTTACCAAGAGGGGCTGGCGCAGTGCAGTGGAACCAATCCAGTGCTCCTGTCAGTGCACTGGCACCAGGAAGGCCTCCAAGCCACCTTGCCCTTCTTCCCCCCAGTAAGCACCAGCAGCCTACCTACCAGGAAGCTACCTTAGCAGCTCTGCCCCACCTGGCAAGCCATTTTGGAAAACAGAGCATTTTTGTTCTTAACTCATGGGTTTTGTTTTAAATCAAGGGTTGGAATATTGTTGGACTCTAGTTCACATCATCCCCAACCAGTGTGGGCAATGGTCAAGAATGATGCAATTTTTAGTCAATGTTTGGAGGGCCACAGAGTCTCCTATTCTAAAACATGCCTATTTACTAGGAATAGTCTATAGCACTGTTCTTGTGAATCAGCATTGTCTTAGCTATCTGCATTGCTGGTTTCAGATGCTAGTTTTGTTGTTGTTGTTGTTTAGTCGTTTAGTCATGTCCGACTCTTCGTGACCCCATGGACCAGAGCACGCCAGGCACACCTGTCTTCCACTGCCTCCCGCAGTTTGGTCAGATTCATGTTGGTGGCTTCGGGAACACTGTCCAACCATCTCGTCCTCTGTTGTCCCCTTTTCCTTGTGCCCTCCATCTTTCCAAACATCAGGCTCTTTTCCAGGGAGTCTTCTCTTCTCATGAGGTGGCCAAAGTATTGGAGCCTCAGCTTCAGGATCTGTCCTTCCAGTGAGCACTCAGGGCTGATTTCCTTCAGAATGGATAGGTTTGATCTTCTTGCAGTCTATGGGACTCTCAAGAGCACCATAATTCAAAAGCATCAATTCTTCAGCGATCAGCCTTCTTTATGGTCCAGCTCTCACTTCTATACATCACTACTGGGAAAACCATAGCTTTAACTATATGGACCTTTGTCTCTGCTTTGTAAGATGCTGTCTAGGTTTGTCATTGCTTTTCTCCCAAGAAGCAGGTGTCTTTTAATTTATTGGCTGCTGTCACCATCTGCAGTGATTATGGAACCCAAGAAAGTAAAATCTCTCACTGCCTCCATTTCTTCCCCTTCTATTTGCCAGGAGGTGATGGGACCAGTGGCCAAGATCTTAGTTTTTTTGATGTTGAGCTTCAGACCATATTTTGTGCTCTCCTCTTTCACCCTCATTCAAAGGTTCTTTCATTCCTCCTCACTGCCATCAAGGTTGTGTCATCTGTATATCTGAGGTTGTTGATATTTCTTCCAGTAATCTTAATTCTTAAAAGTCAGCACCAACACTTTGAATTGCGCTCAGAAATGTACTGGGAGCCAATGTAGGTCTTTCAGGACTGGTGTTATATGATCTTGGCGGCCGCTCCCAGTCACCAGTCTAGCTGCCACATTCTGGATTAGTTGTAGTTTCTGAGTCACCTTCAAAGGTAGCCATATGTGGATTGCATTGCAATACAATCATACCTCGGGTTACGTATGCTTCGGGTTGTGTACTTTTCGGGTTATGTACTGCGCAAATCCGGAAGCATTTACTTCTGTGTTTGCTGTGCACGCATGCTGTGAGGGACAGGGGATATCGCGAAGTCCCTCCCCTCCTGAGTTCAAGCCCGTCCCCGAGCAAAGGGGAAAGCAGGGAGAGTTCCGATTCCAGTGGGGAAGCAGGAAGTCGTGTCCGAGGCTCAGGCAAGGTAGAGGAGCCAGGGTCCCAGGTGGGACAGGAAGGGGCAAGTAAGGGGGGAAGACCCATCCCCCCAACTCCAGAATTACGCAGGAAGAGGAGGGGCAAGAGGATGGGTCTGCCAAAGCTTTTGTGTTGGAGAAAGACGCGCCAAAAGCCATTAGGAGGTTCTGAAACCGACTGACAACATCGCTCCGTGTAAATAGCAATGACTTGAGCACTGTAAATACGCAGCACCAATAAAAGAATAAAATGCAGAGCTGCGTAGCGTCGTTACTCTGAAGTAGTCCACTCCGGCCACTGTGACAGCAACCTCCTAATCATTTTTGGGCTACTTTGGAGTTGCCGGGATGAGCGTGTCAGAGGCGGAGAAGTGGCGGCAGATCGCTGAGCAAGCCCAGCTAGAACTGCAACAGCTGTCGCTGCAGGCGCAGGGAGAATTGAAGGCAGCTAAAGAGGAGACTAAGAAGGTCCAGGACGACCGGCTACAACTTGCGGAACAGGTGAGAGAGCTCCAGGAAAAAGAGCAGCATTTAAGGGCGGTGGCGGTAGACCTCCAAAACAAGCTGGATGCAGAGAAAAACAAGGCGGGAGGGGCACCCCAAGTCCAAGTGCTGCCAGGAAGGAGAGCCGGGACCCTAGTAAGCAAGTTCAATGGAGACCCGAAGGAGTTTCAGGGCTTTGAGACTGAGATTGTGTATGCTCTTGAGCTGCACCACGATGAGTTCCCTGATGATGAGCACAGAGTAGCGTTTATTGTGGAGCACCTTACAGGGGCGGCCAGGGAGTGGCTAAGACCGTTAATTGCAACAAGGAATCCTTGCATGAAGAATGTCAAACTATTTCTAGAAGGTTTGAAAACGATGTATTCGTCCGATAGTCATATGGACCAGACTAAGGAGGAACTTCATAATTTACGCCAAGGAAATATGACAGTTCGCGCGTATTGGGCGAAATTCACCATGCTGGTGCACAGATTGGGGTGGGATCTGGAGTCTGCCCCAATGCAAGCGGCGTTTTACTTGGGGTTGCATGAGGAGGTGAAGGATGAGCTCTCGAGAGGTCCAAAGCCCAGTAATATGGATCAACTGAGCAAAGCGGCTCTGGCGGTGGGGGTGAGGCAGGAATCCAGATGGAGCGACAAGCAAGCAACGCGCGCAAAGCGGGCTTGGTTCCCACGGTCGCAGGAGAAGCCACTCCCTCAACAACCCTTTCAAGCCACGCCTGGGGCCAGTCAGGACCAGGAACCCATGCAGATTGATAGCGCGCGCGCGCGGGCTTTTCAAACCCCAGCGGCGCCAAGACGCAAGGAGGGAAGGGGTGGGAATTGCTTTCTCTGCAACTCCCCCCAGCATCTCGTCAGAGACTGCCCACATCGCAGGGAGTGGCAAGGAAAGGCGGGAACGGTTGTGCCCTCCCCCACTGACGCAGCACCACAGCAGGGAAACGGGAAAGCCTGGCTGCAGGAGACAAGGGGCGGCAGCCAGGCACAGTCAGCAGACAACAGCCCCAGCCCACCCACCCGCACAGAGAGGAGCAGAGCCAGCCCACCCCTCCCAGAGCAGGAGTGGTTCTAGAAGTGACGCTCACGCTCCCAAATGGCTATCCATTGACGGTCCTCGCCCTAATTGACAGTGGTGCCTCAGCCAACTTCTTCTCGAGAAACTTTGCAGAAGAGCACCAGATCCAGCTTCTGCAGCTGGATTTTCCTCTGCACGTGGCAACCATTGACGGCAGAGAGCTGCTGGGAGGGGCCATCACTCATCAAACCCCCCCCATGAGAATGACGGTTGGAAGGCACTCAGAGACACTGGCATTCAACGTCACCACCATCTCAGACCCCCCAATCGTTTTGGGCATGAGCTGGCTGGCGCGCCACGACCCCTCCATAAGTTGGCATCAGAGATGCATCACTTTTGGATCGGACTTTTGCCTGGAACATTGCATGCAGCACCAACCAGGGGAGGGGCCTCCGATAGCCACGGTGGCCACCATGCACGTCAAAGGGGGTGAGGCGATACCCAAACCATACTGGGACCTGCAGGAGGTCTTCAGTGAAGCGGAGTCCGACCACCTGCCCCCACACAGGCCTTTTGACTGCCAGATCAACCTGGTGCCTGGGGCAACTATACCCCCAGCCAAGCTGTACGCCATGTCAGACCAGGAACTGGAGGATCTGCGCGCTTTTATCGACAAGAACCTCAAGCGGGGGTTCATCAGAGAAAGCAAGGCAGCAGGGGGCAGCCCGGTCTTCTGGGTGGACAAGAAAGACACGCAACAGCGCCGTCTTGTGGTGGATTTTAGACGGCTGAATTCGGTGACAGAGCCAGTGGCTTTCCCCATGCCCAGAGTGGATGATCTCCTGACAGCGGCACGCAGAGGCAAGATTTTCACCAAGCTAGACCTGAGGGGGGCGTACAACTTGATCAGGATCCGGGAAGGCGATGAGTGGAAAACCACGATGTTCACGCCTCTGGGCTCTTTTGAATATCTGGTGATGCCCTTCGGGTTGCAAGGGGGCTCAGCATGCTTCCAGGCCTTCATGCACCACGTCCTGGGGTCCCTACTCTTCAGGAAATGCTTGGTCTTTCTGGATGACATCCTTATTTACTCCAACGACCCAGTGCAGCACGTGAAGGACGTCAGGGAGGTGTTACAGCGCCTGAAGGAGAACCACCTGTATGTGAAGCTGGAGAAGTGCAAGTTTCACACCAAGGAGGTGGACTTCCTGGGCTACAAGCTGTCAGACAAGGGGCTGGCAATGGACAAGGACAAGGTGCAGACCATCCTGGACTGGCACAGCCCCAGGACGCGCAAAGATGCCCAACGCCTACTAGGCTTTGCCAACTTCTACAGGAAGTTCATCAAGAACTTCTCTCGAGTTACGGCTCCCATCACTGACTGCCTGAGAGGCAAGCAGAAGTTCAGGTGGACACCAGAGGCGCAAGCAGCGTTCGAAAGCCTCAAGAGGGTGTTCGCCTCAGACCAGAACCTGTTCCACGTGGTTCAGGACGCGCCCCTACGCATTGAAACAGATGCTTCTGATAAGGCTGTGGGCGCCATTTTGTTGCAACTGGACGCCAACAGAGAGTGGAGACCCTGTGCCTTCTTCTCCAGGAAGTTGACCCAGCCCGAGCGAAACTACACAGTTTTTGATCGGGAACTTCTTGCGATCCACGCGGCGTTCCAGCACTGGAGACACTTCCTGGTGGGCGCCAAGCACCCCATCCAGGTGTGCACAGACCACAAGAACCTGGAGTTCTGGAGAACTGCCAGGGTGCTCAACCAGCGGCAGATACGGTGGGCGGAGTTCTTCTCGAACTTCAACTTCTCCATACACTACATCCCAGGAGAGCAGAATGTCAGGGCGGATGCCCTCTCCCGCAAGCCAGAGTACATGGAGGAGGAGGCGCCACCAGCCCCAAGGCACATTTTCCCCCCGTCGGCATGGTCCTGCGGAGCAGCAGTGGTGAGCGAGGCAGAACTCACAGCACTGACGGCAGCGGATGAATTTGCCAACCGCATCTTCAGAGAACTGAGAGGGGGGAGGGAGCAGGCAAAAGACTTTGCAGAACGCAGAGGGCTGCTTTTCTACAAGGGTGCGCTGTACCTACCCACCACCCAGCTTCGACGTACGGTCCTCAAGCAGATGCACGACAACCCTACAGCGGGGCATTTTGGAAGGGACAAGACCACTCACCTAGTCATGAGACACTTCTGGTGGCCAGGGGTGAGGGAAGATGTTCGAGACTATGTAAGGGGCTGTACCACCTGCCAGCGGGCGAAGGTGGTCAGAGCAGCGCCACCAGGGTTGCTGGAGCCCTTAGCCACACCACACAGGCCGTGGGAAGTGGTGTCCATGGACTTCATCACAGATCTGCCTTCGTCCAGGGGTAAGACTGCAGTGTTGGTGGTGGTGGACCTCATGTCCAAAATGTGTCACTTTATACCGTGTGCCAGGGCAGTCTCGGCAGAAGAGACAGCCAAACTGTTTGTTGATCACATTTTCAGACTGCATGGATTGCCTTTAAGGGTTATTTCGGATCGTGGCCGCCAATTTGTTTCCAGGTTCTGGCGGCGGCTCATGAACCTCCTGCAGGTGGAGGTCAGCTTGTCGACGGCTAGACACCCGCAGACCAACGGACAAGCGGAGAGGGTCAACGCCATTCTGCAGCAGTACCTGAGATGCTACGTCAGCCAGCGGCAAACGGACTGGGTGGATCGCTTGCCACTAGCAGAATTTGCCTACAACAATGCAGTGCACGTCTCCACAGGGGTGTCGCCCTTTAAGGCCAATTACGGGCGCGACCTCAGATCTTTCCCAGAGAGGGAGAGGGAGGAGGAGGAGGAGGGCCCACAGGCTGAGGATTGGGCAGAGGAACTGGAGACGGTGCACCAGCAGCTCAGAGAACACTTGGAGAGGGCCAAGGAAGCGTACAAAAAGGGGGCAGATCGCCACAGGCGACAAGGGGAGGTCATCAGGGTGGGGGACAAGGTGTGGTTGTCCTCGGAGGGCCTTCCCACCAGAGGGAGGTGCAAAAAGCTGGCACCCAAATGGCTGGGCCCCTTCACGGTCACGCAACAGGTCAACCCGGTGGCATACAGGCTGGCACTGCCAGAGGACATGAGGGTGCATCCAGTGTTTCATAGATCGCTGCTGTCGCCGTACAGGGAAAGCAGCAGGCTCAGAGACAGCGAACAAACCCCCGAGGGAGGGGGGGAGAGGGAAAGCAGGGAGCAACTCAATGAGGCCACGGCCATCCTGGATTCAAGGTGGGGGGTGGGGGGCCTGGAGTACCTCATGGCATGGGAGGATGCTCCACCGTCCCAGAATGAATGGGTTCCCGCCACGCAGATACAGGAGGAATTCTTGGTGGAAGAATTTCACGCCCTCTTTCCCCACAGACCCAAGCCCTGGCACATGGAAAGGGAGGGGGAGGAGGAGGAGGCACGGGAGAACAGCTCACCATGGCGCTGGGAAGCGGAGTTTGAGGAACCAGAGGATGAGGTATGGGTGTCGCCAAGATCCACCCAGTCAGAGGAAGGAGCAGATTGGCAAAACATTTTTACCCCCACCAGCTCTGACGCCACGGACTTTTTGGGATTCCCGTCCTCCCAGGCGGAAGGGGGGGGCTCGCAGGACTGGGGGGAGGTGTTCACACCAACGGGCTCGGAGAGCACCGAGTTTTTAGGCTTCCAGTCGTCACCGACACATGGGGGGGGCCTGGGGAGGGGTGAAGGAGAGCTTGGGAGGGGGGTGGATGTGAGGGACAGGGGATATCGCGAAGTCCCTCCCCTCCTGAGTTCAAGCCCGTCCCCGAGCAAAGGGGAAAGCAGGGAGAGTTCCGATTCCAGTGGGGAAGCAGGAAGTCGTGTCCGAGGCTCAGGCAAGGTAGAGGAGCCAGGGTCCCAGGTGGGACAGGAAGGGGCAAGTAAGGGGGGAAGACCCATCCCCCCAACTCCAGAATTACGCAGGAAGAGGAGGGGCAAGAGGATGGGTCTGCCAAAGCTTTTGTGTTGGAGAAAGACGCGCCAAAAGCCATTAGGAGGTTCTGAAACCGACTGACAACATCGCTCCGTGTAAATAGCAATGACTTGAGCACTGTAAATACGCAGCACCAATAAAAGAATAAAATGCAGAGCTGCGTAGCGTCGTTACTCTGAAGTAGTCCACTCCGGCCACTGTGACACATGCACAGAAGCATTCTGCGCAGTTTGCGCACGTGCAGAAGTGCATTTTCACAATTTTTCGGATTACGTACTTTTCGGGTTATGTACCGCACCCCGGAACGAATTAGGTATGTAACCCGAGGTACCACTGTAATCCAAGTGGGAGATAACTAGAGCATGCACCACTCTGGCGAGACAGTCCGCGGGCAGGTAGGGTCTCAGCCTGCGTACCAGATGGAGCTGGTAGACAGCTGCCCTGGACACAGAATTGGCCTGCGCCTCCATGGACAGCTGTGAGTCCAAAATGACTCCCAGGCTGCACACCTGGTCCTTCAGGGGCACAGTTACCCCATTCAGGACCAGGGGGTTCAAATGCATGAAGTGGTGTTCTGAGTTGAAGACACACACACACACACACACACACACACACACACACACACACAAAGCAACTCTTAACTTACTCAGGGTTACGTTCCAGAGATCATGCCAAAAGGCAAAATTGTGTATAGTCGAAACAGAATGCATCAGATTGTTAAGCAATTACTGCACAGAAATACTTCAGGTACATGTTATCCTGCCACAAGTCATAAGAACAGAAGGAGAGTCTTGCTGGATGAGGCCAGTGTTGTTCTCACAGTGGTGAACCAGATGCCTGTAGGGAAGCTTGCAAACTGAGCATGAGTGCAACAGCAGGTTGAAGTGGACCGAGTGCCCCAAGCGCTAGTAAGATGCTAGAGCTATGGCTGTGTTCTAATCTACACAGGGTGGAGATTAGAACTGGGAAGTAGAACTGGAGATTGGTACTGGGAAGTATTACATTGCATGTACCTGATTTTAAGAGTCATCTTTTGACAGTTCTTGGGAGAAGCATATCAGAGCTACAGTACAGCAAATGGAGGGACAGAGGCCACTACAAAGAGGCTTGGCGTTAAGAACAGTCACCAAATCTATGTTTAAAGGCATCTAGCAGTTGGACAGCTCCCTGTTCTCAGAGCAGTCTGTGTGCAAGGGCAGAAACTCAGCCAGTCCTTCCCATCTTGTGGCCTGGCCTGGCTTATTTTACACACAAAAAACTTGCCAGTTGTCAGAACCATAGTGTCTAGACCAGCCTTCTCAATGTTGGATTCCAAACATATGTTGTTGGACTACAAATCCCATCATCCCTAGCTAGCAGGACCCAGTGGTCAGGGATGATGGGAGTTGTCATCCAACAGCATATGGGGGCCCAAGGTTGAGAAAGGCTGGTCTAGACTGAATAACACATACCCTTTGGTAAAGTAACCCTCCGGTGCCTTTGTATGATTTCACTGGATTTCCACCTCCTTCTGGCTGGGAGGGGGGATGGGCCTTGCTTGCACAAAAAAAGAGTGTGTGGGCAGCACGTAATGCTGTTTGCTTTGTGGCAAGACCTACCAGAGTAGCACAGCAGCAAGACAAAAAGGCAGTTCTGTACTGAGGGAATGGGGGCTTTTTAAATCCACTTTTCTTATCCAAACTCTGTAAATAATTAGATCTCCTAGAGGCGAGCTGTGGTGTAATACTTTGGAAATTCCAAGGTAAGTCTATCTAGGAGGAGTGGAAGAAATATGTATATAGTATGTATGTATGTATGTATGTAATTATAGATCCCCTATACCTTCCATTGCATATGGGTGTCTAAATAAACAATGTAATCATAAACAGTAAATGGGGGGAAAAACATAAAGCATCTGAACAGCAGAATAATAAGCAAGAACCAAAATCAATCACAATTTAAATGTTCATAAAGCCCTCCCACATCAAAACAGGTTCATAGTAAGGTGCTTAAAGATGTAACCTGCCAGCTTTCATGGGGTAGAGAGTACCATAGCCTAGGTGCCCCTGATGACAAGGCCTTGTCATGACATTTGGAAAACAAAAGTAGGGTTGGGAGGGCGATTGTAGTAGGGGATCCTTCCATATTCAGGCCTGTGCAGATTTACTTGGGATTAAGGCACTCTGGAGTTGGGTTTGCAAGTAAGAATGCAGAAGATTTGATTGCTGTTGAGCTGGTTGAGTATGGAAACAGAATAGGTGGGCGGTGAGGTGTGTGCTGCGTGAGTTAGATGGAATGGGCATTTCCTCTAAGCCTCTGGCTGTTCCTAGGTAGCCCTTGACGTCTCTTTTCTCCCCCCTTCTAGGGCAAGCCTTATGCCTTCGATCGTGTCTTCCCACCCAACACTACCCAGGATCAGGTGTACCATGCCTGTGCCATGCAGATTGTCAAAGGTTAGTCTGGGTACAGTATCGGTAAAATGGTGGGCATTTAGTAGGAGTTGTACAAAGGGGCAGGAAGGGTGAGGCAGAAAGCCAACGGGGGAAATAAATGAGTCCTCTTTCTTTCTTTTGCAGATGTGCTGGCTGGGTACAATGGCACAATCTTTGCTTATGGGCAGACATCCTCGGGAAAGACTCACACCATGGAGGTGAGAAGGCATATAATATAATATAAGGCATGGAGAAAACTAGGTCATAGCTAGGAAGCCACTGACAAGAAGGCCCTGCCATAAGGTCAAGGAGCAAAAGTGGAATGGGGTGAGGAACCTGTGGCTCTCAAGATGGTATTGGACTTCAACCCTCATCAGTCTCAGCTGGCATGGAGTTATGGGCATTGTAGTCCTGGTGTTGCAGTACATCAACAACATCTCGAGAGACCCCAGTGGTAGGGGGGATCCTTGCCACCTTACCACCTGGAGATGGGACTGTTTATCCCCCCAAAGCTAAAGCTGAGCTCTAAAGCATTTGAGGAGATCCGTTTGGCTCATTCCTGATGTTTCTGTTCCTCCAGGGTAAGCTGCATGACCCTCAGCTCATGGGCATCATCCCTCGCATTGCCCAGGACATCTTCAACCACATCTACTCCATGGATGAGAACCTGGAATTCCACATTAAGGTCAGAGGCATACGGAATAGCAGTGGGGTATAGCTAGGGCTATGGCCAACAGGGGTGGGTGCTGGGAACAAAGGATCTGTATTTGCAATGGGTGGGATGCTCAAATGAGATGGTTGTAAAGGCACATCTTGGTCAGGGAGTCGGATCCTCTGGTTCAAGGGCTGGCAGAGGACCTCAGGTAGTTGTCAGCAGGTGAACGTAGAGGGAAAGTTCAATAATATTTCTTGGGCATCAACTACCTAGACAAAACTAGTGCAGAGGATCCAGAAGCTTCACAGGAACCATAGCTCAGTGGAAGAGCACATGGCTTCCATGAAAAAAGTCCCAAGCTTGATCCCTGGCATTTTCAGTAAAAACTAAAAATCAGATAGCAGGTATTGGGAAATATTCTCTGCCTGAGATGAGTCAGAGCAGAGAAAACTGGGCTAGGCAGGAAAATACTCTGGCCTGGGATAAGGCAACTTCCCATGTTCCCAGAGGCAGCAGTGACATGGGACAGGTGCTATGGGGTCCCAGGACAGGTGCTATGGGGCCCCCTCTGCCCTCGGCACTGTATCCGAGTCCTCCAAGTGCGCTGAAGGCGCAGCAGGGCAACGTCCTCTGCCTTCCCTACTCAACCAGAGGGGGCTCCTGCTGCCTCTCACCTTCCCTGGCTCCCCCTCGGCGAACGGGGCCCTCAGGGCATGGTGGCAGGAGCTGCCGAAGCGCCAAGGCGCACTGTGACACACGCTTCACCAGACCCTCACAGCGCGCGGTTGCGAGAGAGCCCGTGTGAGGGCTGCCAGGAGGCGGCTGGGCACCGAGGGCCATGGCCAGGCGTGAGCCTCGGAGTTGCCGCCGCTGCTGCTTCCTCGCCGCCAGGAGCCCGCACCTGTCCTGAGTGCAGCAGCAGCAGCAGAGCCAAGGAAGGCAAGCATGGCAAGGGCTCCTCCTGGGCGCCGCCCATGGCCGCTCCTCCTTGCGCTGCTCCTCCATGCGCTGCCGGGGTTGCTGTGGGGCCACCTGGAGCCTCCGTTTCCCAGCGTGGCGGGCGGGTGGGCGCAGTACGCACCGCGGCTGCCGCCTGGAGGGCCGGCGCCCTGCACCACCCAGCCTAGCCGTAGGACCAGCCCTGGGCCAGGGGGCACTGTCGCCCCCTGTTGCGACGCCTCTGCGCGTGGTGGAGGCAGCCCCAGGCCCGCGCGCCTCCGGAGAGTGGCCTGAAGCCGCTGAACAGCTGAGAGGCGTGCCTGGGGCTGCCTCCGTCGCGTCTCTCTGCGGGCGCAGCAGCGCCCCTGGTGGCCTGGCGCCCCGCGCCACTGGACCCAGGCCTAGAGACGGCCCTGCCCAGAGGGAAACATGGGGGGGGGTGCAGCAGGGGTCCTTGCGCCAAGGCTCTAGATAAGCTTAAGACGCCCCTGATGCTGGGAATTGTAGTTCTGTGAGGGGTAAGCTACAACTCCCTGGATCCTTTGGGGGAAGTCATGACTGCTCAAAAGTGGCATAAATATGCTTTCGATTAGACGTATGGTGTAGATGTGTGACCAGAGTGTATTACTTATTCACACTTTGAGCACTGTGGTTCTTAGAAAGGAATGTGTTCACAAGGATGATAACTGAGGGGAAATTGAGGACCCCCACATCTTTATGTCTCTTCTGTTTGCTTACTCTCTCTCTCCACCCCAGGTTTCCTACTTTGAAATCTACTTGGACAAAATCCGTGATCTGTTAGATGGTGAGTTATCATCAGGGATGTTGAGGGGAAATGGTATGAACAGGGCATTGCAAGCTAGGAGTAAAGGAGAAGGGCTTGATAGGAAACAGTGACTGTCAGGGGCGCTGCCCTGGTGAAGGAATGAAGTGAAATGTATGCTCCTGGATCAACTGGGCCCTCTTTGAATGATCTCCTCTCCTTGCCCATAGTGACCAAGACCAATCTTTCCGTTCACGAGGACAAGAACCGGGTGCCATTTGTGAAGGTGAGATTCCTGGGAAAGTGTCACACAGGGAGGGAGAGAGCGCTAGTGGCACTGAGTGTTGGGTCTGGCCAGTGGTTACCTCAGGGGTGCATTTTCAAGCTTTGGATGGGGAGGCAGCAAGATTTAAAGGCTTGTGCTTGGATACATCAAGGATTAAGTTACAAAAAGGCAGTGTGTTTTAAAAGCAGTTACTGTTCTGGTCATTAAAAAAAATCTCATAATAACTAGAGGTGTAGATACTTTTGTATAATTACCATGGTCTAACCATTTTGTGGGGTAGAAAAGCAGTCCCCACAATTTTCTCCCTTCCTCAGTGGAACCTTAGTGTATATCCTCAGGCCTCCTGCCCCAGCTTATGCCTTACAGGTACTGATGAACTCCAGCTCCCATCATCCCTCGCCATTGGCCGCACTGGTTTATTATCCTACAAAATGCAGAAGGGATAAGTTTAGGGAAACCTACCCTGGGGCATCTGTCTATGGCCAGAAGGCAGGGGAAGCTGGCCAGGTGGACGGTTGAGCTGCATGAGGCGTGGTGGTGGTGGCAGCCTGAATTAAAAAAGAGAGAGATGAGGTCAACATCATCATATATACTATGACAAATGCCCTTTTCTCCCCCCCCCCCAGGGCTGCACTGAACGCTTTGTCTCGAGCCCTGAAGAAATCCTGGATGTCATTGACGAGGGAAAATCTAACCGTCATGTGGCTGTTACCAGTGAGTTCTGAGAAATACAAATGGGCCGGAGGGATTATGATGGTGTGGTTGGGTGTATGGGGAGCTCTGGACTAGCTCAGTACAACCCCCCAGTGGTGTCTGCCATGGCAGGCTGGCTGCATACGGTTTGGTGCGTTGCAAGTCATTACAGGCCTGGTTTGTATCCCAGGAAACACTGGGATGGTACTCTGCTCATGCTAAGGGAAGGCCTGAATGAGGTGGGCTCAGGTTTCAAGGGGGGTGTATGAAGCAGAGAGAGCTACTCCTAATAGATTCTCACACTTTAATAAACAAAAGCCACATTCACAGCATACATTTAAGACACCATGATGCCACTTTAAACAGCCATGGCTCCCCCAAAGAATCCTGGAAGCTGGAGTTTATTAAGGCTGCTGCATGTTCTTAGGAGATCCCTATACTGTATTCCCCTCACAGAAGGGGAATTATCTATGAAGAGGAACTGAAAAATGTAGTTCTGTGAGGGGAACAGAGGTCTCCTAACAAACCTCCACACAGCAGACTGCAGCAACCAGAATTCTTTGGAGTAAGCCATGAAGGTTTGAAGTGGTATCACGATGCTTTAAATATCAAATGTGAACACAGCCAACATGTGCTTGAGCCTTGTTAAACCTTTGATAGCATCTACACTGCAAAGTTGTGGGCCCTTCCAGACATCCTTTTTATTGTGAGTTCATGATTATTTTTCCTCAGAACGGGATGATCAAATGTGACCCCTTTTTCAATACTGTTGGTGCAGGAATGGCTATTGAACCCTTTTAAATCTATGACGTGGAAATACCCTTTCTGCTCCAGTGTCTCAAACACAGGAAAATAAAATTACCAGGAATTAAATAGGACTTCTCTATTTACTTATTTATTTTTTAAAAAAAATTGAGCCTGGTCATGGAAATGAAAGATGGCAAATTTGAAATGTCTGAGATGTGGAGCCTGAGATGTAGACAGTATTGTTTATTCATTCACTTATTACACATATATCTTGCCTTTCTATATCTTGTCTTTCCTCAAAGGTGTGAACACAAGTCTCTCTCCACAATTTTTTCCTCACAACAATCCTGTGACATAGTTTAGGCTGGGAGAAACTGATTAGTCTGAGGTCACTCAGCAAGCTTTATGACAGAGTGCTGATGTGAACCTGGGTCTTCCCAGTGCTAGTCTGACACCCCAACCTCTGGGCCACATTAGCTCTCAGTCAGAAGTGATGGGTGATAGCTCAGTCAGTGGTGCATGAGACTCTTAATCTCAGGTTTGTGGGTCCGAGCCCCAAATTGGGCAAAATATCCCTGCATTTCAGGGGGTTGGACTTGATGACCCTCATGGTCCCTTCCAACTCTACAATTCTATGATTCTGTATGGAAAGGATGGAGGTTCCCACCATGGACTTTGAGGTAAAGAGGGCCAGTGAGCTAGACTGTGATTGGTAAGTAACATAGCAGGGAGCTGTGGTGGCAATGGGGCTTCTGTGTAACATCAGCGCTTTGGGAAGGTGTGTTCTGGCTTCTCTGAATTGCAGCCAAGTCTTAACAGAGACTCTAATCCAACTGTGAAGTCATAAACAACAATCTTGCTGCACCCGGCTAGAGGCAGTGTGTGGGGTTGCAGCCTCTTGCTCCCAATCATGCCTAAGCCACAAAACATGGACCTGCTATTACACAAACAGCATAGACTGTGATAACATTCTTCCTGGGCTTACGATTTCAGCTGTGAGTCTGCATGACTGAATATTCCCTTGTTTATCAAATAAACCCTTTATTTTTCTTAGAAAAATAAGACAAGCGTTCTAATATAGCCTTCTTCCTCACATTTTGTGTTTTCTGAGCACAGTAATTCCACCCTTGCCCCAGCCTTTGTGAAGTAAGAAATATTTGAGAAAAATGTTTATTGCATTTGTATCATAGCTGCCAAGTTTTCCCTTTTCTCGCGAGGAAGCCTATTCAGCATAATGGAAAATCCCTTAAAAAAAGGGATAACTTGGCAGCTAGGATTTGTATGTGTGGATTCCAGGCCACACACAATACCCCCTTTATCCAGAGAGTTAGACAAGACATGATCAGGCCATTGTTGCTCCTTCTGTGCATGCAGTGGTTCACAGCTGGAGGCAAAGTGCCTCTTAATACCAGCTGCTGAGAACTGCAAGTGAGGAGAGTGGCTGATGCACTCAGGCCCTGCTTGTGGGCTTCCCACAGGCTCTGGTTGTCTCCTGTCAGAACAGTATGCTGGGCTATGGTGAGCCTTTGGCTTGATTCATCAGGGCTCCCTCATGTTCATTTCATTCTTCTCTCTGGACAAATGGCTCTTTGAGTGATTTTTTCCTAATGCGTTGACATCTGTTTTGTCCAGAGACCACAGTGAAAAACACACAAGAGTGTGTACAAACGATTGGGTAATAACACCTCTATTCTGCCTGTGCAACTATTTAATTGAATGCCACCCTAGGCCTAGATAGGCATCGAGTTGGGGTATTTTTTTCCAGTGCAGGATATCTCTGCTCATAATTTCCCTATAGGGAACCGGCTTGGTTCTAGCGCTCCTATGTTCTCACTCTTTTGCCCCTGCAGACATGAATGAGCACAGTTCCCGCAGCCACAGCATCTTCCTCATCAACATCAAGCAGGAAAACATGGAGACTGAACAGAAACTGAGTGGGAAGCTTTACCTGGTGGATCTGGCTGGCAGTGAGAAGGTGCTGGGGTTTTTTCAAGGGGGTGTAGGTGCCAGGTGTCCCTGGCCCAGTTGTAGAGTCAGGCAAGGTCTAATTTCTCCCATAAACAGCAGATTTAGCTGTCCCATGTTGGAAATCTATATAGATCCCAGCAGTGCCTGAAATAATTATCTTCAACACAGTAATCAAGCTTCTCTTTTTTCCTGGCAGGTTAGCAAGACTGGAGCTGAGGGAGCTGTCTTGGATGAGGCCAAAAACATCAACAAGTCCCTGTCAGCGCTTGGCAATGTCATCTCTGCTCTGGCTGAGGGCACGGTGAGATCTGGCTCTTTGGGAGACAATAGCTTTGCACTATTTAGACTGGAACACCAAACACATGAAGCTGTTGTGTCTGAGCATGTTCAGTCTAGCATTAAATAGAACAAAATAGAGCAACATAAAACCAGTAATGCTCAGCAAGGCAGGGCAGCGGTGCTTACCTGACCTCCTGTTACCTGCCTCACTGTGTCGTCCTGGGAGGGACGAAGCGGTGGAGAGTTTGGTGAGGTGCAAATGCATCTGTGGAAGTACCGGACTGGCCTCACCAGTGTGTTTGCACCATGCTGACCTTGCCACCACCTCTCCCTACCAGCACCTCGTAGACCACTGCTGCATACATCCTGTAAGCTCTCCACAAGAGACTTGTATATTCTACAGGCTGTTATTAGAGCTCTGAGAGTTTCCCACAGAAACAAACAAAACCTATCCTGTGCATTTTCAGAGGTAAGTGTGTAAATGGGGAGGCAAATTAGTTGTATTCAGGCACAGGAAAAGAACAGTGGGCAGTCTCCTTAACTACGGTACAACCCAGCTTTCAGATGTCCACTTAGACCAGGATAAACCCTGTTGCAGACTTGTGTTGGGAGCTCTGTCAGAGAGCTGTATATCACCTGGTAAATAAATAAATAAATAAAGTCACCAACATCTGTACAAAGCCTAAATTTAGTAGTCAAGGTTCAACAGACAAAGCAGCAAACTCGTTAAGATCCAGAATCAACAAGGTCATTAAATCTCTGAAATGTTATCTGAAAGGTAATTGGAAACATAACCAATATACAAGTTACATATTATCTTGAATTGTCTCTCAGCAGCAAAAATATTGGTACCATGATATTTGAAGAGAGCACATATGCCTTCCATTAGCTGGAAAACAGCAAGAATGTGATAATTAACTGGTTATGCAAGGTTTCGAGAGGGAATGTTCTCCACCATGTATTCATGGCAAAGGCAGCAGGTGCTTGTGAGATTTAGGGTATAGAGGGTATTGTAGTTAAGGAGTGTTCATGTTCACTGTCCTAATCAGCCATACCTTCCATCAGAATACACCATGCCATTCCTCCCCCCCAACCCATTTTTCCACATGCACCCACCCACACCCAACAGTCATTGAGCATTCTATGGCCACTGAGTACATCATTGGACTATTTGTGGGGAGTTCCCCCTTAGCATATCTTTTCTATATATATATATATAAAATTCTGCCAACCTTTAGTTCTCCCAAACCTCTTGATTCCTCTGCCTTGTGTATAGATTGTGCCATTTGGCTATATGGACTGGCACTTTGAGATCACTATGAATATACAGTGGTACCTCGGGTTACAAACGCTTCAGGTTACAAACTCCACGAACCCAGAAATAGTACCTCAGGTTAAGAACTTTGCTTCAGGATGAGAACAGAAATCACGCGGTAGTGGCGTGGTGGCAGCAGGAGAACCCATTAGCTAAAGCGGTGCCTCAGGTTAAGAACAGTTTCAGGTTAAGAACGGACCTCCGGGACGAATTAAGTTCTTAACCAGAGGTACCACTGTACAATCCTAGAATTGTAGAGTTGGAAGGAACCCAAGGGTCATTTAGTCCAATCTCATGCACTGTAGGAATCTCAACTAAGCATCCATGACAGATGGACATCTTTTTGCTTAAATACCTCCATTGAACAATGATTACTGGTCAACAACTATAATGAGCTAGCAGCTTCATACCTGATGTTGTTTGGGTATCCTAAGACACCAAAAAGAAAATTGCCATTTTGAAACCAATCAGTACAGTTTTGCATCTTGATTTAAAATGGTTCCCAATTGTATACAAACATAGATGAAAACCTGCTGTTTTATCTCAGGAACCATCATGCAAACTTTGGGTTACAATATCTTAAAAGGTTTATTCAAATGCATATTGAATAAACAAAAAAGCAACTTTCCAAAAGATATAACTACCATATTGGCCCAAAATATCTCTTTTGGTAGAGAAATATCCAAAATTTTATGGATAAATTTATATTCAGTAGTCAATAGATTCTAAAATGACTTTGTAAAATGAATGTTCCTTTCCCTTCTAAGAGGGTGCCGTGGAGTGTTTTGGGAGTCTGGTGGCCAGTTTTGCCAGTGCATGAATAAGTCAAATGTGCCTGCTTCATATTGTCTTATGCAGAAGAGCTATGTGCCCTACCGGGACAGCAAGATGACTCGCATCCTCCAGGATTCCCTTGGTGGAAACTGCCGCACCACCATGTTCATCTGCTGCTCACCTTCCAGCTACAATGATGCCGAGACCAAATCGACACTCATGTTTGGACAGAGGTAACTACCCAGCCGCATCCTACTCCTTTCATTGAGTTCTGCTGCAGGGAAAGACAAAAAATGAATGTTGCTGAAAAAGTTGCAAGTCTTTGAAACTCACACAGTTTTTCTTCAGGCACAGGAAATTTAAGAGCAAAAGATTGGGGGAAAGTAGATTTTTACATGCCAAGGCAAAATTCCTAATC
Organism: Zootoca vivipara; assembly: GCF_965207765.1. Classification (NCBI taxonomy): domain Eukaryota; kingdom Metazoa; phylum Chordata; class Lepidosauria; order Squamata; family Lacertidae; genus Zootoca; species Zootoca vivipara. The sequence goes on from NC_142584.1 coordinate 2,699,070, forward strand.
ACTTGGAATCACTTGGTATGCACTACAGCTGGAAATTTATCTAACAATAATTCCTTCTCTGCAGGGAGCAAATACCTGTGAAGGGTATTTGGCATCCCTAACACAATTATCTGCAGGGCCAAGACAATCAAGAATACAGCATCGGTAAATCTGGAACTGACAGCTGAGCAGTGGAAGAAGAAGTTTGAGAAAGAGAAGGAGAAGAACAAGGTCCTAAAGGAGACAATTGCCAAGCTGGAGGCTGAGCTGGGGCGCTGGCGCAATGGTGAGCAGGAAATCTGTAGGCTGTGTTTGGATTGCAGTTCAATCTACTTCTGTTGCATCTTTTTAAAAAGGCATGGGACTTTCTTTTTAAAAAAATAATGCTTTTTATTAGTTTTCTTACATTTTACAAATTGTTCCATTTCTTACTAACAAATAACAGGCAAACAAAAAATTAAAGAAAATAGGAAAATAATAAAAAAGGAAGAACATACATATGTCCTTAAATCCATCAATTCTTAAAAGAAAACTTATGCCACCATATTCTTAATTTCCAATTACATAGCTTTCCCAATAGACTTCAGTCTTCCTCAATGAGGGTCTGTCTTATCTTTTTGTTAACCTGCTTCTTTGGTCATTTCCCCATTTCCTCTGTTATCTATATACTAATAATTTGTGAAATTTAATCAAAGCCAGGTTTTGAATTAATTCACTTCTTAATATTTCACCTCCCACTCTAAAAGAAGCTTGTACATTCTGGATATTACTCTTTTCCTATTTTGTATTAATTCTTTATCTAATTTTGATTCTTCTGTTGCAAAACCATTTTTCCTGTCTGTCTTTAAAACCTCATTTAATTGGTAATATTGTAGCCAGTCTGTTAGTGATGTCTGATTTTTTCAATTTTTTTCACTTACAATTGATTATCTTCTTCTTCTAATACCAGTAGGTCTTTGTATGTGGCCCAGTTTGTTTCCATATTTTTCTTTTCACTGCAATGGCCTCCAAAGGGAATAGCCACCAGGGAGTTTTTTTGGTTCCAATAAATATTTATACTTCTCCCATAACTTATATAGTGACTTCCTTATGATATGATTCAGGAAGCCTCTATGAATTTTAACTTTTTCATATCCCAGGTAGGCATGCCACCCAAAGCGATTATCGAAACCTTCCAAATCTAGTAAATCTGAGTTCTGCAATGTCGTCCATTATTTTAGCCAACATAAGCAAGCCGATTCATAATAAAGTTTCATGTCTTTATCCACATCTACCCCATGTATTTGGAGTGGGAGGTGTCCTCTGGCACAACTGGGCTTGTTCTTGTTGAAAGTTTCCTCTTTGGGAAACTACCCCACCTTCTTTTAAAATGATACAATAAAAATTGCACATCCTCCCATCATAGCAGCCATCACACAGATCAAAATAGTGGTGGTGGAGAAACACTTGTAGCAAGAATTATGACCACGTCTGCATCTGGGGACAGCCACGGCCGATCTTTGCTCCCAGCAACCTAATATCAGTTTGTTTCAAAACATAGTACAACATTCCAAACAAGCAATTTGTTACAGCACTACTAGCATTATAACATTTTAGATTCACTGTAAAATAGGTGATATTGATTACTGGAACACATATCAGTTGATATTGTTTAAGTTGAAATAAACAAACTAGAGTCATATATGATAGCACTTTTCAGATCAGTTACGTATTAATACAAAATATAACCACCTTCCAATTCTTCAAAGTGCCAAAGGCAGAAAATAGCAAACAGACTGAGTAGAATAGGAGTGGCCAATGTTGTGGGGTGGCACTGCGGAGCTGCCTTCATGACAGCATCAAAATAAGGTGCTGCTGCTTATTTAAATCATGTGGGGATGGGACACAGTGGTTTTTAAAAATTATTTTAATTCCTTTTTTAAAATAATCCTCCCAGGTGAGAATGTCCCAGAAACAGAGCAGCTGAGTGATGACGAGAAGGCCGTGCCTGATACCTGTGATGAGATGCCAATGAATGATAACAACTCCTCCATTGTCATCCGAATCTCAGATGAGGAGCGGCACAAGTATGAGGAGGAAATCCGCAAACTCTACAAGCAACTTGATGACAAGGTCTGAGGCCTCCCCTCCTTCCTTTATGCCAGGCATGTCCAACAGGTCTACTGGTCGATCGCAGGGGCATTCCAGGTTGATTGTGGGATCAAAGAGATCTCCATGGTGCTCCTGATCGATCCCTAAAAAAAGCTCAACAACACTGAGCAACCCTCCCCCCAAAAAGCTCAACAACTCTTGGCAATGGAAATGGGTAGATCACTGCCAGTATTTTTATAGTGGGAGTAGATGGCAGTCTCTTGGGAGTTAGGTGTGCCTGCTTTATGCTGTTCAGCCTCCCCTGCCCCTCAGGTTGCTTGGATGCTTGAAATCCTATCCTCACCTCAGACCCTGAACCTTTCTCTCCACACCTGATATCTTGTGTCTGTGGCAGAGCACGTGGTGGCTACCACCACTGAAATGTTTGTTTCCTCTCCATCCAGGATGATGAAATCAATCAGCAGAGCCAACTGATGGAGAAGCTCAAGCAGCAGATGCTGGACCAAGAGGAGGTGAGCAGTGCTGTACGTGTTTGTTTACAAGAGTTTGCTTATATGTTGACATGTATGGGCACGCATGCTGGTATGAACTTTGTCTCTCTCATTGCTATGTTCTTTCTACTGAGTAGATCACCTTTATACTTGCATGCTACATTCATATCTGACCTTTTCTTCTAGGAATGTATGGTACCCCTTTCTATTCAGTCCAATATTCAGTTCTATTCTATTCAGTCCAATATGCTAACCACTACTCCTTCATGGATCACTGCCTTGTCATGGTGAAGGGGCTTGAATAACTCAGAGAAGCTATGAGCTATGCCATGCAGGGCCACCCAAGATGGACAGGTCATAGCTGAGAGTTTAGACTAAATGTGATCCACCTGGAGAAGGAACTGGCAAACCACTCCAATATTTTGCCAAGAAAACTCCATGGACAGAGACAACAGGCATATAAAAGTTATGACGCTGGAAGATGAGCCCCTCAGGTCAGAAGGCGTCCAACATGCTACTGAGGAAGAGTGGAGGACAAGTACAAGTAGATTCAGAGCTGATGAAGCGGCTGGGCCAAAGCCGAAAGGACGCTCAGTTGCGGATATGCCTGGAAGCGAAAGGAAAGTCCGATGCTGTAAAGAAAAATATTGCATAGGAACCTGGAATGTAAGAACCATGAATAGAGGTAAGCTGGATGTGGTCAAAAATAAGATGACAAGAATAAATATCGACATCCTGGGCATCAGTGAACTAAAATGGAAGGGAATGGGCAAATTCAGTTCGGATGACCATCATATCTACTACTGTGGGCAAGAATCCCATAGAAGAAATGGAGTGGCCCTCATAGTCAACAAAAGAGTGGTGAAAGCTGTACTGGGATGCAATCTCAAAAATGATAGAATGATCTTGATACGAATCCATCCCAATGAAAAGGAAATCCAAGAAAGCAAAGTGGCTGTTCAGTGACGCCTTACAAATAGTGGGGGAGAGAAGGCAAGCAAAATGTGAGAGAGATAGTGAAAGATACAGGAAATTGAATGCAGATTTCCAAAAATAGCAAGGAGAGACAAGAGGGCCTTCTTAAATGAGCAATGCTAAGAAATAGAGGATAACAACAGAATGGGAAAAACCAGAGATTTGTTCAAAAAAATTGGAGATATGAAAGGAACATTTCATACAAAGATTACCATAATAAAGGACCAAAGTGGAAAGGACCTAACAGAAGCAGAAGACATCAATAAGAGGTGGCAAGAATTATACCAGAAAGATATGGAGGTCTCGTACACCCCAGGTAGTGTGGTTGCTGACCTTGAGCCAGACATCCTGGAGAGTGAAGTCAAATGGGCCTTAGAAAGCACTGCTAATAACAAGGCCAGTGGAAGTGATGATATTCCAGCTGAACTATTTAAAATTTTAAAAGATGATGCAGTCAAGGTGCTACACTCAATATGCCAGCAAGTTTGGAAAACTCAGCAGTGGCCAGAGGATTGGAGAAGATCAGTCTACATCCCAATCCCAAAGAAGGGCAGTACCAAAGAATGCTCCAACTACCGCACAATTGTGCTCATTTCACACGCTAGCAAGGTTATGCTTTAAATTCTACAAGGCAGGCTTAAGCAGTATGTGGACCAAGAACTCCCAGAAGTGCAAGCTGGATTTCGAAGGGGCAGAGGAACCAGAGACCAAATAGCAAACATGCGCTGGATTATGGAGAAAGCTAGAGAGTTCCAGAAAAACATCTATTTCTTCTGCTTCATTGACTATGCAAAAGCCTTTGACTGTGTTGACCACAGCAAACTATGGCAAGTTCTTAAAGAAATGGGAGTGTCTGATCATCTCATCTGTCTCCTGAGAAATCTCTTTGTGGGACAAGAAGGAACAGTTAGAACTGGATATGGAATAACTGATTGATTCAAAATTGGGAAAGGAGTATGACAAGGCTGTATATCAGGGGTCAGCAACCTTTTTCAGCCATGGGCCGGTCCACTGTCCCTTAGACCATGTGGTGGGCCAGACTATTTTGGGGAGGGGGAGGGGGAATGAACGAATTCCTATGCCCCACAAATAACACAGATATGCATTTAAAATAAAAGCACACATTCTACTCATGTAAAAACACACTGATTCCCAGACAATCCGTGGGCTGGATTGAGAAGGCAATTGGGCCGCATTCGGCCCACGTGCCTTAGGTTGCTTACCCCTGCTGTATATTGTCTTCCTGCTTATAACTTAGATGCAGAATTCATCATGCGAAAGGCTGGACTGGATGAATCCCAAACCGGAATTAAGATTGCTGGAAGAAATATCAACAACCTCAGATATGCTGATGACACAACCTTGATGGCAGAAAATGAGGAGGAATTAAAGAACCTTTTAATGAGGGTGAAAGAGGAGAGCGCAAAATATGGTCTGAAGCTCAACATCAAAAAAACTAAGATCTTGGCCACTGGTCCCATCACCTCCTGGCAAATAGAAGGGGGAAGTGAGAGATTTTACTTTCCTGGGCTCCTTGATCACTGCAGATGGTGACAGCAGTCACGAAATTAAAAGACGCCTGCTTCTTGGGAGGAAAGCAATGACAAACCTAGACAGCATCTTAAAAAGCAGAGACATCCCTTGTCAGCAAAGGTCTGTATAGTTAAAGATATGGTTTTCCCAGTAGTGATATATGGAAGTGAGAGCTGGACCATAAAGAAGGCTGATCGCCGAAGAATTGATGCTTTTGAATTATGGTGCTGGAGGAGACTCTTGAGAGTCCCATGGACTGCAAGAAGATCAAACCTATCCATTCTGAAGGAAATCAGCCCTGAGTGCTCACTGGAGGGACAGATCGTGAAGCTGAGGCTCCAATACTTTAGCCACCTCATGAGAAGAGAAGACTCCCTGGAAAAGACCCTGATGTTGGGAAAGATGGAGGGCACAAGGAGAAGGGGACGACAGAGGACGAGATGGTTTGACTGTGTACTCGAAGCCACCAACATGAGTGACCAAACTGTGGGAAGCAGTGGAAGACAGGAGTGCCTGGCGTGCTCTGGTCCATGGGGTCATGAAGAGTCGGACACGACTAAACGACTAAACAACAACCCCATTCCAGCTTGCATACATTTTCTCTCTCTTACTCTTCGGGCTCATCCACACTTACCATTGCTCCACATTTCTAGGCACTTCTCTGAGCACTCTTTTTTTTTTTTTGCCCTGGAGCTTTCTCCTCAAATACTCACTCTTTACCACTGAATCAGAGCAAATGACAATCCATGGAAAACCTGCATTCCCCTTTGTCCAAATTCAGAATTAAAGAGCGGATTTTCCTGGGGAAAGTGGCATGGCAAAACAAAAAAGCACTTGGACACAGATTGGGAAAGAGCAGAACTGTTTGTAGAAAGCATGGGGCAAATGCTAAGTGTGGACCAGCCCTCTCTCTCGACACTCCTCTATCTCACACTGTTCAGACTCCTGTCTATCCCACATCATCACTATTTGGCCCTCCTGTTCAGTCTGTCTTGCTTCTTTCTTGACTGCCCTTGACATCTTTTAACCTACTGGGTCCTTACTTATCCCATTCTCTGCCTCTTCCCCACCAGCTGCTAATGTCAACTCGTGGGGACAATGAAAAGGTGCAGCGTGAGCTAAGCCACTTGCAGTCAGAGAACGACTCAGCCAAGGAGGAGGTAAAGGAGGTGCTGCAAGCTCTGGAAGAGCTGGCTGTCAACTACGACCAGAAATCCCAGGAGGTCGAAGAGAAAAACCAGCAGAATCAGCTGCTGGTGGATGAGCTGTCCCAAAAGGTGGTAAGTGCTGGGGTGCCAGGTCCTTCCTTGGGGTTAGTAAACCTTGAGATCCATTGGTAGAGGAGGATCAGGACCACATTGAATCTTGGTGGAGTCCTCAAGAGTATAGGGGGTGTGTGTGCGTGTGCATATACTCTGCAATTCTGCAAAAGCATAGGAAAAGTACACAGTGCAGAACTCGGTGCAGAATTCACCTTCCTGAAAATTTCAGCTTTCATTTTAAAATAAGAATCAAGTATCTACCCCTTATGGCTGCAAAAATATTATTGAAAGCATCTGACCAATGTCTGCTAAAATCTCTGGAGCCTGAAGAGCACTTAAATAAAATTTCCTGTTGTTGGGGCACAGATTCAGTCCTCCACATAGCACCTTCCTCCTCAGCATAACTAGTACTAGCAGTATAAATCACTCAAATCAGTAATAAAGAAAAACTATTAAGAGTATGAGGTTGATTTACATAATTTATACAGATTGCAGAATTCATTTATTCTTGGTGCAGAATGCTAATCTTTCTTCTTCTTTTGAGTGTGGAACGCACTCAGTCCTGCCTTTGAGTGATTTTAAACTCACAACAGTCTTTCAGCGAGGCAGAACTAGAGCAGAGGAAAGCCCCCATTCACCCTTAGTCTTCTGATTGCTGAGACCCTCCAGTTTAGATCCACTTTCAGTCCATTGCTTTGAGCCAAGTGCTCCTTGCAAGTGCTCCTTTGAAGGCTTTGTCCAGTGGTGGACTTTGGGTTCTCGAATTTCAGTGGCGTCCTGTGAGACGCTAAAATTCGGTGCTCCTCCACCTCTCACACACTGTTCTACAGCATTGTTTTGGTGCCCCCTCCAGCGCAACACCCAGTGCGACTGCACCTGTCACACTACACTAAACCTGCCTCTGTTTGTCCTGCAACATGTGAATCAAGAGTTCAGTAGAAAATGTTGACCTAAACTTTCAGGAATGGATTGTACTAACATTGTGATATGGCATTTACTTCCCTCCGAGGCTTGTGTTTGCAGAATCTGGTCCACTTCAAATGATAGAGCTGGGAGGGAAGCTTTAACCCAGCCTTTGCCAACCTGGTGTCCTCCAGTTGTTCTGGACTACAACTCACATTGCCCTCACCATCCCATCAGACTGTGCTGGCTGGGGCTGATGGGAGTTGTAGCCTAACCCTTTATCCTGCCAAAAGAGAGGAGTCTGCAAGTCAGAAGTCCAGTTTTCTTGGGTTGGTTGAACCATCTTGTCACCTTGCAGGCCACCATGCTGTCCTTGGAATCAGAATTGCAGCGGCTGCAGGAGTTCAGCGCGCATCAGCGCAAGCGCATTGCCGAGGTTCTCAATGGCCTCATGAAGGATCTGAGCGAGTTCAGTGTCATCGTGGGCAATGGTGAGATCAAGCTGGTAAGAAAGAGGGGGACACTTGGGAAGAACAGGAAACACCTGGTGAGAATATATAGTAATGTATGTATTATGGACCTGCAAGAGATTCCTAGCTTCTGTATTGGCCCTTCCCAATTTTACTTTTATTACAGAAAATAGCAACACAAGGGTAACTGGAGTTGATGGTGGTACCTCTGGGCAGGCTGTTACTATAATAGTGTGTTAAGTTGTGAGGTGGGTTTGCTACATACCAGGTCTGAAAAGAAAACCATTGGAATCCAAGTGTTGTATCAAGTACTAGCCTTAGAGTAAAACTCACTTAAATTAATAGACATGGCTAACTTAGGTCCATTAATTTCAATAGTTCTCCTCTGAGTTAAACCATTCCCAGTCCAAAATGAGGGAATGAAGGGTGGCAAATCCATATTAAATAGCTAATGTGGAAGCAACCAGTTTGAATGGCTCTGCTTGCAAGGGTCATGTGGTTGAACTGGGTGCCCCAGACAGTGGCTGCTTCAGGGTGTTGCAGGGTGGTTTTCAGCCATATCCCATAAAATTTAGGGTTTTAATTAAACTGGTTTTGGTGCTCTTGTCCATCAACTTTTTGTGCTAAGGAAAATGATAGGAAAATGCCCTGGAAATCATGGGATAACAATTGCTTGAAGTGATGATTTATACCCTATGGGCAGACATTTTGAAAAAGAGTCAGGATGAATGCTCAGCAAAGAGATCTGGCTGGAAGAGGCTGGTCAGTGTGTTCATACCCCACTCTCCCTCACCCCCATTCTTAGCCAGTCGAGATCAGTGGTGCCATTGAGGAGGAATTCACCGTTGCCCGGCTCTACATCAGCAAGATCAAATCGGAGGTGAAGTCTGTTGTGAAGCGCTGCCGGCAACTGGAGGGACTGCAAGTTGAGTGTCACCGCAAGATGGAGGTGACAGGGCGAGAACTATCTTCCTGCCAGCTCCTCATCTCTCAGGTCAGACCTGACAGTCGTGGGGAAGTGGGGTTTTGAGAATGTGGAACCAGTTAAGGAACCTTTTTTGGCTTGGCAGGCCAGACCTTCATTTCCCTGCCCCAACTTTGACAGGTTGGTGATCCCGCCCACCATTCAAAGCTGACCTGTGCAAGGAGATCGTGATCAAGGAGGACTGATCTGCTTCCTGAAGGGTGCATCAAGAGTGCAAATCCAAACCAAGCAGGATTGAACTCCTCATGCATCTGCAGATGTATGAGGAGTTAAATCCTGTTTCCTGCTACGTGAGCAGCCAACCAGCCATGTCTCTACCTGCTATACACCTGACAACAGGTGTGGGGCAGCTGGATGTGGTTTGGAGAAAATGGCCTCACAAGCCGAATGGGCCAGATCTGGCCTGCGGACTGAAGATTCCACAGCCCTGAGGTAGAAAGATTGTGGGAAGGCCCTCAGTGTTTCCCAATACTAAAAAACAAAAACATCAGGAAGTATAGGCACTGATTGCCCTTACCTTGACCCAGGGAGACGGGCTGGGCTTTGCTTTGATCCAGGGCAAATGGGGGCAGCTAGGGTAGTGCATCTTTCTCTTCTTCAAGAGCAGCGGTGGGGCTCCTGTGGTCCTCCAAGTGCTGCTGGACTCCCAACTCCAGCCATCCCCAGCCAACGTGGTTAGCAGTCAGGAATGATGGGAGTCTTAATCACTTGAGGGCCCACACAAGTTCCCCCTTGCGTGTTCTAGATCCTTATAAGCCAGAGTGCAAAAGGAAAGTAAATCTGACCAAAAAGATATCTGACTTAACAGGCTTCCTCTTTCCTACAACTCTTAGTGGGAGCAGGGAGGAGATCACTTCTAAGGTGGTTCCATCCCATCTGCTCAGGTGACTTCCATCTGTTTCTAGCAGCTTTTGTGGTCTTGGATGAGTTCGTTTCCAATTCAGAGAAAGCATTTCCAGCAGGGTTGGGTCCGTTAGCTTACCTCTCAGCTGAAAGGGATACATTTGGTTGCATTCCACACAACTAATGTTTGGGGAGGCTGACTTTGAAAGCCATTGCACACTCAGGTTTGCTGTGGGGTACACCCTTGATGGGAGCTACAACCTGGCTCTCTGAGAAATATGCTAACACCTATTTGCTGTCCTGTCCTGACCAAGGGACATGGCAGGTGCTATAGGGTGACTCAAGGTCAAACTGGATATGCTGTTAAATGCACCTTTGTATTTGATGCACCTGTAAAAGTTATCTCTTGCTTGTTCTTCTCCCTGCAACCCCCCAGCATGAGGCAAAGATCCGCTCACTCACGGAGTACATGCAGAGTGTGGAGCTGAAGAAGCGGAACCTGGAGGAATCCTATGATACTCTGAGTGAAGAGCTAGCTAAACTGCAAGCCCAAGGTTAGGCTATGCCTTGGCTTATATCTGATGTAGAACATGTGAATGGTTGCAACATTTATGCCAGAAAATGGTGTGTGTGTGTGTGTGTGTGTGTGTGTGTGTGAGAGAGAGAGAGAGAGAGAGAGAGAGAGAGAGAGAGAGAGAGAGAGAGAGAGAGAGAGAGAGAAGAAAGACGGAGACAGCTGCATAATGTGGTTGACTGTTAAAAGCAGAATCCTTGATCATCTGATTGCACTGGGGTCTGCAATCTAGTTTGCTGACAAGCAACCTTCAGCAGATTCAAGTGCTTTTTTTTCATTTTCAAAGTGTTTTACCGGTATGGTCTTCATTGTTTACCCTCACAACAACCCTGTGAGGCAGGTCATTTTAATTTCCCCTGTACAGATGAGCTAGTTGATTAGTTGTGTTATTCTTTAAATGGATATGGACTCCACCCCATGGCTGCACAGAGGCTGAGAGATTAAGCTGTGACAGTGACTTGCATGCTCAAGAGGTGACAGGGTAAATTCAAGGGATAGGATGGCCATGTCTCTAATTCTGGCTGTACCCCAAGAATTATTTTTCCTCTTTCACAGAGACTGTTCATGAAGTGGGCAAGGAGCAGGACTTGATCCAGGATACAGATGAAGTCAAGGTTCGTATCACAGCAGTGGCCTGCCTGGTTCAATCCCCGGCGTCTCCAGGTAGAGCTGAGGTAGCCCCCTGAAGAGCCACTGCCAGTCAGTGTGGACATTACTGAGTTTAGATGCACCAATTATCTGAATCAGAAAAAGGCAGCTGTTGTGGGGTTCGTGATTTCAGCTCTCTTGACATAATACAGTGGTGCCTCGACTTACGAATTTAATCCATTCCGAAGGCACCTTCGTAGGTCGAAAAATTCGTAAGTCGAAAAACGCCATTGGAAACGCGATTTCCCATAGGAATGCATTGGAAACGGAAAAATTCGTAAGTCGAAAAATTCTCAAGTCAAAAAATCTCTATCTAAAACCGCTGTGGTTTCCTTTTGGACGTTGAGACACCCGTAAGCGCGCGTCCATTACCCCCATTCATAAGTCAAAAAATTCGGTTGTCGAGTCGTTCGTAAGTCGAGGTACCACTGTATGCTGGAGACAGTTCTCTAGTAACACTTCTTTATTAAAGCAAACAAGACTAAGCTCTGAGGGGAGGAAAGCTACATTTATAGGGACAGGGGACTAGCTAGAAAGGGATACATTTTGGAGGCAACCACAGTGCTGCCTTTTGGAGGAAACCAATAAGACAGAGGATCCAAATACAGCAGCTTAAGTGAACCAATAGTAGCTGTACCTTCTGGAACCAAAAGGCAGTTACTTTACCCTAATGCAAATACATATACAATAGTAATACAGATATACAATCCTTTGACTCAATACACAACAGCAGCTTCCTCTGTACTTGTGGAGAGGATCCAAGGTTCCTGAGTGTGGCTTTCTGCCTTTCTGACCTGTTTCATCCCTATCACACAGAAGGCCCTGGAAGTGCAACTGGAGAGCCACCGTGAGGCCCACCACAAACAGCTGGCGCGACTCCGTGATGAGATCAACCAGAAGCAGAAGATCATTGATGAGCTCAAGGAGTGAGTCATCCTGAGAATGGGCCAAGTCGCTTCCATGGGTGGGATGTGGTTCACCACGCAGGGTGGGCGAGTCTCGTGATGAGACAGGCTGTGCAGGAGTTGGGAGACTTGGCGTACTAGCAGGGCCTGGGTGGGGGGCTGTTGTGGGCTGGAGCTGAGGCAAGGCTTGGAATGTCTGGGCTTCTGTGAGAAGTGGAGAAGACACACCAACCACAGCCACGTAGCTTATAGGAGGTAGGAACCGGAAGGAAAGTCAGAACTAGGAGTGAGGCAAGAGCAGCCTAGGCTCAAGGCTGTTGTGGTGATGCAAGTCCATGCCTCTAGTGTGATATAAAGCTGAGTGGAGGTGCTTAGGAAGAACATATCCAATAAGAAGCTCCAGGCGGCCAGTTCAGGGCTTGAGTCAGGCTCTCACAGCTTGGGACATGTGTGCACCACAAACTTGAACCCTTCTAGGAGTTGGGGTTCTGACAAGGAAGCTGGGATTGACACAGGGGCGTAGTAATAGGGGGGGCATGCCACCCCGGGCGGCAGGCTGGGTGGGGGGCAGTAGGCTGGACGGGGGTGACCACCTCCGATGGCCGCCGCCGCTGCGAGCGCCCCTCGCCGCCCACGTGGAGGTGAGACCGGGTTGCACTATGGAAAGAGCTCTGGCGGCTTCCGAGCACGGCTCCTCCACGGCGTCTCCTCCCTGCCGGAGGAGCCACCCTCTGCCGGCAGCATAGCCCTCGCCCGCTTCCACGATGGCCCTGAAGAAAGCCAGGCGGTGAGCGAGCAGGACCAGCCCCAGCCCCTGCGGAGCCAGGGCAAACTGGCTGTGAGGAGAACCGCCTCGAACGCGGCAAGGACGGGCGAAGGGAGGGCCAGAGGGAGAGGGGGAGGCCTGCCAGACGCCGCCTGCCGCTACCTGCTGTGTCGCAGAAGCACCGCGGTGTATCCCTTCTGTGCGCGCACGCGTCGTGACGCATGCGTCATGACGCACGCGTCATGATGCACGACGCATGCATTGTGACGGACACCCCGCCCCCCGGCGGAGTGCCTTCGAGTTTGCTGCGCTGGGCGGCCAGGTGGCTAGCTACGCCACTGGATTGACCTCAAACAAAGTGATGGGGGGTGGTTTAACCTAGTTTAACCTAGTTAAAAATCAGGTTGTCAGGACTAGGGATGTGTACAAGACTGGTAGCAGTGGAAAGGCTTAAGCAGTGAGTGAGTCAAGCAGCAGTGTCTGTGCTTTGTCCCAATCTGGGGGCTCTCAAGGACTGGAGGCCATGGATGGCTCTTTCGTTTCTCTCTGCCTCAAGCATTTAACATTTGCTTTCTGTGTTAATCTGAGGGGGATAAGACCTTTAAGAAAGCATGGGAGTCAAGTGACATGTTTGCTGTCCCTGTGTTAGTGTCCCTGTTTTTCTCTCTATTCTATCCCTGCTTAGCTTGAACCAGAAATTAGAGCTTGAACTGGAGAAACTCCGTGCTGACTATGAGAAACTCAAGAGTGAAGAACAGGAGAAATCACAGAAGCTACAGGAGCTGACGTGAGAAGACCCTCCTGCCCCTCCTTCCCAGACACTTTCAGCGGACTCTGCTCATCCCAACCAAGGAGCAAACCACAAGAGAAACAAAAGCCAGCCTTTGAGACCAACCACCTCTGTCTAGACCAGTTTGGACTACAATTCCTACCAGCACACGATGCTATCTGAGGCTGATGAGGATTGTAGTACAAAACATCTGGAGGGCACCACTGGAGGGAAAGCTGATATTGACCTACTGTATTTAGAGGATGGAGGGGGCATAGCTAAGTGGTGGAATACATGCATAGCATTTAGAGGTTCCCAATTTCAATCCTTCACTTTAAAAAGGAGAAAGTGTTGGGAAAGATTCTCTGCCTGAGACTCTGAAGAGCTGCTGCCAGTCAGAGTGGACAATACTAGCCTAGGCAATCTGACCCGATATAAGGCAATATCCTAGATTTCTCCTGCTTTGACATGCCACTTCAAAGGCTGATTTCCCATGCCTTATACTTGACAAGGTAGAAACGTGTTCACAAATGTGTGTGTATTATATAGGAATACTTACCACTGAAGCAGAGTTGCCTGCAAATCTCTTTTGCATGCAACCTTGGTAGCAGGCTTGTGTGGAGTGGTCCTCTATTGCAGTTAGAGATAGGTAACTTTAAAAGGAGGAATAGAAATGGGTGTAAGATTGAGCATTTTCCTGGTAAAAGAGGATACCAGTGCAATTTGCAAAGCAGGGAAATTGCTCCCTGATGTAGAAGCTAAATGTCAGAATGCTCTTCTCATTTCTCACTCCTGCTATACTGTGCACCTTTCCTATCCCACCACTGACCCAATCGCAGGAAATGTGGTGAGAGCTGACACTCTTCCTGCCCCAGTGTTGAGAAACTCTTGTCAGATTTTAGGAGCGGGCATTGCCCAAGATTCTGCTTTTCTAAACCATTGTGCACAATCTCCCCCTCCTCCACTTCAAGCACCCCTTATTAGAGATAGGCACATAGCTCCACATGCAGGTTCTGTGCCTCTATGGAACAGGAAGAATGCTCTGGAACATTCTAGAGCTCTCGCTAGGAAAGCGGTAACTCAAATCGCTTCTCTTGAGAGATTTCTAGCTGCTTGTGCATGGCTTGAGACTAGGGGTAAGCAGTTTCCTGCTCAGTTCTCCATTTTTCTTCCACCACCAAGTACCAGTAACCCCCCCCACACACACATCAGTGACCTCATCAATGGGTGATGAGGACAAATGGGCAAGTCGCCAATCTGGAGGCTGTGGGCACACGTGTCTGCAGAAGCTTTCATTGGTGCCCACAGGGTTTCCTCCAACTTGCCAAAATTAGTTTTCTTCTACCAATAGAAGATTCCCCTCCCTAGCCTAATTTGGGGAAATTCTGGGGGTTTACAGCTGGGAAGGAGAGAGTTGCAACATGTGTGTGGCACCTGCAATAGTTTATCTGGTTTGCAAATATGTCCAGGTCCCTCCTAAAATTTGCCCACCCCTTGATCATGGTGGTCAGGGGCCTGATTTGTGCCTGCTCCCCTCCCTTGCCAGATGCTGGGGTCTAGTGCTTGACACATGGCACAGCGTATCCTTGCACTACCAGTTCTGCTTCAAGGAGCACAACTGGACCCTTTTCTGCCATGAAATGACTTCTTCTTCCCCACACTCCACATACCCCTTTGACCATCATTGTCTATCTTCTTCACAGATTTCTGTATGAGCGACATGAGCAGTCCAAACAGGACCTCAAAGGGCTGGAGGAGACTGTTGTAAGTAGCTAAAGAAGAGGCGAAGGATTGGGGCAGGGAGTCGGGCTGAAGCCCCCAGTCTGGTCTCACCACCTTATCCCTGCCTTTCTTTTCCTACCCCTCCAGGCCCGTGAACTCCAGACCCTCCACAACCTTCGCAAGCTGTTCGTTCAAGACGTCACGACTCGAGTTAAGAAAGTACGTTATAGTTCTTTTAGCCAACTTCATTGTTTATTCAGCATTTATTCAGGGTTCCTTTGGGAAACCTGTTGCCCTCCTGACTTCCACCTCTCATCAGCCTCAACTGGCATGGCCCAATGATCAGGGATGATGGGAGTTGTAGTCCAGCAATATCTGGAGGATGACAGGCTTCCCACCAACACTTTAGAGGGTTGAGAACCCTTCACATACACTCAGAAATCCTTATAACTAATGTTTAAAGGCACCTTAGTGGTGCTAGCTCTGTGTTGCACACTGGGGGAGTGGGCTAGTGGAAACCCATTTCCATTCTTACTGGAAAATCAGCAAGTCACTCCACATGCTCTGGCCCATTCGGAGCCAGCTGTGTCTCCCATTCCAGTATACACTAGTATGCTGTAGCACTGTCCTTAATCCTATGCTATAGGCTCATATTTATTATTATTATTATTATTATTATTATTAGTAGTAGTAGTAGTAGTAGTAGTACTAATAGTAGTACAGTAGTAATAACCATAATAGCCTCCTTATTCTTCTGGAGCAAGCCACCCAAGGAAGCCTCCCAGAAGCCTGCCTATTTTGGGGCTGGCCAATCAAACGAGGGCATTAGGTTTGGATTCTGGATGTGTAGCTGCACAACTTTGGCTGGGTTTCCTATCCCATCCCATTCACCCTCCCAGAGGTACAAGCTCACTCTGTACTTGCCTTCCAGAGCGCGGAGCTGGAACCCGAGGATAGCGGGGGGGCTCATTCCCAGAAGCAGAAGATTTCCTTTCTTGAGAACAACCTGGAGCAGCTTACAAAAGTTCACAAACAGGTGAGTGGGTGGATGGGAGCTGGAGAACCATCATAAGTGGGGTGGGTGGATGAGGGGTGGAGAACCATCTGGGCAAGGTAAGGCAGCTGGTGAGTTCAGCCCTGTTTATCTATCTATCTATCTATCTATCTATCTATCTATCTATCTATCTATCTATCTATCTATCTACACTCAGCCCTCTGGGTGGGAAGCCTCCCCCCCTTCCCCACTTCACATTGTCTCTGTGTATTGTAGCAGCTGTGAATGTTTCTTCATGACACCCTTCTACTTTGCTGGAAACACTACCTGGGTTTTCTCCCAGTCCCACCCCCTCCGCTCGCAATACCAGCTTGGCAGAAAGCACTGCATGGGTGGCTCATACACTTATCCTTGCTAGATATATTGTCTCTGTGGCTATCCCCTTCCCCAATCAAACCTTGCTTACACTATTTAGTATGGTGTTTGCTTAGATCAGGGACTGGGGGACCTGTGACTCTCCAAATGTTGTTGGACTCCCAACTCCCATCAGATCCAGCTGGCATGACTTATGGTCAGGGATAATGGGAGATGTAGCCCATCAACATTTGGAGGGTCACAGATTTCCCCAACCCTGACTTAGATCCTCTCCCCCTCCCACCATACCAGAGCCACTCCGGGCAACGTGGCTCTGGTATGGTGCCAGATTTAGATGCTGAGCAGCTCCTAAAATAGGCACAGACTTCCAGTTCTGCATTTTTGTTTTGCCCACCTGCAACATTCTGCCCATCTTACTTTGCCACTGCCAAGAAATGCTTGCCAAGCAACCCCCCTGCAGTGGTGGTGTTTGGGCTGAGAGTGGTGTTTGGGTCTAAGTGGGAAGGCTCTGTGTTGTTTGTGTATCTTTCTTCTGACTGTGTGTACGGGGTGCTGGTGTGGGCAGGGGTGACCTGTCCCATTTTGCAACCTGAGGTGGAATGGGAATGTGCCACCTCCTGCCCTACTGCCATGCCGCATGATTGCCAGACATCTCAGAAGAAAAGCCCACCCACTGGCTGATTGACACTCCAGACTAACCAGTGGCTCAAAGAGAACTGTTTCTTGGCGCAGCAGCTTCAGGCAAAGAGTGGCAATGGCAACAACTCATTCAAAGCCAAGTCTTTGCTCTGCCTTCTCACTAAGTGGCTTGCCCAGGAAATGAGCTCTTCTAAAAGAAAGCAGGCAGCTACCCCTCCCTCTCACCCCCCCTTCTCTCTCACTCACACTGGTTTTCTTTTGCTTCAAACATAGAGAGCTCATCTCAGCTAAAAGAAAAGAACTCACCCAGAAACTCACTTGCAGATGGTACCTAACACCATGGAAACTAGCGCTGATATGCCCAGGAGCCTTACCAAAATGCTGGAGAGGCTGCACCTCCATAGGCACATACCTTCACATGTGGTGGGAATGCCCCATAATCCGACCCTTTGGGGCAGCAGTCCTACAATAAATGTGCAAAATATTTAAACAGGTATTAGAAGTTACCCAAGAACTGGCCCTATTGAACATTTTCCAATATAGTAATAATGCCCACTCACAATGTTCAGGTTTGGTGATGGGGAAAAATGAATAAATATCATTAAAAAAAAATAGAGTCCATTATCACAACGTAAACAAAGGAATGAAATCAGAAAAATAAAATAATTTTTGCGCTGAAAAATAAAATAAAAATAAAATAAAAAATAATGCCCACTCACATTATAAAGAGCTTATAACCCACCTACTCTCAGCAGCCAGAAGCACCATAGCCAGACACTAGAGAGACCTGTGAGGAGTGAACATGGACCAATGGTATCAAATAGTATGGGAAACAGCCTTACTAGAAAAGCTAACCAATGAACTGAAACTGACAGAAATAGGGACAAACAGAAGAAGATGCTTTCAACCCACTATGGTTCCCCTTCATCATATACGCAACCCAATAAGAGAACAACAAGAATCTGCCAACAGCAAATGACTAAATATGGCAAACCAGATCCAAAAATCCACCCCTCACACACATATAAACAAATCTCACTACAGCCAACCAAAGACAACCAACTGCACTCTAGGCCGCTCCCAGCTTCTCTCACCACCAAGGAAATACAAAAAGCAAATAGTAAGAGAATCCACACAAGTGACGCTGACACGAAACCCAACACATACACTAAGTAGAAGAATAGAAGCATTACCACCCAACTCCACCCTCCTCCCTTTCTTCTTACTAACCTTATACTGTATGCAACACTAATATCTCACAACAAATGAAAGTGATCTGTAGGAAACGCAGCTTGAAAAAATAGACAATGCACGTATTTTTGTAAACTAAGAAATCTTTAATAATTTTTTTTTTAAAACAACAACATGGAGAGCTTTCTCTAACGTAACTTTGCTGAGGTAGCCAGGAGCAGAGAAACCCTCAAAGGAAGCAGGAGTTTGTCCACAGCGCCCCCCACCCCCGGCCAACTCTCTCTCTTTCCAGATTCCTCCTACCTGTCCCTTATTTTGCCCATCCAATGGTGGCAACTCTATTTAGAAAAGTGAAGTATGTGCACATGTGCTTGCTCTCTTTCTGACTGTATGTGTAAAGTGCAGGGACAAGGGTAGGGAAGTGATCAGAGAGAGTGCTGCCAATGTCGCACATGAAAAAATCCAAATGTGCTCACTGGCCTAAAAGGTGGGAAACCTCTGGCGTAATAGTCCTGCAGCTCCAGAGACAGCACTTGGGGAGCTTAGTAGGGGAAAGGTAGAATATATACTTTGCCTGCAGAAAGACCCAGGTTCTTCGATTCCCAGCATCTCCAGGCAGCTTTTTACCATGTGTTTACCAATGGGGATGAGGGTAATAGGCTTAGAACTTTGTAGAAAGCCTAACCTGGTTGCATGCATGTGTGTGGTCATGAAGGCATCTTTGGTTCTTTTTCACCTCATGGCTTCTTACATTTTATTCTGTTCCTTTTCCAAGGCTTCAGAGTATTAAACATGAAGTCAGGGCTACACGGTTGAGCGAGTCCAAATTCCCTATGTGGCCTGAAAGAGCTTGCCAACAGCAAGGGAAATAAGATCCACTGGTGGAAACTTGCAGTCTGAAGGGCACTGATGCCAGGGCTGTCTAAGGGCAACACCAACCCAGTGCTGATCTGTTACAGATGTGAAAGGGGGTTCTATGCCAAATCCGCACGCCCCTCCCATCCACTTGCTCTCCCAAAATGTTAATTGTTATCATCTACAATCACCTGTGTTTTTTTGAGGGGGGGTTGTAGAGGGGGACACCAGAATTGCTTCCAGACATCCTGTTTATTGAGCAGCCAACCTGATTTGTTTGCAGAGAGATAAGTAAAAACTGGCTGCTTATTGAGCATTCATTCTTATTTGTCTTCAGTGAGGTTATGTGATGCTGCTTCAAGAGTTACCCCACCCCTTTTCGATGCTTTCTCCCACCACTTTCCTTATTGGAAAAAGTCAATTTTTAGGGGGAGTGAGTTTGTTGTACAGGAGCACCAAATCCTCTGTAACTGCCCAAACTGAATTTGCCCATATGTTGATAGAATCCCACCTGAAAGCAGTGGCAGTCTGGAAGCACCCCAGGGTTCCTCATTTGTCCCCTAGCTGCCATGTGATCAGCCATTAATGATGACTAATGTGAGTCAGGCCACCTTATTTTCTTTCTCTATTACAAACAAGACTCCTGTGCAAACCGGAGGGAGGGGTTTTTGGTAGCTGGGCAGGAGGAGGAGGCAGGCTCCAGATCCTGAATCAAATGATGGGGCAAGGAGGAAGTGGGTATTGATCATGAGGGGTTGACATGTGTTTGGAGGTGAATGGCTCTTTTACAGTTCTGCCCCCTTTGGAGACTTGTGTGTGCTAACCACTGGAATGGACTGGTTCAGTCCAAGGTGGCAAAGCTTGAAGGGACTGGTGGGTTGGGTGGGAGTAGGAAAGCAATGAACCTCAGAATGGATGCTGAATTGACATTTGCTGTATTCATTTCCTGCCTTGCTTCCCAGCCCAGACTTTCTCTGGATTGTTTGTATGTCTATCCTTTCACATCCTTCCGTTATCCCTGCTGTTATCTCTTTCCCCCATAGAATTCTCTGTACACAGCAGATGTTGGGCATGTGTGTCCTACCCAACAGTTCAGCCCCAAAGAGAGGAGTTCCCTTGCATGCAGCTCTAGGAAGGATGGGTGGGTCCTGTCTTCATACAGTCAGCCATAGGCACACTCTGTTGCTGGGGTGTTTAACTTGTCCCTCTCTGGGTCTCCAGAGCAGGGTTTGGCTGGGGACTCTGTAAGGGTGCTCAGTCGCTGTCTGTGTCCCCCTTTCCCCCTTGCTGCTGCACCCTAGTTGGATCGCTGGGTCTCCAAGGTACCGTATGGCCTCTCCCCCATGTTCATCTGCCTGCTGCGCTGGGCAGGAAATGTTTGCACTTGGTGACCAAATTGGGAGCACATGCATATGGGGGGGGGGGAGTCAGGTGTCTGTTTCTTCCTCACCATTTCACTGCCATGGCAAGCCTGTCCACGTTGACATCTGTGTCATCATCTGGTACTAGCCTCTCACTGCTACCATGGCAACCCCAGTCACTGTGGCCTGCATGGCTGACACCATGGCCCCATTCTTGGCAATTTCATGTGTGTGACTTCTATGGCATCTGGCAGTTCTGCTGCCATGGCAACACTGGCCAGTTTTTGCCTGTCCACCAGCAGCTGCTACGAGGGAAAGAAACAGTGCAATAAAAGTGATTTGCTCTTTTCTAAATTCTCAACAGCGGCCCTCTCTCCTCTGCTTCAGGAATAGGTGGGGGTGTTGTAAAGATTGGAAATAGCTAGTATTGGACTCTGGAGAAACTCACAGATCAAGGCCCTGTGGTTTTCTGGAAAGGCATGATTCAAAAGCCCCCCAGCCCTCCCCCCACCCCCGATATCAATCTCTCAGATGTGGGAGCCAAATGTTATCACCTCAGATATTTTCTCCCTCTCCCTTGGAGGCTGTTCTACCCAGTGG